>NC_086454.1:50687442-51003192 GCF_028390025.1 Pseudophryne corroboree
CAACACTCCCTGAAAATGGTCAGTTGACACCCAGAAATGCCCACTTCATGTCAATCACTCTGCGGCAGCCAGTGCGACTGAAAAGCATCACTAGACCCTGTGCAAAACTACATTGTTCGTTGTAATAGTACGTTGCGTGTGCGCATTGCGCCGCATACGTGCCATTTTTTTCCTCATCGCTGCACAGCAAACGAATGCAGCTAGTGAACAACTCGGAATGACCACCTTGGTTCCTTCATTCTTTATCTTTGGCAATATCACCGTCACCGTGGGTGGTTTGAACATCTCAGTTGATTATCCACATTCTTCTCATGCTTACAAACTGGTCTTTCCAACCTCCTCATATCTTAACTAAATCCTAGCAATGGGCCTTATTCAGCAAGCGCATCAGCAATGCGATTGCATTAAGCCTTATTAAGCCCCAGTGTGCACGCGCAAGTCACAATTGATTGTTGATTGTGAATGGCTCTTTCTGATTGACAGGCAGAGGCATTCACAGGGCCGTCGGGGGGCGTCGACTCAGTGTTGCGGTGGCGTGGAGTCGGAAATGGGGGCACCTTCAGGGTGGCCGCGTGACATCACATGCTGCAAACAGTAAAATGGCGGTGGCCTGGCTGCGAAGCTGCAGAGGTAGGGGGGCTTCACTTATTTAGCTATGTGATCGCAATTTAATTGTGGTCGCATCGCTGGCCGCCATTAGCATGCTGGGCAGCTTGGCCCTGTGCTGGGCGGCCCCCAGCATGCGATTCTAGCCAATTGCAGTTTTGCTAATTTCGCAAAACTGCAGGTGAAGCTGCATCAGGTCCAATATTCCTTGTCTAGTGGCCCCAGCTACTCTCTACACTCTGCAGTGACCATGATACCAGCCATGCATAGGCAGATGCGGGGGGGGGGGGGGGGGGGGGGGGTTCTGGTTGCTCGGAAACTCTCCACCTCATATATGACAGTAGCTCAAATTATGACCACTAGGACAGAGCAGAGCTGCTGCACATGCTCAATGTACAGTAGCAGCTTCTTCTACCAAGTTTACTGCATGTGTGGATCTGAGTACTGGGCCTGAGAGCATCTGCCAGGAAGAAGAGACAGGTGCCTTTCCATGAGGTGGTAGAATGCGTGCTTAGAAAGTGCAGTTCTCTCTTCTACTGGTTCTATTAAGTTTGTTTGTTTATTTATTTATTACGTAATGTTTCACTTTTTTCATCACTACTTATGTTTATATTAAATATGTTTGATACATCCTATACCAGGGGTTTCCAACTTTGGCGTTTCTATCGAGGGTTCACTGTGTCCAGGGGGGCCCACACTCCACATACAGTGGGGTAAATTTACTAAGATTCGTATTTTCCCGTTTGAGGTCAAAGTTCAATCACGAATGACATCGCAAGTGTAAATTTGCAACTTTTTGAATTTATTACGGCTAATTTACTAAGCTGTCATATTCTGCATTTTCCGTTTTACCGATGTCGATGTCATTCGTTTTTTTTTTGGCAGTGTTTTACGTGAGTGACTTGTAAAACACTGCCGACTTTAATGCAATGAATCTCGGCCGGATCTGAGAGATCCGTGCTGGGCTTCATTGTGCATTTTTTTTTTTTTTTAAATCAGTGTTAAATTTTTTTAAAAAAATGCGTGGGGTCCCCCCTCCTAAGCAAAACCAGCCTCGGGCTCTTTGAGCCGGCCCTGGTTGCAAAAATATGGGGAAAAAAATGATAGAGGGTCCCCCATATTTCAACAACCAGCACCGGGCTCTGCGCCTGGTCCTGGTTCCAAAAATACGGGGGACAAAAAGCGTAGGGGTCCCCCGTATTTCTGAAACCAGCACCGGGCTCCACTAGCCAGATACATAATGCCACAGCCGGGGGACACTTTTATATAGCTCCCGGCGGCCCTGGCATTACATAACCAACTAGTCACCCCTGGCCGGGGTACCCTGGAGGAGTGGGGACCCCTTCAATCAAGGGGTCCCCCCCCCTCCAGCCACCCAAGGACCAGGGGTGAAGCCCGAGGCTGTCCCCCCATCCATGGGCTGCGGATGGGAGGCTGATAGCCATTGTGTAAAAAAATGAATATTGGCCCTCATTCCGAGTTGTTCGCTCGGTATTTTTCATCGCATCGCAATGAAAATCCGCTTAGTACGCATGCGCAATGTTCGCACTGCGACTGCGCCAAGTAACTTTGCTATGTAGAAAGTAATTTTACTCACGGCTTTTTCATCGCTCCGGCGATCGTAATGTGATTGACAGGAAATGGGTGTTACTGGGCGGAAACACGGCGTTTCAGGGGCGTGTGGCTGAAAACGCTACCGTTTCCGGAAAAAACGCAGGAGTGGCCGGAGAAACGGTGGGAGTGCCTGGGCGAACGCTGGGTGTGTTTGTGACGTCAAACAGGAACGACAAGCACTGAACTGATCGCACAGGCAGAGTAAGTCTGAAGCTACTCTGAAACTGCTAAGTAGTTAGTAATCGCAATATTGCGAATACATCGGTCGCAATTTTAAGAAGCTAAGATTCACTCCCAGTAGGCGGCGGCTTAGCGTGTGTAACTCTGCTAAATTCGCCTTGCGACCGATCAACTCGGAATGAGGGCCATTGTTTTTAGTAGCAGTACTACAAGTCCCAGCAAGCCTCCCCCGCAAGCTGGTACTTGGAGAACCACAAGTACCAGCATGCAGAGGAAAACCGGGCCCGCTGGTACCTGTAGTACTACTACTAAAAAAATACCCCAATAAAAACATAAGACACACACCTTGAAAGTACAACTTTAATACATACATACACACCTCCATATACACATACTTACCTTATGTTCACACGAGGGTCGGTCCTCTTCTCCATGTAGAATCCATGGTGTACCTGTGGAAAAAATTATACTCACATACTCCAGTGTAGAAGCATCTTCTTCTTGTAATCCATTTGTAATCCAGGTACTTGTCAAAATAAAAAAACGGACACCCGACTTCGCACTGAAAGGGGCCCCATGTTTTCACATGGGACCCCTTTCCCCGAATGCCAGGAACCCCCTCTGACTTATGTCTAAGTGGGTTCCATCAGCCAATCAGGGAACGCCACGTTGTGGCATCCTCCTGATCGGCTGTGTGCTCCTTTACTGTATGACAGGCGGCACACGGCAGTGTTACAATGTAGCGCCTATGCGCTCCATTGTAACCAATGGTGGGAACTTTGTGGTCAGCGGGTGACCGAAAGTAACCTCACCGCTGACCACAAAGTTCCCACCATTGGTTACAATGGAGCGCATAGGCGCTACATTGTATCACTGCCGTGTGCCGCCTGTCATACACTACAGGAGCACACAGCCAATCAGGAGGGTGCCACAACGGGGCGCTCCCTGATTGGCTGAAGAAACCCTCTTAGACATAAGTCAGAGGGGGTTTCTGGCATTCGGGGAAAGGGGTCCCATGTGAAAACATGGGGCCCCTTTCAGTGCGAGGTCGGGTGTCCGTTTTTTTATTTTTACAAGTACCTGGATTACAAATGGATTACAAGAAGAAGAGGCTTCTACACTGGAGTATGTGAGTATAATTTTTTCCACAGGTACACCATGGATTCTACATGGAGAAGAGGACCGACCCTCGTGTGAACATAGGTAAGTATGTGTATATGGAGGTGTGTATGTATGTATTAAAGTTATACTTTCAAGGTGTGTGTCTTATGTTTTTATTGGGGTATTTTTTTAGTAGTAGTACTACAGGTACCAGCGGGCCCGGTTTTCCTCCGCATGCTGGTACTTGTGGTTCTCCAAGTACCAGCTTGCGGGGGAGGCTTGCTGGGACTTGTAGTACTGCTATTAAAAACAATATTAATTTTTTTACACAATGGCTATCAGCCTCCCATCCGCAGCCCATGGATGGGGGGGACAGCCTCGGGCTTCACCCCTGGTCCTTGGGTGGCTGGAGGGGGGGACCCCTTGATTGAAGGGGTCCCCACTCCTCCAGGGTACCCCGGCCAGGGGTGACTAGTTGGTTATGTAATGCTAGGGCCGCCGGGAGCTATATAAAAGTGTCCCCCGGCTGTGGCATTATGTATCTGGCTAGTGGAGCCCGGTGCTGGTTTCAGAAATACGGGGGACCCCTACGCTTTTTGTCCCCCGTATTTTTGGAACCAGGACCAGGCACAGAGCCCGGTGCTGGTTGTTGAAATATGGGGGAACCTCTATCATTTTTCCCCCCCATATTTTTGCAACCAGGACCGGCTCAAAGAGCCCGAGGCTGGTTTTGCTTAGGAGGGGGGACCCCACGCAATTTTTTTTCAAAAAATAAACACTTTCCCATCCCCTTCCCACTGATAAACATGCACGGATCTCATGGATCCGTGCATGCCTATACAAACACGGGATAAAAAAGCAGGTCTGTTTTTTTTTTAGCACTTTTTCACGAATTGTATTTCTGCACGGCAGTGTTTGGCTATTGTCGGCAGTATTTGTGATTTGCACTTTTTAGTAAATTCCCGATTTCTACCAAATTGCAGGCGTATTTGACCGATGGTGTATTGATTCGTGATTTTTTCCTAGGACTTCCAAAATATTACGAATGCCCTCATCACTGCCGAGATTTTTGCTTAGTAAATTACCGAAATGACACTTTGAAGAAAAAACGGCATCTCGGTCAAAATCGGGACCTTAGTAAATATACCCCACTGTGTCCATGTTGTTTCAATACTTACCTCTCCGGAGTCCCGTGATGGGCGCTGCCAAAATGGGCAACGTGCACGCGCAGTATGATATTTGTCTCCAGACCATGACGAGCACCATGTTTCCGGAGACCTGCGCATGTGCAGTAGGCTCTGGCACAATGCTGGAGCCTACTGCGCCGTGGAGAGAGGGTACCCGCCCGGAGTCTGCACACGGGCTTCCTCTTTTCTTAAAACGCCCCTGGTTCCCAATCACTGTTCTCAAGGCACACTAACGGTCCAGGTTTTAAGTATAGCCATACTTGAGTACAGGTGACTTAATTAGTATCTCAGTTACTGTATGTTAACCATCTGTGCTTAAGCATGCATATCACTAAAACATAGACAGTTACATATTGATTTTTTATGATTGAGCTGGGACTCATATTCCGTTTCATAAATTCGGTAGTAGTTCTCTTCATTCCTGTTTTTACATTTGGGAATAGCTTTTTACTATAATATAGTGTGTTTAGCTATTTTATAGTAGTACAGGTACGAAGTATTCAGTTCAATAAGATATGGACTACAACAGATAATTATTGGGTGGTTTTATACTAGTTCCACCGTGACTAATATTGTTGTATGCATATAAGTGTATCTCTATTATGGGATCGTTTTTTCGTAGCTCCATTTCAATTCATTCAGTGTTGCTGTAGTATCAATGAGACACTATATACATAATACAGGATGCAGTCAATTTACCGACAATCAAAATCCCGACGGTCAAAATACCGACAGCAATTGACCGACGGTCAAAATCCCGACAAGGTCAAAATCCCGACATGGTCAAAAAACCGACATTTTAAATACCGACAAGGTCAAAATACCGACATGTAAAATGTTGACAGGTCAAAATGCCGACATGAGTTTTTCATGATTTTTGTCATTGGAACCGACTTGTTCATACTTTACCATCCCAGTGGACCTGGAGGGGGAATATAATAGTGTGACGAGCGCAGCATGGCGAGCGCAGCATGGGGAACGCGGTACACTTATATGGTGTCCATATCGACCAATGTCGACATACACACACAAAAATGGAAACCTCACATCGGCATTTTGACCTGTCGTCATTTTACATGTCAGTATTTTGACCTTGTCTGTATTTTAAATGTCTGTATTTTGTCCATGTCGGGATTTTGACCTTGTCGGGATTTTGACCGTCGGTCAATTGCTGTCGGGATTTCAACCGTCGGGATTTTGATACCGATCCCACGTAATACCTATGTAATACTTAATTTGTTATATTATTATGTGTATTTTCATGTTTCTATTCAGTGTACTGTGTAACCATGGTGACGGGGAGCACGTGGACAGGACGTCTTTTGATGACATCATCCACTGGGCACCGACCGTCCGGGAGTGCGGTCCCGCGACCGGAAAGCGACTGTTTGCACAGGGGGCACATCTTGTATAAAGGTAAGCTGTTTGTAATGTTCTTTTTTTGACCTGACGAAAGTGCCGGGAATAAAGGGCACTGAAACGTTGCCGTTCTCCGTGCCTGCTGTAGCTTGAGTTATTCAAGACGCCAGGGGTGCTGCACCCGCCTATATGTGTGTATATATATATATATATATATATATGTATACATATATTAGGCCTGGCCAAGTTAACGCGTTAATATCGCGTTAACGCATTAACTAAATAACAGCGACAATTATTTTAACGCTGCGCACTGGCAGCTGCCTTGGAAGGACAGAGGCTAAGCCGCGGCGCTATTCTAACTACAATGCCGTCCGTGAGTCAATCGGAGGTCACAGACCGGCAGCCAATCAGGAGCTGCCATTTGGCAGCTCCTGATTGGCTGCCGGCCCGTGACCTCCCAATTGGCTCACGGCAGGCTCTGTACTAATAATAGCGTTGCGGCTCTGTTCCTCCATGCCGTGGCTGCCTGGCGGTTCGCAGGCAGCTGTCCCTGTCCCAATCTTTGCTGCTGCCTCCCGGGTCCCCTCAAAATCATACTTGCCTACTTTTGAGAACTAGTTTCAGGGAGATTCCAGGTGGGAGCAGAATGTACCATTGAGGGGTATGTCATACTCCGCCCAAAGGGCGTATCTAGCTCTACCTATGGGCGTATTTATTGCCACTCAGGGGCGTGTCCTGCAATGGCAGATGAAAATTATACAGTAGTACTAAAAGAAGCAGCAAAAAAAAAAGGAGCACTAATATAGGTACACTATACTGTATACCGTGTACATTTGTGAGACGAGACGGAGAAATAGAAAATCTATATACACTTGTACAGGATTGATATTACACCCACAATACAGTAAACACATATTACACCCAGTACAACAACACCATAGTACATTACATTATACCCAGCCCTTCTCCCACTTATTACACCCAGTACCTAATTATATTACATTATACACACACTCATCTCCCCTACTGTATATTACAACCAGTACCAGGTCCGGCCTGAGGCCAATTATTTTGGTAAGTTAATATATACGACGCCCCTGGAGTACTTTTGTGCACGCAAAAGGCACATCCTTGAAAAAGTAAAAAGGTGTGTGGTCTCACAGAAAAGCCCAGTTGTAGTGCTCCTCACACATTATGCCCACATCAGTAGTGCTCCTTACACGTTATGCCCACATTAGTAGTGCTCCGTACACATTACGCCCACATTAGTAGTGCTCCGTACACATTACGCCCACATTAGTAGTGCTCCATACACATTACGCCCACAATAGCAGCGCTCCGTACACATGAGTATTCCATATCTTTCAGGAGTGATGGTACTAGGAGCCTGGCCTGCCAACTCGAGGGGCGCCGCTGACCGCCGCCACTGCTGCTAGCATATGCATGCAGGCTCAGGCCAGGGACTCCTTACAAACTGCCCGCCGCAGTCCAATGCCAGTGTGACTTGAACATCAGACGCCTAAGTAAAGGAGCCGTGGCTCACCCACAATCACAATGGCCCTCCTCTATGCGGCGCCCTACTCTGGTGCGTACCCAGAGTATCGATAGAACCGTCCATGTTCAGTACACATTACATTATACACAGCATACAGTACATAGTCCCCCTCCCCCAAATGACATCCAGTACTTTGCATTAAACACAGCATACACAGATCCCCTCCCCAATATTACATTATACACAGCATACAGTACATAGCCCCCGCATCACATTATACACAGCATACAGTACGTAGTCCCCCGCATCACATTATACACAGCATACAGTACGTAGCCCCCCACATCACATTATACACAGCATACAGTACGTAGCCCCCCACATCACATTATACACAGCATACATTACGTAGCCCCCCGCATCACATTATACACAGCATACAGTACGTAGTCCCCCGCATCACATTATACACAGCACACAGTACGTAGCCCCCCACATCACATTATACACAGCATACAGTACGTAGCCTCCCACATCACATTATACACAGCATACAGTACGTAGCCCTCCGCATCACATTATATACAGCATACAGTACGTAGCCCCCCACATCACATTATACACAGCATACAGTACGTAGCCCCCCACATCACATTATATACAGCATAGAGTACGTAGCCCCCCACATCACATTATACACAGCATACAGTACGTAGCCTCCCGCATCACATTATACACAGCATACAGTACGTAGCCCCCATATTACATTATATACAGTATGTAGCCCCCACATCACGTTATACACAGCATACAGTACATAGCCAGCCCCCCCCCCCCCCCCCCCCCAACCCCATATTACACTCAGGGTCGTTTCTAGACAATTTGGCTCCCAGTGCGAGATTTAAAAATGCGGCCCCCCCCCCATTGCTATAAAAAAAAATTGCGTGCCCCCCCCATATAGCTATAGAGAGAAAAAGCATGCTCGCGCCGAAGGCGCGCGCTCCCGACAAGGGTATGTGGCCTGATTAAAATGGGCGTGGTCTCATTAAAGTGGGCGTGGGCTCGTCTGATATCATCACGCCCACCACAGGGGAAAAAAAATAAAAATAAAAAAGTCCCCATTTTACACATTACAGCAGGCAAGTGTCCCCATTTTACACAGCGCGGCAGGCAGGTGTCCCCATTTTACAAAGTGCGGCAGGCAGGTATCCCCATTTTACACAGTACAGTAGGCAGATATTCCCATTTTACAAAGTGCGGCAGGCAGATATCCCCATTTTACACAGTACGCAGGCAGATATCCCCATTTTACACAGTACGGCAGGCAGATATCCCCATTTTACACAGCGCGGCAGGCACGTACCCCCATTTTACACAGCGCGGCAGGCACGTGCCCCCATTTTACACAACACGGCAGGCAGGTGTCCCCATTTTACAAAGTGCGGCAGGCAGGTATCCCCATTTTACACAGTGCGGCAGGCAGGTATCCCCATTTTACACAGTGCGGAAGGCAGGTATCCCCATTTTACACAGTACGCAGGCAGGTGCCCCCATTTTACACAGTGCGGCAGGCAGGTATCCCCATTTTGCACAGTACGGCAGGCAGATATCCCCATTTTACACAGTACGCAGGCAGGTGTCCCCATTTAACAAAGTGCGGCAGGCAGATGTCCCCATTTAACAAAGTGCGGCAGGCAGGTGTTCCCATTTTACACAGTGCGGCAGGCAGGTGTCCCCAATTTACACAGTGCGGCAGGCAGGTATCCCCATTTTACAAAGTGCGGCAGGCAGGTATCCCCATTTTACACAGTACAGTAGGCAGATATTCCCATTTTACAAAGTGCGGCAGGCAGATATCCCCATTTTACACAGTACGCAGGCAGATATCCCCATTTTACACAGTACGGCAGGCAGATATCCCCATTTTACACAGCGCGGCAGGCACGTACCCCCATTTTACACAGCGCGGCAGGCACGTGCCCCCATTTTACACAACACGGCAGGCAGGTGTCCCCATTTTACAAAGTGCGGCAGGCAGGTATCCCCATTTTACACAGTGCGGCAGGCAGGTATCCCCATTTTACACAGTGCGGAAGGCAGGTATCCCCATTTTACACAGTACGCAGGCAGGTGCCCCCATTTTACACAGTGCGGCAGGCAGGTATCCCCATTTTGCACAGTACGGCAGGCAGATATCCCCATTTTACACAGTACGCAGGCAGGTGTCCCCATTTAACAAAGTGCGGCAGGCAGATGTCCCCATTTAACAAAGTGCGGCAGGCAGGTGTTCCCATTTTACACAGTGCGGCAGGCAGGTGTCCCCAATTTACACAGTGCGGCAGGCAGGTATCCCCATTTTACACAGTGCGGCAGGCAGGTGTCAAGTGAGGGGGGAAGGAAGGGGGAGAGAGAGAGATAGAGATAATACTTACATCTTCCCGCTCTTCGGGTCCGGCCGCCTCACGTCCCTCGCGCCGGCCGCCTCCTCCTTCCAGGCTTATCTCCTCTCCTCCCTCTCCCCGAGTGCTCCTGCTCGGGGGGCGGGGCTTCGCGGAATGACGCGTTTGCGTCGTGACGTCACGACGCAAACGCGTCATTCCGTGAAACTCCGCCCCCCGAGCAGGAGCGCTCGGGAAGAGGGAGGAGAGCAGATAAAGACACACAAAGTGCCGCGGCGGGCGCCCCGTGCGGTTGCACGGCTCGCCCGCCGCTAGAAACGGCACTGATTACACTTACACCCAGTACATTACATTAAACACAGCAGACACATATCTCCTCCCCCACATCACATTATTCATAGTATATATAGTACACAGACACCCCCCCATGTTACACCCAGTACCACACCAATGTGAATTATACACAGGTCTCTTCCTCCTCCTCCCTCCCCCCCAAATTGGACCCATTACTAGATTACAGAGTACATCAGATTATATTACACACAGCCTACATTCCCCCAAGATAACCCCAGCACCCACCTGGTTACCTTGATCCTTCCTGTAAAGGCTGACCCGGGACAGTGTGGGAGGCAGCATAGTGCAGAGACCCCCAGTGAGAGGCGAGGAGCAGGAAGAGGAAGCTGTTGCTGCTGCTGCTGCTGCTGCTGCTGCTGGGCTGATCCTCACACAGACGCTGCAGCCCTGACAGTGGTGGGAGGGCCAGCCACGGAGAAGCAGAGGCCTGCTGCAGTGTCGGCCGCTGCTACACACAACCCTGCGGTGGCCAGCTAGGTATGAAGTCTCCTGTGCTGGCCCCGCCCCCCGGCCGCTCCGGACTCGCGCATGAGCGGTCCACATTTTCAGTCAGGGCCTATAAAAACCGGGAGGGCTATCAAAGATTCCGGGGCAGCGGGAGGCTCATCTAAAAATCGGAAGCCTCCCGCTGAATGCAGGAGGGTAGGCAAGCCTGCTCAAAATGTAAGTTTTGTAGAATGCAGGGGGGAGGAATGGGGCAGCGTTTGTGTGGGGAGGGGGGCCCTGCCTCATTTGTCAGTCCCGGGCCCCTTCATTTCTGATGGCAGCCCTGGCGGAGGGTGATTGTGGCGATCACCCCCACCCTCCACCCTAGCACTGTGCAGTTGTAATCAGCTCTCTTCGTCCTCCCAGCTGTTGGTGCATACAGTAGTTAGCTGCGGGCAGCCATGGAGACCCTGACGGCGCCGGTGCCATTTCAAGTGTATTGCTGGCCGCCAGCGAGCCAATCGGAACTCGAGGACTGGCAGCCAATCAGGAGCGCAATACACTACTTTTGAATTCATTATTGAAACTTGGGCATAACAATGCGATTAATCGCGATTAATCTGAGAAAATCATGCGATTAATCGCGATTAGAAATTTTAATCGTTGCCCACCACTAATATATATGTGGGGGGGGGGGGGGGGTGTGTGTGTGTGTGTGTGTGTGTATATATATGATATATATATATATATATATATATATATATATATAGTGTGTGTGTGTATATATATATATATATATATGATATATTATATTTCTCTACAACCGCCCTCTGATTTAAAAGTGGGGGGATCATGGGGGCTTGAGGGGCCCCCAGAGATAGTGTACCGGGCCCCAAAATTTCTGTTGCCAGCACTGTCAATACTAGGTACTTTTACCGCTCCCCCGGCTCCTGCACTTGCTCCAATGTTCCGTTGATGACTACATTTGGAAACCCCCTTTAGGAATCCTGCGTTTGCCCCTGCCATAGCACACTAAAGAAACATGATGTCTTCCAAAACTTTTTCGCAATATACTGCCACCCAGTGCTCCGGACGCTGCCAAACAACAAACTTACAATCAGGGGCGCCAACAAGAGGGGGGAGCAGACACTAATTAACCAGTCTTGGGCTTGTATAAGGGGCCCGGCAGGTCCCCAGGCCAGCTGTGCAGGGGGAAAAATGCTCCACTCCTGGGGGAAGGGGGGGGGGCATGGCTACATAGCTGTGCACCCATCACCAAGCCCATCCAAAACCCTGACACACCCAAACCAATGCCCCTCTGGCCAGACCATGTTGAGTCCTGCCTATGAGCAAGAAAACCACTGCTGGTCGACATGCATTAGGACGACATGGAAAAGGTCATCACATGAAATCGTCGATATGAGCTGTTAAAAAAATTCAGTTTTCAAACTTTTTCTTACTTTACAATCCACGTAGACTATGATTGGGAATAGTAACTTGTGTAGTGATAGCCGAGCGAGGCACCGTGCCCGAAGCGTGGTGAGCGAAGTGAGCCGTGCGAGGGGAGATGGTGTACTAATTGGGGTTCCTTCACAAAGAAAACGACACAAAGAAAATATCCAAAAACTCATGCCGACCTTTTTCCATGTCGACCTATTCCAGGTGTTAACCTAGTCACTGTTGACCAATAGTGGTCGACCTAATGACTGTCAACCTAATTTGAGTCAACCCAATGATCCACACCCATTTTTTATTATTTCAGTTTGCTGTATCCACAGTGCCGGTGCCACCATTAGGCAGCTGCCTAGGGACGCCGGCCATTAGAGGGCGCCGCACGCAGTCAGTAAATGAGTAGTGAGGTTACATTGTGCTATGGCTGTATGGTCTAGCGGCGGCCACAGCACTGGTCTAGCCAGCCGCAGCCACCGCTGTCCGTCACTGTGACTGTGTGCTTCCATCGGCAATGCTCACTGGTCTTTCTCCCCGCAGCGTCTGCCCTGGGCCCGGATGTCTGTCAGCACTGATGTGTGTTTGCCCCCTGTGTGTCCCGCTGGCGTTTGCCCAGCCAGGGGGATTTCCACGAGCAGCTGCCGCTACCTGCCTGGAACATGCTGCTGGGGTTCTCTCCCCGCCGCTCAGTGCTCGGATCTCCGCAGGCACGGCTGCCCATGCACCACCGCAAACCGCACGTGTACTGGTAACTGATAGCCACAGACGAGTGACCCGTTGTCAGCTGCATTAGGGGGGTGTCCTTCCAGCACTTTCCGATCTGTGCTGTGAGATGCGGGTAACTGGCCATTCTCAGATGGAAATTGTATCTGTCCCACCTCATATCACACTGCAGCTGGCTGTGGAACTAGAAGTCCCAGCACATTTTGGCTATATATACCCCCAGTTCCATATATATCTATATATTCCCCCAGCTCCATGCACACACTTTATCTATCTATCTATCTATCTATCTATCTATCTATCTATCTATCTATCTATCTATCTATCTATCTATCTTGTTATGTCCTGCAATGTACACACGTCAGCCTGTCTGGCAGGGCTGGCTCTACCACTACGTGGGTGCCTAGGGGTGCCGGTCCCTGGTGGGCGCCACTGAATTCATCTAGCAAAACACTGAAGGATGTCACTGTATCATATTTGCCTACCCTCCTGGAATGGCCGGAAGGCTCCTGAAACTCGTGTGCCGCTCCCGGCCCAACGGAACGGTGAGCAAGTCTTTTGCACTTTGGTAAGTAACCCATAGGGGTTTCTGCGGGACCACAGACAGTACAGAACTTACAGCATGAAGGGTAGTGTGCACTTGTAAACAGCATCAGGGACGTGCAGTCAGGGGAGGCAGGGGAGGCAGTGCCTCCCTGTCATAATGATTGAAATAATAAAAAGAAGATATTTATCACAGAGTCTGTGATAAATATCTTCTTTTATTATTGGAATCATTTTTCCCCTATTACTGTGGCTGCATGTTAGGGTGGGAGGCAGCGGGAGAGGTGCCTCCCGCTGCTAACATTAAAGTCCGGGCAGCGGGGGGCGGGCAGGGGGCGGGGTGCAGCAATGGGCTGTGAAAGCCCATTGAAAAAGAATGGAGAAGCGGCACCACTACAGGTGCCTCAATGACAGGGGCGTGCATTCAGTCCCGATGAATGCACGCCCCTGTCACTGCCCAAGATGTGATTGGCCCAGCGGATCCAGTGCTGGATCCGCTGTCCAATCACTAGCGATCCCCCTTCCCGGCTGCAGCAGGCGCCGTGGGCTGTGTGGGCGCCCGCTGCAGCCAGCGCCGCTGACTGACACCAGAGGTCATAATTGACCCCTGGTGTCTGAGCGGCGCTACTAAGGGAGAGATGTCATGAGTCATGACGTCTCTCCCATAGTAGTGAGGAGCCGGCAGCCAGAGACGGAGGACAGCGCTGCAGGATCGGTAAGTATTGTGTGTGTGTGTGTGTGTGTGTGTGAATTCTTTTTTTTCATGTGTTTGTGTTGGGGGCACAACTACAAGGGGCACAGCAAGTGGGGGCACCACTACAAGGGGCACAGCAAGTGGGGGCACAACTACCAGGGGCACAGCAAGTGGGGGCACCACTACAAGGGGCACAGCAAGTGGGGGCACAACTACAAGGGGCACAGCAAGTGGAGGCACCACTACAAGGGGCACCACTACAAGGGGCACAGCAACTGGGGGCACCACTACAAGTGGCACAACTACAAGGGGCACAGCAACTGGGGGCACCACTACAAGGGGCACAGCAAGTGGGGGCACCACTACAAGGGGCACAGCAAGTGGGGGCACCACTACAAGGGGCACAGCAACTGGGGGCACCACTACAAGGGGCACAGCAATGGGGCACCACTACAAGGGGCACAGCAACTGGGGGCACAACTACAAGGGGCACAGCAACTGGGGGCACAACTACAAGGGGCACAGCAACTGGGGTCACAGCTACAAGGGGCACAGCTACAGGGGGCACAGCGACTGGGGGCGCAGCTACAAGGGGCACAATTACAGGGGTCACAACTACTGGGGGCACAGCCACAAGGGGCACAGCTACTGGGGGCACAGTTACAGGGGTCACAACTACTGGGGGCACAGCCACAAGGGGTACGCTACTGGGGGCACAATTACAGGGGTTACAACTACTGGGGGCACAACTACTGGGGGCACAGCCACAAGGGGTACACTACTGGGGGCACAATTACAGGGGTTACAACTACTGGGGGCACAGCTACTGGGGCCAAAGCTACAGGGGGCACAGCTACTGGGGGCGCAGCTACAAGGGGCACAATTACAGGGGTCACAACTACTGGGGGCACAGCCACAAGGGGCACAGCTACTGGGGGCACAGTTACAGGGGTCACAACTACTTGGGGCACAGCTACTGGGGGCACAGCTACAAGGGGCAAAGCTACAGGGGGCACAGCGACTGGGGGCACTGCGACAGGGGGCACAACTATTCGGGGCACAGCTATTGGGGGCACAGCTACAAGGGGCACAGCTACAAGGGTCACAACTACTCGGGGCACTGCTACTGGGGGCACAGCTACTGGGCTCACAACTATTGGGGGCGCCTGCTCCATCCTCCCAGCCAGCAGCAGCACTCTCCCGTCTGTGCTAACGTCCTTCCGCGTCAGCGAGTGCATAATGGGGGTAATTCCAAGTTGATCGCAGCAGGAAAATTTTTAGCAGTTGGGCAAAACCATGTGCACTGCAGGTGTGGCAGATATAACATGTGCAGAGAGAGTTAGATTTGGGTGGGTTATTTTGTTTCTGTGCAGGGAAATACTGGCTGCTTTATTTTTACACTGCAATTTAGATTGCAGATTGAACACACCACACCCAAATCTAACTCTCTCTGCACATGTTATATCTGCCTCCCCTGCAGTGCACATGGTTTTGCCCAACTGCTAAAAAATTTCCTGCTGCGATCAACTTGGAATTACCCCCAATATTCATTAATTTCTCTCTATTTCTCTCTCTCTCTCTCTCTCTCTCCTCTTGTGGATTACTTCATTTGTAAGTATAATTTTAATTTTTACAGGTACCGGCCCTATTGGATTCTACTGGACAAGTGGACGTGAATCTCAGCGTTGGATGTAGGTAAGTATGTGTGAGTGTGTAAGTGTGTTTTAATAAATTTTTACTTTCACGGTGTGTGTGTTGTGTTTTTATTTGGGTATTTTTTGTTGTTGTAGAACTACAGGTACCAGCGGGCCCATTATTTCCCCACATGCTGGTACTTGAGGTTCTCCAAGTACCAGCAAGCGGGGGAGGCTTGCTGGGCCTTGTAGTTCCACAACAAAAAACAATATTCTTTTTTTTACACACTTATGGCTATCAGCCCGGCACCTCGGGCTTCACCCCTAGCCCTTGGGTGCCTGGAGGGGGGGGACGACCCCTTGATTTAAGGGGTCCCCACTCCTCCAGGGAACCCCGGCCAGGGTGACTAGTTGGGGGGGGGGGTAATGCCACGGCCGCAGGGACCTACATAAATGTGTCCCCCGGCTGTGGCATTATGTCCCTGGCTAGTGGAGCCCGGTGCTGGTTTTAAAAATACGGGGGACCCCTACATCTTTTTGTCCCCCGTATTTTTGGAACCAGGACTGGTCTAAGAGCCCGGTGCTGGTTGTCTAAATACAGGGAACCCCTGTCCAATTTTTTCCCAGTATTTAAACAACCAGGACCGGCTCAAGGAGCCCGAGGCTGGTTATACTTAGGAAGGGGGACCTCACGCATTTTTTTTTTATTTTTTAACCCATTCAGACCCTTCTCCATTAAGTTAATAGAAGCCCTGGACAACAACATTGCATTTATGTCCTCCTCCCACTCCCTTCCCAGTCCCAAACACTAATTTTAATTTTTTTTCTATAAAAATGTACAATATATCACAAGTATGATGAGCAGGCAGGCAGCGGGCATTGGCGGCATCGGATTGAGATGCAAATTAGTGGCGGAGGGCTGGGTCAGTTGATGGTGGGCAAGTTTGTAAGCCATTGGCGGTGGCAGCAGGCATCGGCTCAGGGGCAGTAGCGGGCATTGGCTCGGCGGCGGTAGGGGTCATCGGCAGAATCCGGAGGACATTATGGCTGTAGTGCCTCACCAGCCTCTGACCTCACCGCACGCCACTGAACAGCATAATAGGGAAAACACAGGCACTGGAGCACAATACAGTATATATGGAGGAGAATGGGGGGGGGGGGGGTTTGTCAGAAGTGAATTTACAGATAGAGGATGGAACACAATAAGGCTCATACAATTATATGTATCATAGTTGCCTACTCTCCCTCATTCTGCAGGAGACTCCCTGAAATAGCAGCAATCTCCCTGACTCCCTGAATAAAGCAGCAATCTCCCTGATTGTACCTTACCCCCATTACGTAGCTGTTATATTCTTGGGGGGGGGGGAGAAAGAAATCAGAGATACATACATTCAAATAGGAACATCAGCGCCATTTCCCTGCATTGGTTATAAGACACAATGGGAGTCATTCCGAGTTGATCGTGGCTGTGCTAAATTTAGCACAGCTACGATCATTCACACTGATATGCAGGGGACGCCCAGCACAGGGCTAGTCCGCCCCACATGTCAGTTCCCCCCTGCTCCCCCCCTTGCATTTCAAGAGTATCTCCCGACCAGCGCAGCTTTAGCGTGCTGGCCGGGAGCTACTCATTGCTCCCCGGCCCGCATCGGCTGCGTGTGACGTCACGCCGCCGCCGCGGCCCACCCCCACCAATGGTCCGGCCACGCCTGCGTTGGCCGGACCGCGCCCCCTAAATGGCGACTTAACGTCGCCATCCAGCCCCCTCCCGCCCAGCGACCGCCTCTGTCTCAGAGGCGATCGCTAGGCAACGACGGCTGCCATGCGCAGTTCCGACCCGATCGCTGCGCTGCGACAAACTGCAGTGAGCCATCGGGTCGGAATGTCCCCCATTGATCCCTATGGTTACATGCATTTTATATAAGGTATCTTGTGGCCCCTTACAGTATATGGAAGCTTTTGTAAAACACAATACATGAAAGAATGGTGCAAAATATCAGTGTCGTTTCTTCAACAAGTAGATCTTACTAACTTTGGGGATCATTTACATTTGGATATAAGTCATTTTCATGACACGCCTCTCTGATGTAGCAGTACACGTCCGTACTGATAGGTGTTACTTTCACAATCTCCCTGACATGCATTTCCAAAAGTAGGCAAGTATGATATGTATGTGTGTATATGTATGTATTTATGTATGTATATACAAACAATTAACTCTCCTAATCAGACCCTATATTTAATATTTCTTAACAGTTTATTATATAGTGCAGCAAACTCCGTTGAGCTTTACATATATATTACCAATGCGGAGGGTATCGCCAGCTTTTTATGGCGATACCCTATAGAAGTCTACGGGCGACTCACGTCATCCCCCCTCACTTGCATGCTGTCAGCCTCCCGGCGTGCTGTCCGGTCCTCCAACCTCCCCCTTAACATAGCCAGCTGTCTTTCCAGCTGCAGGCAGGAGGAGGCGGAACCCTGGACTGGCACAGACGTCACCTCCCGCGGCTCTCACAGGTATCGCAGGGGGCCTCTGTCATCGCATTGCGATAGTAGCCGCATATGTTGTTACATATGTGATTAGCATCGCTGCGATGACCGGCCATGTATATTAGTACATCCCACCCCTTGAGTGTTGTCCCTTTTCTCTGTATATGTATAATGATGCAATTCACCGCAGCCCACCTAGTGGCCACCTGCATCTCCCCTCCGAGAGATGGTGGCAGCGGTGGAGATTGCAGATTAGGAGGAGCTCGGCTAAAGCTTTGCCTAGGGTGCAGAGAGACCTTGCCCCGACCCTGCTGCCTGGGGGTCCCCACAAAATGTCACGCATAGTTATTAAAATATTTAAGACGTTTTGCCTAAGGTGTAGAAAACCCTTGCACCAGCCCTATGTCTCCGTTATGCAATGATTTCATCCTTTTTTTTTTAAACCAGAAACAGTCACTGTTTTATAAATAGCCCTCTAGATACAGCGTGACTGACACATATATAGCATAACCTGAGCATTTTTTGCATATTTTATATTACGATTCTTCTTCTTGCATGAGATTGTCTAGCAAAAGCGGTGTGACTGGAAACAGAAGAACGTTCAGTATTTGCCGGGAAGTCTTGTGATTATTTTTAGTTGGCTGGACGGGAGCCAAAGCGATGATACCTGTACCTGACATACAGGATGCAGAGGATATCCTTTGAGGTCAGGTTAACCCTTCACATCCCCTGCGTTTAAAGTTACTTTTGGTGTGAAATAGTACGGGAGAGACAATACGTTCCTTGCTCACAGTTAGGGCCGTATCTCTATTCTTTTCATCACTTTCACTGGGTTTTGCTTTGTTTTTGACTGTTCCTCAGGTGCGCACAACCTGGCCAGCAGTGAAGGTGTGAACCGAGAGGTTTGCTAACGTAAACAGTCTCTACAGTATTCCTTTCCCCATACTGCGTTTGTTGAAAGACATTGTGTCATTTTCCCATGGGAAGGCAGAGTAACAACACCGCTCACCTTCATGTCTAACTCTTCTTGAAGCCAAAGAGTAAACATTGAGAACATGAGAGGTTTTGAAAGGAAGAGAAAGGAGAAGAAGAAGACGAAAGGGAAAAAACGACACAAGAAGAGAATGACATTACATAACCAGCATAATTACTTTGATGGGAGTTTCTCTGAAATCTTGACATTACCAGAGGAATTGGAGAAAGTTAGATGTGGCCCAGTGCATTGTTTCTGCAAGGTGTCATCACTGTAGCATTGTTCCATCTATTGATCTTGGTTCTGTGGCAACCACTTTCAACAGAAATGAAAACATATTACTCAATAGGGTTCAGTCTCTATAATAACTTTGCCACTAATCAGTCATTGACATTAAAGGGAAGCCGTCCAGTTAATACAGCTCACCACATTCCCAAAACCACCCACGTACACATTCCTCTCTGCATAAATAATAGGTGGGCACCCTTTGGCGCTCCAGCCGTTGCTGCCGGTGTTGTGCCAATTTTCTCTCTAGCTGTCATAGCATGAACAGTGGGGAACAGTAATCTGTAGCAGCTCAATGATGAGTCCTCTCGGATGTTTCTCCATGAAATTCAGTGACATTCAATAATGTGTGTGTGTGTGAGCATTATTTATAGGAGAACATTCCTCTATGCATCTGCTCCTCGCCTTGAGTTGAGAATGCGGAGCAGTCAGTGGCGTACAATATCTATCTATGGGTGCATGGTGTGCGGTGCACACAGAATAATGTACTGCACAACCATTCACCACTGTAGCCACCTGTTTGGCCCCACTCCATACACTCATCTGGTGGCATCATCTTTCCGGTGATACATTCGGAAAGATATCGCCGAACAGGAGTGGCAAAGACTATGGTACCGTGCCAGTTTTTGCTCTTCTGCGCATTTGCCATATTTCTCAATATGGGGTCTATTTACTAAGCCTTGGAGAGAGATAAAGTGGACGTAAATAAAGTACCAGCCAACCAGCTCCTAACTGTCACTTTTCAAACAGAGCCAACATGATAGGAGCTGATTGGCTGGCACTCTATCTCTCTCTGAGGCTTAGTAAATAGACCTCTATATCATAAGGAAGATGGCACAGCCAAGATCAGGTATGGGGTGTCCAGCGGCACATGCTTTAGCGCCCCCAGTACTTAGGACACTTCCGGGAGCAGTCAGATCTCTTAAGACATCAACACCTTGTCATAGCCAACAAATTAAATTTACAGAGGCATTTTGCTGTTTGGGGGCGGGGTTATCAGCTAAATATACCCATTCAATGCATTATAGGTGCCGGTGCAGGGTGCAGCACAAAGCACTGGTAATTCCTTCCGCATTGTGTGCATGGGACTAAGGCCCTCATGCAGGTTGGATCGCAAAACTTGCTAAAAAGCAGTTGCTGCGATCAAATAGTTGCCGACCAGAAAAAAAGGCCAGTGCAGAAATTGCAAATGCATGGCAATGTGTGATCGCATAACCATCCGCAAATACCGGAACATTGAAGAGTTTTTCCATCTGCGCCAGGCAAGGTCGTCCACAATTCTGCATAAGCAAGAGGCTGGAAGTGGTCACGTTGACGTCATAGACCCACCATAAAAACGCCTTGCCACTCCTGCATTTTTACAAACACACCTACAAAACACCATATTTCCTCCACTAAACACTAGCTTCCTGTCAATCAAAATGCGATTGCGTTGAAGCTCAATGCATTCACAGAAATAATCGCAAACCGCAGGTGCACAATGCATTGTGAACGCTGTGCATACGCAGTTGTTCGATAATCGGCCGGATTGCGTTTTGTGAATTTTGCGATCCGTGCTGGATAGGGTCCTAAATGCGCATATTTGCCTGAATGCAAAGGTCTATATAGCTGGATTGCCCCTGTTTGCACGCTTGGTTTCACAGCACCAGTCCTATCCGTGGTGCTGAAAATCAGTCTGCATGTGCTATGCGCATAAGATGTAGAATGTAAAGAATAATATGGTACGCTACACCTCCCGGAGCATCTCAGTCTGGAATCCGCACGATATGGCATATGGGCGCCAGGTGATATCTGTACGTGCAAGTGCCACTGGACATGCAACGCAGTTGTGTACGATTCTCCGTCACCTGTAATTGCGTATGGTCGGCAACTACATACTGACTTGCGTCCTTTTCTTATTCCTATTTGCCCTAACTAATTAACTAATTAATTAAGAGCAATTAAGAGCACTAATTACTAATTAAGAGCAAAAACAAAAAAAGTCAAAAAGTAATAAAACTGACAATTGTTAAGAATAACTCAATAAAGGACGCAGATGCATATTATCATGGACGGATTTGGTAAATTTGCGACTGAGAAGAGAAAACCAAATGCAGGGAGAGTTTGTAGCAGCCCCTGAATGCAGAACTACTGCAAGAGCTGAATTAATTCCAAAGATACATAAAGTCACACATGTGTGGCTGGCTGAGGTTTGCTTACCAACATTAAACATCCTGTACAGGTGAACCGGTTATTAGTGACAGAAGAAAGGCACACAAAGCATTCATGGGAGATGACACTAATTGTTAAATGAGGAAGAAAACAACACTCACTGCTCATTTTACAGCCACATGTGTTCATCATATTATTCGGGCACAGTGGCCTGCATATAATTTGCCCATTTCTCCAGTTTATAAATCCAGCTTCAATCATCCAGCATACAGTAACGCTCCCTCCAGCTATCTCATATGTAAGAGACATCCATTCCCTACCTATCAGCCAGTGGCGGAACAAGCAAGCGGTGGGCCCAGGTGCGACAAAATGCTTTGGCCCCCCCCCCATCCAAGTCCACCCCGGGGGCAGTGCGCGCCGTAGGCGCGCGCAAAAATACATAGTGGCGTGGCTTCGTGGGGAAGGGGTGTGGCCACAAAATAATACCAACACAGTAGTCTCCATTATTCAAATTACGCCGCACAGTAGCACCACTACACCAGGTAGAGACCCTTTTACACCTTACAGCGAACAGATTCCTCTTTTTACACATTACAGCAGACAGCGTGCCCTTTTTACACATTACGGTAGACAGCGTGCCCTTGTTACACATTACGGCAGACAGCGTGCCCTTGTTACACATTACGGCAGACAGCGTCCCCATTTTTACACATTACGGCAGGCAGATTCCTCCTTTTTACACATAGCAGCAGGCAGATTCCCCATTTTTACACATAGCGTCAGGCAGCCCCCCTTTTTTACACATTACGGCAGGCAGATTCCCCATTTTTACACATAGCGTCGGGCAGATTACCCCTTTTTACACATAACGGCAGACAGCGTGCCCTTTTTACACATTACGGCAGACAGCGTGCCCTTGTTACACATTACGGCAGACAGTGTCCCCATTTTTACACATTACGGCAGGCAGATTCCCCTTTTTACACATAGTGGCAGGCAGTCCCCCCTTTTTACACATTGCGGCAGGTAGTCCCCCCTTTTTACACATTGCGGCAGGCAGTCCCCCCTTTTTACACAGTGCGGCAGGCAGTCCCCCCTTTTTACACATTGCGGCAGGCAGTCCCCCCTTTTTACACATTGCGGCAGGTAGTCCCCCCTTTTTACACATTGCGGCAGGCAGTCCCCCCTTTTTACACATTGCGGCAGGTAGTCCCCCCTTTTTACACATTGCGGCAGGCAGTCCCCCCTTTTTACACAGTGCGGCAGGCAGTCCCCCCTTTTTACACATTGCGGCAGGTAGTCCCCCCTTTTTACACATTGCGGCAGGCAGGCACAAGAAAGAAAGAAGGAAAGAAAAAGAAAGAAAGAAAGAAAGAAAGAAGAATTATACTTACCCTCAGGCTCCTCGGTGCAGCTGCGTCAGACGACGATTCCCGGGCAGTAGAGAATGAGGAGGAGGGAGCCGGAGGACGGAGCCGCAGCAGCGCTTTGTTACTGGTGGAGGCGCTGCTGCTGCTGCCCCTCTGCTTCCCTATAGGCTGTTCTCGGAAGACAGCCTATAGGGAAGCAGAGGAGCAGCAGCAGCAGCGCCTCCACCAGTAACAAAGCGCTGCTGCGGCTCCGTCCTCCGGCTCCCTCCTCCTTCCCCCGTCTGTACCGCTGCTCAGCTCCTATCTCCGGGCGGCTGTGCGCTGCGGGCAGCGGTTGCCTGCAGCGCACAGCGGCATGTAATGAGTCAGTTTGACTCATTACATGCTTGGGCCCCTGGACAGAGGCGGGCCCCAGTGCAGTGCACTGCCTGCACTGCCGGTAGTTCCGCCTCTGCTATCAGCCCACAATACACCAAACTATGGGGAGATGTATGAAACCTTGGAGAGACATAAAGTTCAAACCAATCAGTTCCTAACTGTTGTTTTTCAAACACATCCTTTAAAATGATAGAAGATGATTGGTTGGTACTGTACAGATGAACCTCAGAAAATTAGAATATCATGCAATAGTTCATTTATTTCAGTAATTCAACTTAAAAGGTGAAACTAATATATTATATAGACTAATTACATGTAAAAGTGAGATATTTTCAAGCCTTTATTTGTTATAATTTTGATGATTGTGTCTTACAGTTTAAGAAAACCCCAAATACAAAATCTCAGAAAATTAGAATATTACATAAAATCAGTACAAAAAGGATTTTAAATACAGAAATGTCGGCCCCCTGAAAAGTATAATCATACATATGTGCTCAGTACTTGGTTTGGGCCCGTTTTGCATGAATTACTGCCTCAATGCGGCGTGGTATAGAGTCTATCAGCCTGTGGCACTGCTGAGGTGTTATGGAAGACTAGGATGCTTCAATGGCGGCCTTCAGCTCTTCTGCATTGTTCCGTCTCATACCTCTCATCTTTTCTCTCATAGATTCTCTATGGGGTTCTGGTCAGGCGAGTTTGCTGGCCAATCCAGCACAGTAATCCCAGGCTGGAGTTAGTGCATCAAGAACCACCACACACAGATGGATCCTGGACATGGGCTTGAAATGTCGTATTCCTCTTGTCAAGCCGCTCCTAATCAACAAACAACGTCAGAAGCGTCTTACCTGGGCTACAAAAAATAAAAGAACTGGTCTGTTGCTCACTGGTCCAAAGTTCTCTTTTCTGATGAGAGCAAATTTTGCATCTCATTTGGAAACCAAGGACCCAGAGTATGGAGGAAGAATGGAGAGTCACACAATCCAAGATGCTTGAAGTCCAGTGTGAAGTTTCCACAGTCTGTGTTGATTTGGGGAGCCATGTCATCTGCTGATGTTGGTCCACTGTGCTTTATTAAGTCCAGAGTCACCGCAGCCGTCTACCAGGACATTTTAGAGCACTTCATGCTTCCTTCAGCAGACAAGCTTTATGGAGATGCTGACTTCATTTTCCAGCAGGATTTGGCACCTGCCCACACTGCCAAAAGTACCAAAACCTGGTTCAATGACCGTGGGATTACTGTGCTGGATTGGCCAGCAAACTCGCCTGACCTGAACCCCATAGAGAATCTATGGGGCATTGCCAAGAGAAAGATGAGAGACATGAGACCGAACAATGCAGAAGAGTTGAAGGCCGCCATTGAAGAATTTTGGTCTTCCATAACACCTCAGCAGTGCCACAGGCTGATAGATTCCATGTCACGCCTCATTGAGGCAGTAATTCATGCAAAAGGGGCCCAACCAAGTACTGAGTACATATGCATTAGAATATACAACAAACATCAAATAAACAATTGTGCTTCAATAATATGTTTGTATAGCTACCAATGTCCCAAAGGTTTTTTTCTCCAACCAAGATTCCTTTCAGGTTAGGGTTTTGAAGCAGATTTTACCATGCAAGAAAATAAAAAAAAATACAATAGTGTAATATTGCATGAACAGTCTATGGTAGCAAGTGCTTCATAGGAGGAAATAATCGTGCCACACAGATTCTTTCCCAACAGGTGTTCCCCGCAGTTTCACTGGAAAATCACCACTGTGTGGAATAATAAATGGCTGCTTAGTGCTTACACAATGCTTACATGTAAGCCTGCTGTGTATATGCACATCAATGTTTCTTTTTCTCCAGACTAATAATCATTAGAGATGTGCGGCGGGCACTTTTCGTATTTTGTGTTTTGGTTTTGATTCTGGTTCCATGCTCGTGTTTTGGATCTGGATTGGTTTTGCCAAAACCACCCTTTCGTGTTTTGGTTCTGGTTTTGGTTTTGGATCTGGATGATTTGCAAAAAAAAAAAAAAAAAAAAACACAGCTAAAAGCACATAATTTGGGGGTAATTTTGATCCTACGGTATTATTAACCTCAATAACATTAATTTCCACTCATTTCCAGTCTATTCTGAACACCTCACACCTCACAATATTGTTTTTAGGCCAAAAAGTTGCACCAAGGTGGCTGGATGACTAAGCTAAGCGACACAAGTGTGCGGCACAAACACCTGGCCCATCTAGGAGTGGCACTGCAGTGTCAGACAAGATGGCAGATATAAAAAATAGGCTTCAAACAGCACATGATGCAAAGAAAAAAAGAGGTGCACCACGGTCGCTGGATGGATAAGCTAAGCGACCCAAGTGGCCGACACAAACACCTTGCCCATCTAGGAGTGGCACTGCAGTGTCAGACAGGATGGCAGATTTACAAAATAGTCCCCAAACAGCACATGATACAAAGAAAAAAAAAAGGTGCAATGAGGTAGCTGTGTGACTAAGCTAAGTGACCCAAGTGGCCGACACAAACACCTGGCCCATCTAGGAGTAGCACTGCAGTTGCAGACAGGATGGCAAAAACTAGACCCCAAACAGCACATCATGCAAAGAAGAAAAAGAGGTGCAATGAGGTAGCTGTATGACTAAGCTAAGCGACACAAGTGTGCGGCACAAACACCTGGCCTATCTAGGAGTGGCACTACAGTGGCAGACAGGATGGCACTTAAAAAAACTAGGCCCCAAACAGCACATCATGCAAAGAAGAAAAAGAGGTGCAATGAGGTAGCTGTATGACTAAGCTAAGCTACACAAGTGTGCGGCACAAACAACATGGGACGTGCTGGAATTTGCCCAGATGTAATACACACACAATATTGGTGGCACAGGAGAGCGTACCCCTAAACCACACACACAGACGGCAGAGCCTGTAAAATTAATTTGTATAATAATAACCCTTTTATTTTGAGCTATTATAATACTATGCAGCACAGGCGATCGTACCCCTGCACCACACAGGGAAAACCCTGTAAAATGTATTTGGATAATAATATAAGTAATGTATATAACCCTTTTATTTGGAGTAAATAATATACAGCACAGGACACCAGGGGTGTATCTAGGGGTCTGAGCGCCCCTGGCAAAGTAAGGAAGTGGCACTCCCACACCTAGGGACACAGAGGGGGGACTTACAGATAGGATGAGGTCAGGGACACTGAGGGAGAATTACAGGGAGGGTGCGGGCTGGGACACTGAGGGGGAATTACAGGAGTGTGCGGGCAGGGACACTGAGGGGAAATTACGGGGAGGGTATGGGCAGGGACACTGAGGGGGGAGTCACGGAGGCTGAGGTCAGGGACACTAAAGGGGAATTACAGGGAGGGTTCGGGTAGGGAAAATGAGAGGGAGGGGCTACAGGGAGGCTGAGGTCAAGGACACTGAGAAGCAATTACAGGGAGGGTGCGGGAAGGGACACTGAGAGGGAATTACAGTAGTGTGCACTGTGCAGGCAAGGACACTGAGGCGGGAGTCACAGGGAGGATGAGGTCAGGAACACTGAGGGAGAATTACAGGGAGGGTGCAGGCGGGGACACTGAGAAGGAATTATGAGGAGGGTGCGGGCAAGGACACTGAGATGGAATTACGGGGAGGGTGCAGGCAGGGAGACTGAAATGGAATTACGGGGAGGGTGCAGGCAGGGAGACTGAGGGGGAATTACGAGGAGTGTACAGGCAGGGACACTGGGGTAGATTTACAGTTAGGGTGCGGGTAGTGACAATGAGAGGGAATTACGGGGAGGGTGCAGCAGGGATACTGAGGGGGAATTATGGGAAGGGTGCGGGCAGGGACACTGAAAGGGAATTACAGGAGTGTATGGGCAGGGTCACTGAGGGGGCAGTTACAGGGATGATGCGGGCAGGGAGACCGAGGGGATATATGCACACATACATACAGTTAATAACTAGAGATGAGCGGGTTCGGTTCCTCGGAATCCGAACCCGCCCGAACTTCAGGTTTTTTTACACGGGTCCGAGTGACTCGGATCTTCCCGCCTTGCTCGGTTAACCCGAGCGCGCCCGAACGTCATCATCACGCTGTCGGATTCTCGCGAGGCTCGGATTCTATCGCGAGACTCGGATTCTATATAAGGAGCCGCGCGTCGCCGCCATTTTCACACGTGCATTGAGATTCATAGGGAGAGGACGTGGCTGGCGTCCTCTCCGTTTATAGAGATTCGAGAAGAGAGTGAGACAGAGAGAGACACAGTAGTAATTGGGAGCATTAGGAGGAGTACTACTACTACTAGTACTTGCTGAAGTGATAGAGATAGTGTGACTGTATTATCTGACTTGTGGGGGAGACACTGACAGTGGGGAGCAGTTAGAGTCTGAGAGCAGGACTCAGGACTCAGAAGTACATATAACGTACAGTGCACACTTTTGCTGCCAGAGTGCCACACTGCCATTGTTTGTGACCACACTGACCACCAGTATAATATATATTGTGATTGTCTGCTTAGGACTCAGGAGTACTACTTGCAAGTTGCTGATAGTGTGACCAGTGACCTGACCACCAGTTTAATAATCACCACCAGTTTATGAGTTTAATATATATATATATATATATATAATTGTATATAATATATATATAATATTGTATACCACCTAGCACCTACCCGTGTTTTTTTTTTCTTTCTTCTTTATACATACTACTATAGTAGCTTACTGTAGCAGTCTGCGGTGCTGCTGAGCTGACAGTGTCCAGCAGGTCCGTCATCAGTCATTACATAATAAATATATATACCTGTCCGGCTGCAGTACTAGTGATATTATATATACATATATATTGATTTCATCTCATTATCATCCAGTCTATATTATCAGCAGACACAGTACGGTAGTCCACGGGCTGTAGCTACCTCTGTGTCGGCACTCGGCAGTCCATCCATAATTGTATACCACCTACCCGTGGTTTTTTTTTTCTTTCTTCTTTATACATACTACTATAGTAGCTTACTGTAGCAGTCTGCGGTGCTGCTGAGCTGACAGTGTCCAGCAGGTCCGTCATCAGTCATTACATAATAAATATATATACCTGTCCGGCTGCAGTACTAGTGATATTATATATACATATATATTGATTTCATCTCATTATCATCCAGTCTATATTATCAGCAGACACAGTACGGTAGTCCACGGCTGTAGCTACCTCTGTGTCGGCACTCGGCAGTCCATCCATAATTGTATACCACCTACCCGTGGTTTTTTTTTTTCTTTCTTCTTTATACATACTACTATAGTAGCTTACTGTAGCAGTCTGCGGTGCTGCTGAGCTGACAGTGTCCAGCAGGTCCGTCATCAGTCATTACATAATAAATATATATACCTGTCCGGCTGCAGTACTAGTGATATTATATATACATATATATTGATTTCATCTCATTATCATCCAGTCTATATTATCAGCAGACACAGTACGGTAGTCCACGGCTGTAGCTACCTCTGTGTCGGCACTCGGCAGTCCATCCATAATTGTATACCACCTACCCGTGTTTTTTTTTTTCTTTCTTCTTTATACATACTACTATAGTAGCTTACTGTAGCAGTCTGCGGTGCTGCTGAGCTGACAGTGTCCAGCAGGTCCGTCATCAGTCATTACATAATAAATATATATACCTGTCCGGCTGCAGTACTAGTGATATTATATATACATATATATTGATTTCATCTCATTATCATCCAGTCTATATTATCAGCAGACACAGTACGGTAGTCCACGGCTGTAGCTACCTCTGTGTCGGCACTCGGCAGTCCATCCATAATTGTATACCGCCTACCCGTGTTTTTTTTTTTTTCTTTCTTCTTTATACATACTACTATAGTAGCTTACTGTAGCAGTCTGCGGTGCTGCTGAGCTGACAGTGTCCAGCAGGTCCATCATCAGTCATTACATAATAAATATATATACCTGTCCGGCTGCAGTACTAGTGATATT
Organism: Pseudophryne corroboree; assembly: GCF_028390025.1. Classification (NCBI taxonomy): domain Eukaryota; kingdom Metazoa; phylum Chordata; class Amphibia; order Anura; family Myobatrachidae; genus Pseudophryne; species Pseudophryne corroboree. The sequence goes on from NC_086454.1 coordinate 50,716,835, forward strand.
ATATATACATATATATTGATTTCATCTCATTATCATCCAGTCTATATTAGCAGCAGACACAGTACGGTAGTCCACGGCTGTAGCTACCTCTGTGTCGGCACTCGGCAGTCCATCCATAAGTATACTAGTATCCATCCATCTCCATTGTTTACCTGAGGTGCCTTTTAGTTGTGCCTATTAAAATATGGAGAACAAAAATGTTGAGGTTCCAAAATTAGGGAAAGATCAAGATCCACTTCCACCTCGTGCTGAAGTTGCTGCCACTAGTCATGGCCGAGACGATGAAATGCCAGCAACGTCGTCTGCCAAGGCCGATGCCCAATGTCATAGTACAGAGCATGTAAAATCCAAAACACCAAATATCAGTAAAAAAAGGACTCCAAAATCTAAAATAAAATTGTCGGAGGAGAAGCGTAAACTTGCCAATATGCCATTTACCACACGGAGTGGCAAGGAACGGCTGAGGCCCTGGCCTATGTTCATGGCTAGTGGTTCAGCTTCACATGAGGATGGAAGCACTCAGCCTCTTGCTAGAAAAATGAAAAGACTCAAGCTGGCAAAAGCACCGCAAAGAACTGTGCGTTCTTCGAAATCCCAAATCCACAAGGAGAGTCCAATTGTGTCGGTTGCGATGCCTGACCTTCCCAACACTGGACGTGAAGAGCATGCACCTTCCACCATTTGCACGCCCCCTGCAAGTGCTGGAAGGAGCACCCGCAGTCCAGTTCCTGATAGTCAGATTGAAGATGTCAGTGTTGAAGTACACCAGGATGAGGAGGATATGGGTGTTGCTGGCGCTGGGGAGGAAATTGACAAGGAGGATTCTGATGGTGAGGTGGTTTGTTTAAGTCAGGCACCCGGGGAGACACCTGTTGTCCGTGGGAGGAATATGGCCGTTGACATGCCTGGTGAAAATACCAAAAAAATCAGCTCTTCGGTGTGGAAGTATTTCAACAGAAATGCGGCCAACATTTGTCAAGCCGTGTGTTGCCTTTGTCAAGCTGTAATAAGTAGGGGTAAGGACGTTAACCACCTCGGAACATCCTCCCTTATACGTCACCTGCAGCGCATTCATAATAAGTCAGTGACAAGTTCAAAAACTTTGGGCGACAGCGGAAGCAGTCCACTGACCAGTAAATCCCTTCCTCTTGTAACCAAGCTCACGCAAACCACCCCACCAACTCCCTCAGTGTCAATTTCCTCCTTCCCCAGGAATGCCAATAGTCCTGCAGGCCATGTCACTGGCAATTCTGACGAGTCCTCTCCTGCCTGGGATTCCTCCGATGCATCCATGCGTGTAACGCCTACTGCTGCTGGCGCTGCTGTTGTTGCTGCTGGGAGTCGATGGTCATCCCAGAGGGGAAGTCGTACTCGTAAGCCCACTTTTACTACTTCCACCAAGCAATTGACTGTCCAACAGTCCTTTGCGAGGAAGATGAAATATCACAGCAGTCATCCTGCTGCAAAGCGGATAACTGAGGCCTTGGCATCCTGGGTGGTGAGAAACGTGGTTCCGGTATCCATCATTACTGCAGAGCCAACTAGAGACTTGTTGGAGGTACTGTGTCCCCGGTACCAAATACCATCTAGGTTCCATTTCTCTAGGCAGGCGATACCGAAAATGTACACAGACCTCAGAAAAAGAGTCACCAGTGTCCTAAAAAATGCAGCTGTACCCAATGTCCACTTAACCACGGACATGTGGACAAGTGGAGCAGGGCAGGGTCAGGACTATATGACTGTGACAGCCCACTGGGTAGATGTATGGACTCCCGCCGCAAGAACAGCAGCGGCGGCACCAGTAGCAGCATCTCGCAAACGCCAACTCTTTCCTAGGCAGGCTACGCTTTGTATCACCGGTTTCCAGAATACGCACACAGCTGAAAACCTCTTACGGCAACTGAGGAAGATCATCGCGGAATGGCTTACCCCAATTGGACTCTCCTGTGGATTTGTGGCATCGGACAACGCCAGCAATATTGTGTGCGCATTAAATCTGGGCAAATTCCAGCACGTCCCATGTTTTGCACATACCTTGAATTTGGTGGTGCAGAATTTTTAAAAAAACGACAGGGGCGTGCAAGAGATGCTGTCGGTGGCCAGAAGAATTGCGGGACACTTTCGGCGTACAGGCACCACGTACAGAAGACTGGAGCAACACCAAAAACGCCTGAACCTGCCCTGCCATCATCTGAAGCAAGAAGTGGTAACGAGGTGGAATTCAACCCTATATATGCTTCAGAGGTTGGAGGAGCAGCAAAAGGCCATTCAAGCCTATACAATTGAGCACGATATAGGAGGTGGAATGCACCTGTCTCAAGCGCAGTGGAGAATGATTTCAACGTTGTGCAAGGTTCTGCTGCCCTTTGAACTTGCCACACGTGAAGTCAGTTCAGACACTGCCAGCCTGAGTCAGGTCATTCCCCTCATCAGGCTTTTGCAGAAGAAGCTGGAGACATTGAAGGAGGAGCTAACACGGAGCGATTCCGCTAGGCATGTGGGACTTGTGGATGGAGCCCTTAATTCGCTTAACAAGGATTCACGGGTGGTCAATCTGTTGAAATCAGAGCACTACATTTTGGCCACCGTGCTCGATCCTAGATTTAAAACCTACCTTGGATCTCTCTTTCCGGCAGACACAAGTCTGCTGGGGTTCAAAGACCTGCTGGTGAGAAAATTGTCAAGTCAAGCGGAACGCGACCTGTCAACATCTCCTCCTTCACATTCTCCCGGGCCGCAACTGGGGGTGCGAGGAAAAGGCTCAGAATTCCGAGCCCACCCGCTGGCGGTGATGCAGGGCAGTCTGGAGCGACTGCTGATGCTGACATCTGGTCCGGACTGAAGGACCTGTCAACGATTACGGACATGTCGTCTACTGTCACTGCATATGATTCTCTCCCCATTGAAAGAATGGTGGAGGATTATATGAGTGACCGCATCCAAGTAGGCACGTTACACAGTCCGTACTTATACTGGCAGGAAAAAGAGGCAATTTGGAGGCCCTTGCACAAACTGGCTTTATTCTACCTAAGTTGCCCTCCCACAAGTGTGTACTCCGAAAGAGTGTTTAGTGCCGCCGCTCACCTTGTCAGCAATCAGCGTACGAGGTTACTTCCAGAAAATGTGGAGAAGATGATGTTCATTAAAATGAATTATAATCAATTCCTCCGTGGAGACATTGACCAGCAGCAATTGCCTCCACAAAGTACACAGGGAGCTGAGATGGTGGATTCCAGTGGGGACGAATTGATAATCTGTGAGGAGGGGGATGTACACGGTGATATATCGGAGGATGATGATGAGGTGGACATCTTGCCTCTGTAGAGCCAGTTTGTGCAAGGAGAGATTAATTGCTTCTTTTTTGGTGGGGGTCCAAACCAACACGTCATTTCAGTCACAGTCGTGTGGCAGACCCTGTCACTGAAATGATGGGTTGGTTAAAGTGTGCATGTCCTGTTTATACAACATAAGGGTGGGTGGGAGGGCCCAAGGACAATTCCATCTTGCACCTCTTTTTTCTTTAATTTTTCTTTGCGTCATGTGCTGTTTGGGGAGTGTTTTTTGGAAGGGCCATCCTGCGTGACACTGCAGTGACACTCCTAGATGGGCCCGGTGTTTGTGTCGGCCACTAGGGTCGCTTATCTTACTCACACAGCTACCTCATTGCGCCTCTTTTTTTCTTTGCGTCATGTGCTGTTTGGGGAGTGTTTTTTGGAAGGGCCATCCTGCGTGACACTGCAGTGCCACTCCTAGATGGGCCCGGTGTTTGTGTCGGCCACTAGGGTCGCTTATGTTACTCACACAGCTACCTCATTGCGCCTCTTTTTTTCTTTGCGTCATGTGCTGTTTGGGGAGTGTTTTTTGGAAGGGCCATCCTGCGTGACACTGCAGTGCCACTCCTAGATGGGCCCGGTGTTTGTGTCGGCCACTAGGGTCGCTTATCTTACTCACACAGCTACCTCATTGCGCCTCTTTTTTTCTTTGCGTCATGTGCTGTTTGGGGAGTGTTTTTTGGAAGGGCCATTCTGCGTGACACTGCAGTGCCACTCCTAGATGGGCCAGGTGTTTGTGTCGGCCACTAGGGTCGCTTAGCTTAGTCATCCAGCGACCTCGGTGCAAATTTTAGGACTAAAAATAATAGTGTGAGGTATTCAGAATAGACTGAAAATGAGTGGAAATTATGGTTTTTGAGGTTAATAATACTTTGGGATCAAAATGACCCCCAAATTCTATGATTTAAGCTGTTTTTTAGTGTTTTTTGAAAAAAACACCCGAATCCAAAACACACCCGAATCCGACAAAAAAAATTCGGTGAGGTTTTGCCAAAACGCGGTCGAACCCAAAACACGGCCGCGGAACCGAACCCAAAACCAAAACACAAAACCCGAAAAATTTCAAGTGCACATCTCTATTAATAACCCCTTTCTAGGTGTGTTGGCACTACATGTCCCAGCAAATCCAGTTGACAATGTGTGCTGGGACTTGTAGTCTCAACACAACTGGACAGGCAGTGACTGGTCTAGATACCTCTCCATACAGAGCTCTTTGTAAGCTGTGATCCAGACTGCCAGGATAGAACATGCAGTGCAGCTACGGTACCGCAGAAAATGTACAGGTATGCTCATGCTGCACTGCTGACTGGTGCTGATTGCAGTGGCTGGTGTTTGGTGACAGACCGCGAGGGACCAATGAGAAGGGAAGCGGATGAGGAAGAGGAGGTGCCCCGCTCCCCGGCTATATTCACTATCATTGTGACTGTAGTCACAGAGAGTGTCAGAGTGCAATACGCTTCTGAGAGTCTGGCAGTGGATGAGCACTGCTAAGGGATATACTCAGTAAGAACTAGTATGTCATTCTACCCCTTGGCTCGGGTGGCACTGCCGGGCGGCACCCCCCCCCCACCCCCCACCCCCTTTGGCCGGCGCACAGGAAAGTGCCATCCTGGCCAATAGGAAGATACACCCCTGCAGGACATCACCACTGGACTTATGGCAGCACAAGACACCACCACTGGACGGATGCAGCACAAGACAGCACCACTGGACTTGACTTATATGGGAGTACCCCTGGACTTATACGGCAGTACCCCTGGAGCTGTACAGCAGTGTTCGACAGGATGGCACTTTAAAAAAAACTAATCCCCAAACAACACATGATGCAAAGAAGAAAAAGAGGTGCAAGATGGAATTGTCCTTGGGCTCTCCCACCCACCCTTATGTTGTATAAACAGGACATGCACACTTTAACAAGGGTCTGCCACACGACTGTGGCTGAAATGGCTGGTTTGTTTGGGCCCCCACCAAAAAATCTCTCCTTGCACAAACTGTCTCTACAGAGACAAGATGTCGACCTCATCCTCCGATTCCTCACCCCTTTCAGTGTGTACATTCTCCTCCTCACAGAGTAATAATTCCCACCATCTCAGGTCCCTGTGTACTTTCTGGAGTCAATTGCTGGTAAAGGTCTTCCCGGAGGAATTTATAATTCATTTTTATGATCATCATCTTCTCCACATTTTGTGGAAGTAACCTCGTACGCCGATTGCTGACAAGGTTACTGGCTGCACTAAACACTCTTACGGAGTACACACTGGAGGGAGGGGGGGGCAACTTAGGTAAAATAAAGCCAGTTTGTGCAAGGGCATCCAAATTGCCTCTTTTTCCTGCCAGTATACATACGGACTGTCTGACATGCCTACTTGGATGCTGTCATTCACATAATCCTCCACCATTCTTTCAATGGTGACAGAATCATATGCAGTGACAGTAGACATGTCAGTAATCGTTGGCAGGTCCTTCAGTCCGGACCAGATGTCAGCACTCGCTCCTGACTGCCCTGCATCACCACCAGCGGGTGGGCTAGGAAATCTTATCCTTTTCCTCGCAGCCCCAGTTGCCAGAGAAAGTGAAGGAGGATCTGTTGATGGGTCACGTTCCGCTTGAGATGACAATTTTCTCACCAGCAGGTTTTTGAACCTCTGCAGACTTGTGTCTGCCGCGAAGAGAGATACAACGTAGGCTTTAAACCTAGGATCGAGCACAGTGGCCAAAATGTAGTGCTCTGATTTCAACAGATTGACCACCCTTGAATCCTGGCAAAGCAAATGAAGGGCTCCATTCACAAGTCCAACATAATTTGCTGAATCGCTCCATCTTAGCTCCTCCTTCAATTTCTCCAGCTGCTTCTGCAAAAGCCTGATGAGGGGAATGACCTGACTCAAGCTGGTAGTGTCTGAACTGACTTCACGTGTGGCAAGTTCGAAGGGTTGGAGAACCTTGCACAAGACGGAAATCATTCTCCACTGCGCTTGAGTCAGGTGCATTCCCCCTCCTTTGCCTATATCGTAGGTGGATGTATAGGCTTGAATGGCCTTTTGCTGCTCCTCCATCCTCTGAAGCATATAGAGTGTTGAATTCCACCTCGTTACCACCTCTTGCTTCAGGTGATGGCAGGGCAGGTTCAGGAGTGTTTGCTGGTGCTCCAGTCTTTGGCACAAGGTGGCTGAATGTCGAAAGTGGCCCGCAATTTTTCGGGCCACCGACAGCATCTCCTGCATGCCCCTGTCATTTTTCAAAAAATTCTGCACCACCAAATTAATTGTATGTGCAAAACATGGGACGTGCTGGAATTTGCCCAGATGTAAAGCACGCACAATATTGGTGGCATTGTCCGATATCACAAATCCCCAGGAGAGTCTAAATGGGGAAAGCCATTGTGCGATGATGTCCCTCAGTTTCCATAAGAGGTTGTCATTGGTGTGCCTCTTACGGAAAGCGGTGATACATAGCGTAGCCTGCCTAGGAATGAGTTGGTGTTTGCGAGATGCTGCTTCTGGTGCCGCCGCTGTTGTTGCTGCGGGAGGCAATACATCTACCCAGTGGGCTGTCACTGTCATATAGTCCTTAGTCTGCCCTGTTCCACTTGTCCACATGTCTGTGGTTAAGTGGATAGTGGGTACAACTGCATTTTTTAGGACACTGAGGACACTTTTTCGAACGTCTCTGTACATTCTCTGTATCGCCTGCCTAGTGAAGTGGAACTTAGATGGGATTTGGTACCGGAGACACACTACCTTAAACAATTCTCTAAATCCCACTGAACTAATGGCGGATACCGGATGCACGTCTAACACCAACGTAGCTGTCAAGTCCTCAGTTATCCGCTTTGCAACAGAATGACTGCTGTCATATTTCATCTTCCTCACAAAGGACTGTTGGACAGTCAACTGCTTAGTTGAAGTAGTACAAGTGGTCTTCCGACTTCCCCTCTGGGATGACGATCGATTCCCAGCAGCAACAACAGCAGCGGCAGTAGCAGCAGCAGTAGGCGTACCACGCAAGGATCCTCCGGAGGAATCCCGGTTAGGAGAGGACTCCTCAGTCTTGACAGTGACATGGCCTGCAGGACTACTGACATTCTTGACTGAGGCAGAAGTTGACGTTGAGGGAGTTGGTGGTGTGGCTTGCAGGAGCTTGGGTACAAGAGGAAGAAAGGATTTAGGTGTCAGTGGACTACTTACGCTCTTACCCAAAGTTTCACAACTTGAGACTGACTTCTGATGAATGCGCTGCAGGTGACGTATAAGGGAGGATGTTCCTAGGTGGTTTACGTCCTTACCCCTACTTATTACAGATTGACAGAGGCAACACACGGCTTAACACCTGTTGTCCGGATTTGTAGAGAAATAATTCCACACCGAAGAGGTGGCTTTTTTGGTATTTTGCCCAGGCATCACAATGGGCTTATTCATCCCATGGACAACAGGTGTCTTCCCCGGTGCCTGATTTAAACAAACTACATCACCATCAGAATCCTCCTCGTCAAATTCCTCCTCAGCGCCAGCAACATCCATATCCTCATCCTGGTGTACTTCAACACTGACATCTTCAATTTGAATATCAGAAACTGGACTGTGGGTGCTCCTTCCAGCACTTGCAGGGGGCGTGCAAATGGTGGAAGGAGTCACCTTTTCCCGTCCAGTGTTGGGAAGGTCAGGCATTGCAACCGCCAACACACTTGGACTTGTGTGATTTGTGACTTGGGGATTTGTGATACCATCTTAGAACGCACAGTTCTTTGCTGTGCTTTTGCCATCTTAACTCTTTTCATTTTGACAATAGCAGCACAGGACTTATAGTCAGCGGGACACTGAATGTGACTTCCGGCATTTGTAGTGCGTTCCACCGCTGGTATTTCCGGTATCGCGGCTGATCCGGTTATTGCGTCTGAACGTGATTTGTGATATGTGGAGGCTGCATCCTGAACGTCACGTCACCACTTTCGGTATCGAGAGTGCGGTGGAACCGCATGCGGGGGAGAGGAAAGCTGCCTGAGACAAACAAGCAAGGCTGTGAGGAGGCGGGCACAATGCCTGACACTGCCGGCAAACCCCGCCTCCTCCCACCACTGAGAGTAAGGAGTGCGCTACTATACACAGCGCTGTTCTGAGTGCTCTTACGCTGCACACAGAGGCTGGAGCTCACCAGAGGCAATGGAGAAGGTCAGGCTGAGTGCCCCCTTCAGAGCTGGAGCCCGGCGGCGACCGACTCCATTGCCTCCGGAACTTCCGCCACTGAGTATCACTGGACTGGATTTATACGCCAGTACCACTGGAATTATATGGCAGTATCACTGGATTTATACGGCAGTACCGCTGGACATATATGGCAGTATCACTGGACATATACGGCAGTACCACTGGACATATACAGTAGCACAGGGACCACCACTGGACTGATGCAGGATAACACAGCACCAGTGCAATGGACTGGACTTATACAGCAGCACTGGACATATGGCAGCAGAGGACACAACCACTGTGACTGGACTGATGCAGCACAAGACACCACCACTGGACTGATGCAGCACAAGACACTCCACTGAACTGATACAGGACACTGAGTATGGAGACACGTCCTCTCTCTGCACTCTCAAATGCCGGAGTGAAAATGGCGGCTCCTTATATGGAATCCAAACCCCACGAGAATCCGACAGAGGGATGATGACGCTTTGCCTCGTTCTGGTTTCCGAGTAAGGCAGGAAATCCCACGCCTGACTCAGATCCGGGCTCAAGTAGTGGTCGGGGGGGGGGTGCTCGGTTCTCAGGGAGCCGAACCCGCTCATCTCTAGTGATTAGTCATTCATCATATCGGTTTATTGATGCTCTAATAATGTTTTTAGTAACATATTCCTGGATTGTTGATCCAAGAATGTAGTATATCGTGATCTTCATACACTACACAGAGCATCCCAGTGACCACAATAGATACACAAAGCATTCCAATGACAGTACGCACAGTTTCCCTGTGACCACCATAAAACCGGGTGTAGTATGGTATGCCGGCGGCCGGGCTCCCTGCGACCAGCATACCGGCCCCGGGAGCACGACCACTGGTATATTGACAGCGTGGTGAGCGCAAATGAGCCCCTTGCGGGCTCGCTGCGCTCGCCATGCTTCGGGCACGGTGGCGTGCGTTATTTTATTCTCCCTCCAGGGGGGTCGTGGACCCCCACGAGGGAGAAAAAGTGTCGGTATGTCGGCTGTCGGGATTCCGGCACCGGTATACTATGCGCCGGGATCCCAACAGTCGGCATACTGAAGACCACCCCATAAAACCTATAGGGATATATTCAATTACAGTCGGAAACTGCCGTCTTGTCGGAAAGACGGAAGTTTCCAACTGGAATAGGTCGGAAGGGGTACGTTTTTTCCGACAAGTCAGGAATTCTGACTTGTCGGGAGACTGTCGGAATACACGCAGATCGGCGGCTTCAGCTGCCGAGCCGTGTGTATTGTTGGAAGCGGGGTCAAACCCGACAGGGTGAGGCACCAGGCTGGACTAGTATTGTTTAGGGGTGTGCACTGGGCCATAGCTCACAATATTGTTTTCATCCAGTTTAATTGAAAAGGTTGCACCGAGGTAGCTGGATGGCTAAGCAAAGCGACAGAAGTGGGTGGCACAAACACGTGGCCCATCTAGGAGTGGCACTGCAATGGCAGACAGGATGGCAGGTTTATAAACTATGCCCAAAAAAATGCTACAAAGAGCACATAATGCAAAGAAAAGAGGTGCAAGATGGAATTGTCCTTGGGCCCTCCCACCGACCCTTATATTTTATATTAAACAGGACATGCACAGTTTAACAAACCAATCATTTCAGCGACAAGGACTGTCACTTGTGGTTGAAATGATTGGTTTGTTTGGACAAACTGGCTTTAGTACTTTAGATAGGCACGATGTCGTCATCAGCATCTGATTCCTCACCCCCATCAGTGTGTACATCCTCTTCTTCACAGACTATTAATTCGTTCCCACTGGAATCCACCATCACAGGTCCCTCTGTACTTTTTGGTGGTAATTGCTAGTAAAGGGTCTTCCTCATGGAATTTGTAATTAATTTTGATGAACATCATCTTCCGCTCATTTTGGGGAAGTAACCTCCTACACCGATCGCTGGCAAGGTTTCTAGCTGCGCTAAAAACTCTTCTTGAGTACACACTGGAGGGTGGGCAACTTAAGTAAAACAAAGCCAGTTTGTGCAAGGGCCTCCAAATTGTCTCTTTTTCCTACAAGTATTGAAACGGACTGTTTGACATGCCTATTTGGATGCTATCACTGAAATAGTTGTCAACCATTCTTTCAATGGTGACAGCATCATATGCAGTTATAGTAGACATGCCAGTAATTGAATGCAGCGTCTTCAGTCCGGATCAGATGTTAAAACTTGTTCCTGACTGATCTGCATCACTGCCAATGGGTCTTTTAGGAAAATTTTGATTTTTCCTCGCAGCCGCAGTTGCTGGAGAAAGGAGTAGATGTTCCGCTTGAGCTGACAATTTTCTCACCTACAGCTCTTTGCATCTCTGCAGATTTGTGCCCATTGGAAAGAAAGACACAATGTATGGCTTAAACCTAGGATCAAGTATGGTCACCAAAATATAGTGATCTGATTTCAAGAGATTGACGACCCTTGAATCCTGGCAAAGCAAATGGTGGGCTTCATCTACAAGTCCAACATACTTAGTGGAATCGGTCCATTTCAGCTCCTCCTTCACTTTCTCCAGCCGCTTTTGCAAAAGCCTATTGAGGGGAATGACCTGACTCAAGCTGGCAGTGTCCGAACTAACTTCACATGTGGCAACTTCAAAGGGTTTGAGAAACTTGCAAAACACAGAAATTACTCTCCATTGCGCTTGACTCAGGTGCTTTCCCGCTCCTTTCCCTATGTCCTAGGTGGATGTGTAGACTTGAATGGCCTTTTGCTGCTCATCCATCCGCCGAAGCATATAAAGGGTAGAATTCTACCTTGTTACTAACTCTTGCTTCAGCTGATGGCAAGGCAAATTCAAGAGTGTTTGATGGTGCTCCAGTTTTCAACATGCAGTTGCTGAATGTTGGAAATGCCCACAAATTTTTTGGGCCGCCGACAGCATCTACTGAACGCCCCTGTCATTTAAAAAAAAAATCTGCGCCACCAAAATAATTGTGTGAGCAAAACATGGGACATGTTGTAATTGATCCAGATGTAAATATTGGTGGCATTGTCAGATATCACAAATCTCGAGGAGAGTACAAGTGGTGTAATTCATTGTGCAATGATTTCCCTGAGTTTTTCTAAGAGGTTCTCAGTGGTGTGCCTCTTATTGAAAGCGGTGATACACAGTGTAGCTTGCCTCAGACTGAGTTGGCATTTGTGAGATGCTGATGCTGCTGTTTAGTTTGCCATGTTCCACTTGTCCACATATCCTTGGTTAAGTGGACAGTCTATACAATGGCATTTCTGAGGACACTAATAACAATTCTTTTAATGTCCTTGTACAGGCTGGGAATTGCTTGTCTAGTGAAGTGGAATCTAGATGGCATTTGGTACTGGGGACACAGTACGTCAATCAACTATCTAAATCCCACTACACTAATGGTGGATACTGGATGCACATCTAACACCAGCATAGTTGTTATGGCCTCGGTAATCCACTTTGCAACTGGGTGACTGATGTCATACTTCATCTTCCTTGCAAAGGATTGTTGAACAGTCAATTTTTTTGTTAAACTAAAAGTAGTCTTCCTGGTCCCCTTCGGGGATGCAGATCGACTCCTAGAAGCAACAGCAGCAGCAGTAGGTGTAGCACTCAAGGATCCTATTGAATAATTGGATACAGGACTACTTACGATCCTGATTGAGGAGGAAATTGACAATGAAGGTGTTGGTTGGTGGTGGGGAGTTTCTGAATGTTTCAACAACTTGTGATGTATGCGCTGCAAGTGGCGTAACAGGGAGGAGATTCCTAGGTGGTTATGATCCCTACCTCTACTTACAATGGCTTTACAAAGGCTGCAGATGGCCCCATAGTAATTGGGTGTGGGGAGAAATTATTTCACACAGAAGAATAGGTGGATTGTTTTGTCTTTTGCCCAGGCTTGTTTTTCATACCATGGGCAACAACTGTCTCCACTGGAGCCTTATTTAAACAAACCACATCCCCATCACCAAAATCCTCATCGTCAACATTCTCATTAGTGCCAGCTACACCAATATCCTCCTACTCTTGGTGTACTTTTACAGTGACATCCTCAATCTCAATGTCAGCACGTTGCCTGGCGCTGCTCCTCCCAACACTTGCAGAGGGCATGCAAATGGTGGAAAGAGTCTCCTCCAGTACTGGAAAGGTTAGGCTTATACATTACAACCGCGGACACACTTGGACTCTCCTTGGGGATTGGTGATATTTCTGAACTCACAGTTGGTTCCTGTGCCTGAGCAAGTTGCATTTTTTTAACTCTTCTACAGGGAGGAGGCTTAAATCATCATTATGAGATGCAGAACCACCAGTCATAAACACAGGCCAATGCTTTTCCTTGCCACTTTGTGTAGTGAATATAATTCCAATTTTAAGTTTCTCATTAGCTCATTTTTAAAAAAATTTTTGTATTTATCACCGTAAAATATGGCTTCTTTGTTTTTACATGGCCTATATGCCATTGGGCATCGGCCTTATCAGATGACGTTGACGGACTTACATTTTCAATGTCATGACAAGTGGAAGCAGTTTCAGCACTAGTAGTAGGAAGTGGTTCCTGATCTTTCAATTGTTTGTCCTCCATTTCTATAAACATTAAGTGGGGTACGAAGTGGGGTGTCACAAATGAGTCAGAAATGTATATAATAATTACACACTGCGGTTAACTTCACCGACAACATCACACAATGGGGGTAATTCAAAGTTGATCGCGGCAGGAAATTTTTTAGCAGTTGGGCAAAACCATGTGCACTGCAGGGGAGGCAGATATAACATGTGCAGAGAGAGTTAGATTTGGGTGGGTTATTTTATTTCTGTGCAGGGTAAATACTGGCTGCTTTATTTTTACACTGCAATTTAGATTGCAGATTGAACACACCACACCCACATCTAACTCTCTCTGCACATGTTAAATCTGCCTCCCCTGCAGTGCACATGGGGGGTAATTCCAAGTTAATCGCAGCAGGAAATTTTTTAGCAGTTGGGCAAAACCATGTGCACTGCAGGGGAGGCAGATATAACATGTGCAGAGAGAGATAGATTTGGGTGTGGTGAGTTCAATCTGCAATCTAAATTGCAGTGTAAAAATAAAGCAGCCAGTATTTACCCTGCACAGAAACAAAATAACCCACCCAAATCTAACTCTCTCTGCAAATGTTATATCTGCCTCCCCTGCAGTGCCCATGGTTTTGCCCAACTGCTAAAAATTTTCCTGCTGCGATCAACTTGGAATTACCCCCCATATGTGTATCAGTAGGAAATAATACTTACACAGTCACAGTACTTATGAAAATAAAATACAAATTGTACAGTACACTGGGGTACAGCACAAACAATAAAATCCATATATATTTTTATAATTATAATTTTAGGCATTTTGTTTTTAGCTTTTATTATTATTTTTAACACTGGGGCTGAGCCCCTGGATGGACGGACAGAACACCCCTTAATGGACGGATCAGCCCCTTGATGGACCAACAGCAGCAGCCTCTGGATCTATACTGGGGTACAGCACAAAATAGAATTAAATATATATATATTATATATTAGTGATGAGCGGGTTCGGTTTCTCGGAAACCGAACCCTCCGAACGTCACCCTTTTACACGGGTCCGAGCCATACTCGGATTCTCCCGTATGGCTCGGTTAACCCGAGCGCGCCCGAATGTCATCATCCCGCTGTCGGATTCTCGCGAGATTCGGATTCTATATAAGCAGCCGCGCGTCGCCGCCATTTTCACACGTGCATTGAGATTGATAGAGAGAGGACGTGGATGGCGTCCTCTCCGTTTATATAGTTATATACTACACAGTTGATCTGATTGCTTAGCTTATTGTGGGGAGGATTGGGGAGCAGCTGTTAGGAGGAGTACAGTGCAGAGTTTTGCTAATAGTGACCACCAGTTTTTTATCCGTTCTCTGCCTGAAAAAAACGCTCCATACCATATCTGTGCTCAGTGTGCTGCATGATATATCTGTGGTGAGTTCTCACACTGCTTAATTGAGGGGACTGTGGAGCAGCTATAGCAGGAGTACAGTGCACAGTTTTGCTGACAGTGACCACCAGTATACGTTTGTCTGCCTGAAAAACACTCCTGTGGTGGCTTTTTTTTATACTAGTTTAGCAGTCTGCTGACAGTGTCCACCAGGTCCATTATACTGTATATAGCAGTACGGTAGGCCACTGCTGTACCTACCTCTGTGTCGTCACTCGTCGTCCATAAGTATACTATCTATCCATCTACATTGTATACCTGTGGTGTCTTTTTTATATACTATAAACGCAGTCTGCTGACAGTGTCCACCAGGTCCATTATACTGTATATAGCAGTACGGTAGGCCACTGCTGTACCTACATCTGTGTCGTCACTCGTCGTCCATAAGTATACTATCTATCCATCTACATTGTATACCTGTGGTGTCTTTTTTTTATACTATAAACGCAGTCTGCTGACAGTGTCCACCAGGTCCATTATACTGTATATAGCAGTACGGTAGGCCACTGCTGTACCTACCTCTGTGTCGTCACTCGTCGTCCATAAAGTATACAATCCATCCATCTACATTGTATACCTGTGGTGTCTTTTTTTTTTATACTATATACGCAGTCGGCTGACAGTGTCCACCAGGTCCATTATACTGTATATAGCAGTACGGTAGGCCACTGCTGTACCTACCTCTGTGTCGTCACTCGTCGTCCATAAGTATACTATCCATCCATCTACATTGTATACATGTGGTGTCTTTTTTTTATACTATAAACGCAGTCTGCTGACAGTGTCCACCAGGTCCATTATACTGTATATAGCAGTACGGTAGGCCACTGCTGTACCTACCTCTGTGTCGTCACTTGTCGTCCATAAAGTATACTATCCATCCATCTACATTGTATACCTGTGGTGTCTTTTTTTTAATACTATAATAAATGCAGTCGGCTGACAGTGTCCACCAGGTCCATTATACTGTATATAGCAGCACGGTAGGCCACTGCTGTACCTACCTCTGTGTCGTCACTCGTCATCCATAAAAAGTATACTATCCATCCATCTACATTGTATACCTGTGGTGTCTTTTTTTTTTATACTATAAACGCAGTCTGCTGACAGTGTCCACCAGGTCCATTATACTGTATATAGCAGTACGGTAGGCCACTGCTGTACCTACCTCTGTGTCGTCACTTGTCGTCCATAAAGTATACTATCCATCCATCTACATTGTATACCTGTGGTGTCTTTTTTTTTTATACTATAATAAACGCAGTCTGCTGACAGTGTCCACCAGGTCCATTATACTGTATATAGCAGTACGATAGGCCACTGCTGTACCTACCTCTGTGTCGTCACTCGTCGTCCATAAGTATACTATCCATCCATCTACATTGTATACATGTGTCTTTTTTTTTATACTATAAACGCAGTCGGCTGACAGTGTCCACCAGGTCCATTATACTGTATATAGCAGTACGGTAGGCCACTGCTGTACCTACCTCTGTGTCGTCACTCGTCGTCCATAAGTATACTATCCATCCATCTACATTGTATACCTGTGGTGGCTTTTTTTTAATACTATAAATGCAGTCTGCTGACAGTGTCCACCAGGTCCATTATACTGTATATAGCAGTATGGTAGGCCACTGCTGTACCTACCTCTGTGTCGTCACCCGTCATCCATAAGTATACTATCCATCCATCTACATTGTATACCTGTGGTGCCTTTTAGTTGTGCGCATTAAAATATGGAGAACAAAAATGTGGAGGTTAAAAAAATAGGGAAAGATCAAGATCCACTTCCACCTCGTGCTGAAGCTGCTGCCACTAGTCATGGCCGAGACGATGAAATGCCATCAACGTCGTCTGCCAAGGCTGATGCCCAATGTCATAGTACAGAGCATGTAAAATCCAAAACACAAAAGATCAGTAAAATGACCCAAAAATCAAAATTAAAAGCGTCTGAGGAGAAGCGTAAACTTGCCAATATGCCATTTACCACACGGAGTGGCAAGGAACGGCTGAGGCCCTGGCCTATGTTCATGGCTAGTGGTTCAGCTTCACATGAGGATGGAAGCACTCATCCTCTCGCTAGAAAAAAGAAAAGACTTAAGCTGGCAAAAGCACAGCAAAGAACTGTGCGTTCTTCGAAATCACAAATCCCCAAGGAGAGTCCAATTGTGTCGGTTGCGATGCCTGACCTTCCCAACACTGGACGGGAAGAGCTTGCACCATCCACCATTTGCACGCCCCCTGCAAGTGCTGGAAGGAGCACCCGCAGTCCAGTTCCTGATAGTCAAATTGAAGATGTCAGTGTTGAAGTACACCAGGATGAGGATATGGGTGTTGCTGGCGCTGGGGAGGAAATTGACAAGGAGGATTCTGATGGTGAGGTGGTTTGTTTAAGTCAGGCACCTGGGGAGACACCTGTTGTCCGTGGGAGGAATATCGCCATTGACATTATATTATACTAAAACACAGCACTTGCTACCACCAAAAAAAGATTAATATATATATATATATATATAAAAATATATATAAAAATATCCAAGAAAGATTCCTGCGTCTCCCACTGGCGACACTGTATCACCCAAGGTAAACAATATGGAAAAAGATAGTATACACTATCAAGGGAGCGCTTAAATCGTATTGTATTTTAAATATATTTATTTTATTTTGTTCATATTCCTTTTATAACATAAAACATAAAACATGAAACCATATGTAGATACAAATTAATATATTCAAATAATCCGATCCACATGCAATATCCACATACAAAAACTCCTATAAAATAGCCCTTTAAAAATATTAATAAAAAGTGTCCATGAGTTGTCTTTTGTATATATACTTATTAGCAATTGCTACATGAACAGCTGTTCCTTGTAAGTACCGGAATATAAAGTGCAGTTTATTGATTTTAGCCACTTTGATCCAATTATTAGAGTTTATCAGGGGGAGAGCGCTGTGTATTGTGCTGTCCACAGCGGTATGCTACGACCCCAATTAGTATACCGTCATATTGAAACTCTTTAGCCGGAATAAAGGTGTAGATCAATAGCTTCACTCACTTGTGGGCTTGCTTGTTGCTAACAGGGAGAGTCCGCTATGTTGATTATTAGCTGCGGCGATACACTTCACCCCTGTGCTGTCTAGCAACTGTATGAATCACTGGTTACTCACGGCTGCAGCGGCTTTGAAATAAACAGGGTGCGGACCTCCTTTGCTCGGTCTCGCTATAGCTTTTGCCCTGTTTGATGGTTTTCCGGTGCTCACTGGAACTGGATAACAGCGGGCAGTAGTTTGCAGATGCTGGTGCCTTACTTACGCGTTTCTCCGCTAAATAGGCTGGCGGTTTCGTCAGAGGATAACTGGGTCGTAGCATACCGCTGTGGACAGCACAATACACAGCGCTCTCCCCCTGATAAACTCTAATAATTGGATCAAAGTGGCTAAAATCAATAAACTGCACTTTATATTCCGGTACTTACAAGGAACAGCTGTTCATGTAGCAATTGCTAATAAGTATATATACAAAAGACAACTCATGGACACTTTTTATTAATATTTTTAAAGGGCTATTTTATAGGAGTTTTTGTATGTGGATATTGCATGCGGATCGGATTATTTGAATATATTAATTTGTATCTACATATGGTTTCATGTTTTATGTTATAAAAGGAATATGAACAAAATAAAATAAATATATTTAAAATCCAATACGATTTAAGCGCTCCCTTGATAGTGTATACTATCTTTTTCCATATCGCCATTGACATGCCTGGTCAAAATACAAAAAAAATCAGCTCTTCGGTGTGGAATTATTTCAACACAAATGCGGACAACAGGTGTAAAGCCGTGTGTTGCCTTTGTCAAGCTGTAATAAGTAGGGGTAAGGACGTTAACCACCTCGGAACATCCTCCCTTATACGTCACCTGCAGCGCATTCATCATAAGTCAGTGACAAGTTCAAAAACTTTGGGCGACAGCGGAAGCAGTCCACTGACCAGTAAATCCCTTCCACTTGTAACCAAGCTCCCGCAAACCACACCACCAACTCCCTCAGTGTCAATTTCCTCCTTACCCAGGAAAGCCAATAGTCCTGCAGGCCATGTCACTGGCAAGTCTGACGAGTCCTCTCCTGCCTGGGATTCCTCCGATGCATCCTTGAGTGTAACGCCTACTGCTGCTGGCGCTGCTGTTGTAGCTGCTGGGAGTCGATCGTCTTTCCAGAGGGGAAGTCGGAAGACCACTTGTACTACTTCCAGTAAGCAATTGACTGTCCAACAGTCCTTTGCGAGGAAGATGAAATATCACAGCAGTCATCCTGCTGCAAAGCGGATAACTGAGGCCTTGGCATCCTGGGCAGTGAGAAACGTGGTTCCGGTATCCATCGTTACTTCAGAGCCAACTATAGACTTGATTGAGGTACTGTGTCCCCGGTACCAAATACCATCTAGGTTCTATTTCTCTAGGCAGGCGATACCGAAAATGTACACAGACCTCAGAAAAAGAGTCACCAGTGTCCTAAAAAATGCAGTTGTACCCAATGTCCACTTAACCACGGACATGTGGACAAGTGGAGCAGGGCAGACTCAGGACTATATGACTGTGACAGCCCACTGGGTAGATGTATTGCCTCCTGCTGCAAGAACAGCAGAGGCGGCACCAGTAGCAGCATATCGCAAACGCCAACTCGTTCGTAGGCAGGCTACGCTTTGTATCACTGCTTTCCAGAATACGCACACAGCTGAAAACCTCTTACGGCAACTGAGGAAGATCATCGCAGAATGGCTTACCCCAATTGGACTCTCCTGGGGATTTGTGACATCGGACAACACCAGCAATATTGTGCGTGCATTACATCTGGGCAAATTCCAGCACGTTCCATGTTTTGCACATACCTTGAATTTGGTGGTGCAGAATTATTTAAAAACGACAGGTGCGTGCAAGAGATGCTGTCGGTGGCCCGAAGAGTTGCGGGCCACTTTTGACGTACAGGCACCGCGTACAGAAGACTGGAGCACCACCAAAAACACCTGAACCTGCCCTGCCATCATCTGAAGCAAGAGGTGGTAACGAGGTGGAATTCAACCCTCTATATGCTTCAGAGGATGGAGGAGCAGCAAAAGGCCATTCAAGCCTATACATCTGGCCACGATATAGGCAAAGGAGGTGGAATGCACCTGTCTCAAGCGCAGTGGAGAATGATTTCAACGTTGTGCAAGGTTCTGCAACCTTTTGAACTTGCCACACGTGAAGTCAGTTCAGACACTGCCAGCCTGAGTCAGGTCATTCCCCTCATCAGGCTTTTGCAGAAGAAGCTGGAGACATTGAAGGAGGAGCTAAAACAGAGCGATTCCGCTAGGCATGTGGGACTTGTGGATGGAGCCCTTCATTCGCTTAACCAGGATTCACGGGTGGTTAATCTGTTGAAATCAGAGCACTACATTTTGGCCACGGTGCTGGATCCTAGATTTAAAACCTACGTTGTATCTCTCTTTCCGGCAGACACAAGTCTGCAGGGGTTCAAAGACCTGCTGGTGAGAAAATTGTCAAGTCAAGCGGAACGTGACCCATCAACATCTCCTCCTTCACATTCTCCCGCAACTGGGGGTGCGAGGAAAAGGCAAAGAATTCCGAGCCCACCCGCTGGCGGTGATGCAGGGCAGTCTGGAGCGAGTGCTGACATCTGGTCCAGACTGAAGGACCTGCCAACGATTACTGACATGTCGTCTACTGTCACTGCATATGATTCTGTCACCATTGAAAGAATGGTGGAGGATTATATGAGTGACCGCATCCAAGTAGGCACGTCAGACATTCCGTACGTATACTGGCAGGAAAAAGAGGCAATTTGGAGGCCCTTGCAGAAACAGGCTTTATTCTACCTAAGTTGCCCTCCCTCCAGTGTGCTCCGAAAGAGTGTTTAGTGCCGCCGCTCACCTTGTCAGCAATCAGCGTACGAGGTTACTTCCAGAAAATGTGGAGAAGATGATGTTCATTAAAATGAATTATAATCAATTCCTCCGTGGAGACATTCACCAGCAGCAATTGCCTCCAGAAAGTGCACGGGGACCTGAGATGGTGGATTTCAGTGGGGATGAATTCATAATCTGTGAGGAGGGGGATGTACACAGTGAAAGGGGTGATGAATCGGACGATGATGATGAGGTGGACATCTTGCCTCTGTAGAGCCAGTTTGTGCAAGGAGAGATTGATTGCTTCTTTTTTGGTGGGGGCCCAAACCAACCAGTCATTTCAGTCACGGTCGTGTGGCAGACCCTGTCGCTGAAATGATGGGATCGTTAAAGTGTGCATGTCCTGTTTATACAACATAAGGGTGGGTGGGAGGGCCCAAGGACAATTCCATCTTGCACCTCTTTTTTCTTTCATTTTTCTTTGCGTCATGTGCTGTTTGGGGAGTGTTTTTTTGAAGGGCCATCCTGCGTGACACTGCAGTGCCACTCCTAGATGGGCCAGGTGTTTGTGTCAGCCACTTGTGTCGCTTAGCTTAGTCACACAGCGACCTTGGTGCGCCTCTTTTTTTCTTTGCATCATGTGCTGTTTGGGGAGTATTTTTTGGAAGTGCCATCCTGTCTGACACTGCAGTGCCACTCCTAGATGGGCCAGGTGTTTGTGTCGGCCACTTGGGTCGCTTAGCTTAGTCACACAGCTACCTGGGTGCAAATTTTAGGACAAATTTTAGGACTAAAAATAATATTGTGAGGTGTGAGGTGTTCAGAATAGACTGAAAATGAGTGGAAATTATGGATATTGAGGTTAATAATACTTTGGGATCAAAATGACCCCCAAATTCTATGATTTAAGCTGTTTTTTAGGGTTTTTTGAAAAAAACACCCGAATCCATAACACACCCGAATCCGACAAAAAAATTTCGGTGAGGTTTTGCCAAAACGCGTCCGAATCCAAAACACGGCCGCGGAACCGAACCCAAAACCAAAACACAAAACCCGAAAAATTTCCGGTGCACATCACTATTATATATACAGATAGGATGATTTTAGTCCCCTTATTAGAACCATATGGTGACTATAAGTTCTCTCTAAAGGCATTATGCATTTTTGAAAACAGGGTTGCACTAATACATAACTATGATACTAAACATCTAGCTTTGGCCACTGCATGTTATATATTCTTATCTACATACAAATAAAAAACCATTGGGTTTCCCTATCTGTATATATTTTATGACAGATGTCTGACACTGATTATTCTAATTTTACTTAATAATGAACCCTTCAGGTACAAAACCATTGAGTGCTACTACTGATTTTGATTCTTTGAGTATCACATGCCGATTTTTAAGATTGATCAGGTATGTGCCCTTGGTAAATATAAAATGGCTTTATGAAAGTTTTATAGAAGTACCATCTTTTGTATGAAGTTTGTGAACCAATAAGTAAGTTTATTATAAAAAAAAAACCCACTGTTCATTATTGGTTAACTTGGTCCCTTCTGATATTGGATCTCTAGTATAGTTAATAGTAATTGATCTTCCACTCTCCCCGTGCATACTTGCTGCCTTAGAGCTGATACTGAATACATTCATTAATAAATCCTATAGGTTGTGAATTATATGAATCTCCAGTGGGTTTTTGATTCCATAATTTCCACACTTTTATCCCTCCTGTTTGGCCAGGTATGTGCTGTTACTGATTGATTGGCCCTCAGCTCAGTTTGATGGCACCATTTTTTTTAATAGGCATTATTGGCTATGTACTCATAGTGGATGATCCACTTTTCACCGATGTTAATATCCAAGAGTAAATTAATCCATTGAGTAAATTAATCCATTGATTGTTTGAGGCTAATTACTCGAATAAGGTATGTGCCTACATATTACTCTATGCAAACGGCTATGTTATCTTCACATTGTTTTCCATTAGCCTGTCTAACAGTTGTGTTCCAATTTTTATTTGTATTATAACTTGTGGTTAAAAATTGTGTAAACCAGTGAGCATATGTTCTTAAAATTATGTTCTAATGTTTTAGATGTACCCCTAATGATGTCTCTGTGAGACGAAACGCGTTGGGTTATCGAATTTGTTGTGATCTGACCTCCAACTTACAATCCTTGAAGGAGGAGTTCGCAAAATAAATATTTGTACATCTGCTCTTATGTGGACCACCACTGGATGTTAGTGGTGGTTGAAATGTTTTATGGGCAGTTATATCAATGCAGTATCAGATGATCTTTTATAAATTTTAATACATTTTGCGTATTGGAACACATTTTTTGTTTTCCTAAACAAGATTTCATTTGACATTAGGTCATTCTGTCACAAAAATAGGGGTGTTATAACAACCCCAAGGCGCCAATTACACTAATACTACATATATATATATTTTAACACTGGGGCAGAGTCCCTGGATGGACGGACAGCGCAATTCTTACATAGACAGAGCAGCCCCTTGATGAACCAACATCAGCAGTCTCTGGATGTATACAGGGGTACAGCACAAAATAGATACACATGTCCCCTCAGTGCCAGACATGCCCCCAGTGCCAAATATGCCCCCACTGTCAGCTACACATCCTCCCAGTGCCAGATTTGCCCCCACTGCCAGCTACACATCCTCCCAGTGCCAGATTTGCCCCCACTGCCAGCTACACATCTCCCCAGTGCCAGATATGCCCCCAGTGCCAGATACACATCCCCCCAGTGCCAGATATACCCCCAGTGCCAGATATGCCCTCAGTGACAGATACACATTCCCCAGTGCCAGATATGCCCCCAGTGACAGAAACATATGTCCCCCCAGTGCCAGATATGCCCCCAGTGACAGAAACATATGTCCCCCCAGTGCCAGATATGCCCCCAGTGCCAGAAACACATGTCCCCCAGTGCCAGATATGCCCCCAGTGCGAGATACACATACTCCCAGTGCCAGATATGCCCCCAGTGTAAGATACACATGTCCCCATACTGCGCCCCCCAAGTGCTACTCACCGCTGCACTGCTGCTCTGCTGCTCTGCTCAGTCTGCTGTGAGGGGAGGAGAGCGCAGCGTGCGCCTCTCCTCCCCCTCAGTCTCCACTCTCCGGTGGCATTGATTCTCTCTAATTAGGCGCCAGCCCATGAGCCAATCCGAGTTCGCGGACCGGCAGCTAAGACTCCTAATTGGCTGCCAGTCCGCAAGCTCTGATTGGCTCACGGACCGGTGCGGGCACTGCAGACTAGGACAGCAGGAGGCGCCGCAGGAGCTTACGAGCCGCATGCAGAGATAGAAAGAGCCGCATGCGGCTCGAGAGCCGTGGGTTTGCCACCGCTGGTGTAGTGGAAGGTGGCCACCGGCCCGTGACCCTTGGCAGTAGGGTTGCCCAGGGGGGGCACATAGTACCCTGCCCCCCGGGCCAGCCCACCTCTGCAGAGCAGCCCCTAAATATGAGCCCACAGCAGTCCCTTAGATAGATGACACAGCAGCCCATAAATATGAGCTTATTTTTGTTGGAAGCCAATTGACCAACCAGTGTTTTTTTGGACTGTGGGAGGAAACCAAAAGTGCCCAGAGAAAACCCACATAGGTACGGGAAGAATATACAAACTCCACACAGTTAGGGCCATGGTGAAAATTGAACCCTTGACCTCAGTGCTGTGAGGCAGTAATGCTAAACATTACACCATCTGTATGGAAATGAGAAGCGCTGGAGAACTTTTACATGCACAGTATTGCAAACAGGATACTGGAAGTGGGGTGAAAGTAACTCGGTAGGGGCGGGGACAGAAAGTCCCTTTAATTATGACATTTTAATATGTTTTTGGATCTTATATTTTTTTTTTAGATGTCTGTTATATTTAAAAGGTGGATTGTTGAGGAAAAGACTGGAAAGCAAAGCATATAATATCTTCATTTAATAGTAAGTAACATATCTGACTAACATGAAGTGAGGTCATGCCCATTATGTTCATTAGTTGATTATCTGTGGTATAAATATGTTGTCTAAGACTATCCCCCAAACTAGTACCTTGATGAATCTGATTGACGAAATGTATTTGGGATGCCCGAACTGACCTCTGAGATCGGGCTTTTTCTGTATTTGTGCTGCTATAATTACCTATTTTTAATAGTATGTTGTTTTTTTTTATTAATTATCTCCAGTTTTTAAACTGAAAAATGTTTATGGTCTCTTTTTAAAGACACAGATTCATTTTCTATATGTTTTATGGTGGGACACCAGTGGTCGCTAATACCCTTCTCTATGTTTTTATGATTTTAGCTAAGCAACCTACCATCGCTATATTATTTTGGGGTCAGCTGACACCCTAGAAATAAGCGAGTGTCCTAGATTGTTAAAAATCTACAAACATAAAAATAAACACAAATGAACACAAATATTTTTAAAATGTATTTTTTCCTCCTTTTGTACTGTATGTTATATTTGGACTAACGGAAGCCAAGGCGCACTTAGTCCCAGGAGGTCTTCTATGGAGCCGGAACATGGAGCAGGGAAGCAAGCAAGAGAAAAAAGAAATGACACTTAGTAAGTCAGGTCCTAAGATACTTAAAACTAAGTTAGGAAACTATTCAATATGAATAATAATTTTGTACTAAGCTTTCTCTAAATGATACAAAATATATATACCAAGATTACAGTCACTTTGATCTCCTGCCCTTGTTTGTTATTTTCATGAAGTTTCTTTTCCATATTTCCTATTTATTATTATAGACCTAATTCAGCCTGAGTTGTTACAAAGCCCTCACCCACTCCTCTCCCATTTACATCTCTGACCTTCTCTCCCTTTACTCTCCCACCCGTTTTCTTCGCTCTGCTAATGTACGCCGACTCTCCTGTCTACTGATTACTTCCTCCCACTCCTATCTCCCAAGATTTTTCACGTGCTGCTCCCTTTCTCTGGAATTCCCTACCTCTCCCCCTCAGACTCTCCACCTCTCTACAAAACTTCAAACGGGCTCTTAAGACCCACTTCTTCACCAAACCCAGCCAAATCTCATCCTAACCCTCTGTCTCATGCTCGGTCTACCCCATCTGTGTCACCCCTGTCTGTCTGCCCCTCCCCTTTAGAATGTAAGCTCTCACGAGCAGGGCCCTCTTCCCTCATGTGCTTATCCCTTTCTTACTTTAATAATCCTCAACTGACCCAAATCCTGCAGTTTTCGGCCACCCTGATACTTATCTCAGTGTCATCTAGTGATGTAGTTATGTTTAGTTACCCTGTACTAGTCCTATATTGACTTCAACTGTAAGTCACTGTTTACCTGGTTTGATTATTTGCTTATGTACTCTGTAATTGGGCGCTGCGGAACCCTTATGGCGCCATATAAATAAAGGATAATAATAATAAGTTGTAGATTTGCGAGAAATCGGAATACTACAACTCCATTCTCTAGCATGCGGCGCTGCCGAGCACAGGGGAAGGCCGCTCCGCATTCCGGGTCCTTCCCCCCTGCTGAAATGCAAGTTATGGAATCTGTTTTTGCAAGCGCAATAAATGAAGTTGAATGATTTCAGAAGAACGTCATTATTTATCGATTAATCGGAGTGAATTACACCCATTATAGGCAAACTCATACAGTGCAATACATATAATAACATTTGTGAGTCATACAATACAAAGGATCATTGTACAGACAATCCTTATATTATAGCTACGTCTAAAGGGGGGTACACACGGAGAGATGTCTGACTAGATTGCTTAGAAAAGAAGCACACATCTCTCCGTGTGTATGTCCCATAGCGATAGTGAGGCGTGGCCCCGCGCATCGCTATCGCTCACTCTAGATCGGCCTGTATGCAAGCGCTATCTAGTTAGATCGCTCACTTCCCCGCTCTGTGAAGTGAGAGTCCCCCCCTCCCGTCACCCCCCTCCTCCGCTCAGCACACATCTCTATATGTGTCCCCCCTTAAGATGTGCAAGAAATACGTGGTGGAGTTCAGCTTCTGCACCTGGCAAACTCCTCCTCATCTATTCTCATTGTGTTCTGTGTGTGTTGTGAAGGTCACACAGCTATATTTTATCTAAATACATTCCAACACTATGAAGCTAATGGGAACAATCTATTTGGTTCCTTTCAGAACATTTCTTGTGTTTTGAATAATACATTTACTTAAAGGTATATTACATAAAGTAACGTTTTTGTCTTTAAAGATGGAGGACGGGATGTACTAGAGCATGCATGTCCAAACTGCGGCCCTCCAGCTGTTGAGAAACTACACATCCCAGCATGCCCTGACACAGCTTTAGCATTTACTGACAGCAAAATATGTAGTTTCACAGCAGCTGGAGGGCCGCAGTTTGGACATGCCTGTACTAGAGGGACAATGTGGTAAACCCCCCATTTTCATATGTACTAACCCCCGGCTGCTGGGTTATGGACGCAGAGGGTATCATTACCATCATCGCCCATGGGCTTCTTACCGCATCCCGACCCCATCACCACCCGGTGCCATTCCATGCCGCTCACGGTGACCACCCCCCACCCCTGGTGTACCTGTGTGCAGGCAGCCCATGGTCCCGGAACCTAAACGCCTCCTTCCCCAGCAATACAGCCGGAGATCCTTCCAGCAGCATGGAGGAGGAGCCTGGGACTGACTCACCTCTCGGGGATGAGAGGTGACAGAGTCCCCTGGGAGATGACGGAGACCCCCGCACACCTTCTCACATGTATCGCGGGGGGCTTCTGTCATCGCATTATGATGATAATCGTATATATTATGAGAAGGCAGGGGAGAAGAACAAGCGCCATATGGTGTAGTATTTTAGAATAAATGGGAGCGGTAGATATGTATATAAAATGTAAGTACCGGATAGATTCTTGAGATTAGGCTTGTCTGTCTCAATAAATTCTTTGTGGCTGTTCCCCACCTAGGAAACAAAGATCATCGCCATATGGTGTAGTAACCTCAAATATATCTTGGGGTGCCCACCCCTATATTTCATGCGTACCAAAAGAAAGATTCAATATAGCATATAGGATATTCTTATATCCTGGTGGATCAAGTCGGTCCAGTGAGATGTAATGGCTGAATCAATTGCCTGCCACTGCCTTATGTAATATCAATAAAGTTTTTAATCAACAAAAATAATAATACACAAATTCAAATAAATCAAATCAAAAATCTTAGCTGATTGGTATAGGCAGTAGGCAGGTCAGTCTCAACGCGTTTCGCCTCCAGGGCTTCCTCAGGAGAAATCTCACTGGACCGACTTGATCCACCAGGATATAAGAATATCCTATATGCTATATTGAATCTTTCTTTTGGTACGCATGAAATATAGGGGTGGGCACCCCAAGATATATTTGAGGTTACTACACCATATGGCGATGATCTTTGTTTCCTAGGTGGGGAACAGCCACAAAGAATTTATTGAGACAGACAAGCCTAATCTCAAGAATCTATCCAGTACTTACATTTTATATACATATCTACCGCTCCCATTTATTCTAAAATACTACACCATATGGCGCTTGTTCTTCTCCCCTGCCTTCACAGAATTGCTTGACTGAACATACCCAAGTCGTATTTTGAAGAACTGAGCAGCCACCAAAGAAGCTTGGGAGGTGTCTATTAACGGAGTATCCACGACTGACTAAATCTAAACAGCAGAACTTTCTGACGACCCCTTCCTTTAAAGGAACATTTGGACGCGAGACTAAGCGCACTGACCTAAAAAAACTCTCTTTACAATCG
Source organism: Pseudophryne corroboree (assembly GCF_028390025.1). Classification (NCBI taxonomy): domain Eukaryota; kingdom Metazoa; phylum Chordata; class Amphibia; order Anura; family Myobatrachidae; genus Pseudophryne; species Pseudophryne corroboree. The sequence continues at coordinate 50,745,016 of NC_086454.1, forward strand.
TATATATTAGTACATATGCGATTAGCATCGCTGCGGTGGGTGGTGAGGTATTTTAATACATCCCGCCTGGAGTCTGTATGGGCAACTCTAAGATCAGATCTATCAACTTTCGTCTTTTATTTACAACACCGCTATTTTGACCTTTCTTAACTGACTTACTTTCAATTGGGGTCAGGGCTTATTAAACTACGGGTACTTTACACACAAGTAACACAGTACCTGTGCATAGGGCGCAACCATTCCCCGTATAAGCCCCTGATCCCAGCGTCTCTGTTAGAAGAACAGGTGTGTCAGTAGTGCATGGCACACCTGGAGGCGGCACAACAGGACGTTATACATTGTTGGCTTCCATAAATGTGCGCGGATGCATGAGACGTTATCAATGTATGCCTGGAAGAGAAGGAAAGAGCAGAAGACTACGATTAGCAAAAGAGCAAGGAGGAGCCACCAGGGGAATTCAACAAAGTAAATGTCTCTTTTCTTTTATCACTATCATGTGCAGGCAATCTAACTAACCATACTATGTGCCGGCAATCTAACTAACCATACTTTATGCCGGCAATCTAACTAACCATACTTTATGCCGGCAATCTAACTAACTGTACTGCATGCCGGCAATCTCACTAACCATACTCTATGCAGGCAATCTAACTAACCATACTGCATGCCGGCAATCTAACTAACTGTACTGCATGCCGGCAATCTAACTAACTGTACTGCATGCCGGCAATCTAACTAACTGTACTGCATGCCGGCAATCTCACTAACCATACTCTATGCTGGCAATCTCACTAACCATACTCTATGCTGGCAATCTCACTAACTGTACTGCATGCCGGCAATCTCACTAACCATACTCTATGCTGGCAATCTCACTAACCATACTCTATGCTGGCAATCTCACTAACTGTACTGCATGCCGGCAATCGAACTAACTGTACTGCATGCCGGCAATCTAACTAATTATACTGTGTCTCAATCTCACTAACCAGACTGCATGCCTGCAGTCTAACTAACCGTACTGCATGCCAGCAATCTAACTAACCGTACTGCGTGCTGGCAATCTCACTAATTATACTGTGTCAGCAATCTCACTAAACATACTGCCTGCCAGCAATCTCACTAATTATACTGTGTCAGCAATCTCACTAAACATACTGCATGCCGGCAATCTCACTAATTAATTATACTGTGTCGCAATCTCACTAACCATACTGCATGCCTGCAGTCTAACTAACCGTACTGCATGCCGGCAATCTAACTAACCACACTGCATGCTGGCAATCTCACTAATTATACTGTGTCTGCAATCTCACTGATTATACTGTGTCTGCAATCTCACTAACCACACTGCATGCCAACAATCAGTAGCGGATCTTGCCACGAGCAAGCAGGACTTTTGCCCGGGGCACCGCCTTCCGGAGGACGCCGGCGCCATCCGGAGGGCGCCGCACCATGGCAAGATCCGCTGCTGTGCACCCCCCTTGTCTGCTGTGTCCCCCGCTGTGAAGGGAACTAGACGCTACCCATCTAGTTTCCCTTCGTGGAGAGGACCTTTGCTGTGCAGTGCGCAATTACGTCATTGCGCACCGCACAGCATTGTGGGACTGACACAGACACTAGGGGTCATAATTGACCTCTAATGTCTATCTATGCTGTGCTATGGGAGAGACGTCATGACGTCTCTCCCATAGATCCGAGGAGAGGAGCGGCGCCGGCGGAGGTCTGCAGTGGTCGGGAATCAGGAGTGGGGATAGTAAATATTATTATTTTTTTTGTGTAAGCGGCGCTACTCTACAGGGGGCACAAATGGGGGCACAACCGTACAGGGGGCGTAACTGACCATGCCCCCTTTATGAAACCACGCCCCTATTTTGCACCCGTGGCACCAAAAGGGCTAGAACCGAGCCTGCCAGCAACTACCCTGACAGTTTACCAGCACCCTCACTAATTATACTGCCAGCAATCTCATTACGGGGCATATTTTTTGAAATCCGCATCTCACATGCAGATGGGATGTGATAAATTTGCCCCAATTCACATTGCGATAATTGAATACGTTGCAGGGATGTATCAGATACCGCATGCAGGGAAAAAGCTTGTGAGGAAGTTCTGTCCCTGCAAACCTCCCCAAACTTCTCATGGTATTTTTCATGAAAAACACCATGAGAGTGTAACTGCGCATTCACCACAGCCGGCTATCGTGATTCATGATGGAACTAATCTCACGGGGAGTTAGGAGAGAGTATTGACTGCATAGGAGAGGAAAGAGTTAAACATCTGGGGAGGGGTGGACCTAGCTGTGAGGAAAGTACAGCCTTCTTTAGGGGGAGGGTTTGCTATATATAGGGAAGAAGAGGCCATCTTAAGTCTCTTGGTGATTTGCTTTCCCACCCTCCCGCCCTGGTATTAAGAATTTGTGGCACGTGGGCTTTGGCTTTAAGTTGTTGGCTGTTTTCTTTGGCTATTTATTGGCGGAAAAGAACAGCAGTTTTGTATTGTAGGGAAAACTGTAGTGTTTTTTACAGTTTGTTGTGGTTTAGGTGCACTCACCTCCATCGACTTATGGCCGCTTGACCACCCGTCCGGGAAGGCAGCGGCAGGGCACCCAGGAGCGGTGGGTAGTCACTGTGGGGGTTGAGTTGTCACCTATTACCGGTTTATAGTAAGTTTTAGTAAATTTATAGGGTTAGTTATTTAAAGTTAATTCAGATTAATTGAGCCGTTCTTTTGGGCCGCCACCATATGCCAGCTGGAGCGGCATATTAAATTAATTTCTTTATTACAGGTTTCCTAATGGATAGGGACAAATAAATAGCTAGCAATTTTCTGCCAAAATTCAAGTCTCAGTGTCGTTATTTCTGGTTCTAGGTTATGAATGCTTTACTTTCAAAGAAAGGGGTCCACCAAATATCACTAAGATGTTTACTAACAGTTATACCCGGATGGTTCTCTTCCTTGTCACAGAGGGGAACCACAAGGCAAATAAAGACACTGAAGGGGATATGAGTTTGATTATGTTGCTCATTAAGTATTGTAGATGCCCCTAAACCATGGCACCCTGGGCGACCGCATAGTTTCACCTAATGGTAGCGCTGACCCCTTGTCCAATCAGTTTGCTGGCTGAGGGTAGGAAATAAAATGTCTCCCCTCACGTCTCTGACACACACTGCCATAAACCGCTGTATACAGTATGATGACACACTCTTACAGGAGAAATACAATAATATAAGATAACACGTTAAATTCCATTAATTAAGCTGTCTATCAAGATAATTGAACATTACATAGAATAATTAATGTACCTCAATCCACAAAGTTTTCATTATATGGGTGAGGTCTGGTCCTCCTTTAAAAACAAATATATAGACATTATTAATGAGTGAAATAACATTAACATTAAACCAGAATAAGCATTTATATCTCACAGGGTGTGGGGATAACAAAAAGACACGATATACTGTATATAACATTGTATTATGTGGAGATGACAGAGCTATGGGATCTCAGTCTCCTCTGCCTCCATGTCTCCGGTCTCTTTCAGGTCTAATCTGCCTGCTGCCTGCTTTCCTCATCCCTATGTCTCTTCTGCTCACAGGGGGTCATTCCGACCCGATCGCCTGCTGCAGTTTATCGCAGCGCAGCAATCAGGTCGGAACTGTGCATGTGCCGGCGTCGCAGTGTGCCGGCGCATGCCAGGCGGCCGAAGGCCGTTGCTGCCTAGCGATCGCCTCTGCCTGATTGACAGGCAGAGGCGGTCGCTAGGCAGGAGGGGGCTGGACGGCGGCATTAAGCTGCCATTTAGGGAGCGCGGTGGGCAGGCCGCGGCAGCTGTCTGACATCACACATAGCCGCTGCGACCCGGGCAGCGAGGAGGTTCTCCTGACCAGCCGCAGGAGCTGCACTGGCCGGGAGTTACTCCTCAAATGCATTTCTGCGGGGTCAGGCCGGCACTGACATGCGGGGCGGACTAGCCCTGTGCTGGTCGTCCCCCCGCATGTCTGAGTGTCTGAATTTAGCACAGCTATGATCAACCTGGAATGACCCCCACAGTCCCTTTTGCTTCATCTCTGTCTGCCCTTTGTCCTCCAAATCCTCCTGCCATTGGCATAACTATAATGGGTGCAGAATGTGCGGTACACACGGACCCACACCACACACCCTGCACCCACATAATTATACTTACCCCTAGAGAGTCCCATGGTGGCCACCGTCATTGCAGACAGAAATCGCAGTAGACTCTGGCACAAAGTCAGCGTCTATAGTGGTGCCACCAGTGAGGAGGGACTGTGTGGAGCCTGCACACAGGCCCTCTCCTCTCTTGACCCGCCCCTGACTACTGTCCCCTTGCCTCACCTATGCCCCCATCTCCCCCACCTATATTACTTTCTGTAGCCTTGTATCATTTATCACTCTCCCCTTCTCCATGACCCCAATCTCCATTCTGTTACCCTGTCTTCCTGCACCCGCTAGGCCCGGAGCCATAAAAGCTCAGACCATAGGCTAAAACCTGCTCACTTTGTATGTTGCTGTATTTATGATGGCCGCCTGTTGCCCATCACTGGTATATGGTGCCTGCTATCCAGGACTACATAGAGGGCACACCAGACCTCTGTGATGCTGCTGAAGGGGGTGTGACCAACCCATGATGCACCTGGCCAGCTGTGGAGGGTTGTTGTCAGCCACAGAAGGTGTGACTTGTGCCTAATTGCTACTCTGCCCCCATCCCCACCTGCACTGCTGGGTGCTCCAGTCTTGTCATCTCTCGCTTTGCCATGCAAGCCAGGGACTGTCTGGGCGGGATGTACTAATGTACATCGCCGCCCATCGCCACGATGCTGATCGCATATGTACTAACATATGCGATCAGCATTGCGGAGGACAGCTCTTCCGATAAGAACTGTCCTCCGCGATGCACAGCGGCAGCCTGACTTCTGGGATTCGGCCCCAGGAGTCAGTCTGCGCATGCGCGGGGTGACGGGGGGCGGCCGCAGGGCATGCTGGGAGGGATTCGATCGGATCCCTCACACAGCGCCGCGGATTGAAGCCCATAGGCTTCTATGGACTATCGCCAGCTAAAGCTGGCGTACCCCGCCGCGGCACTGACCTGCTGGACGGGGCTTAGTACATCAGGAAAATGCGGTAAACAGGGGGTTTACCGCATTTTCCGCTTAGTACATCCGGCTCTCTGTGTTTTATATATATGCATGTGAGAAACATCTCTGGTAAATATAGACTTACTGTGCTCTCTGATCGCCTCTAGCTCCCACATCAAGTAGTATTCATACACCTCTGGGGTGGAATACTTTTCTGCAAAGAAAAATAAATTGATTACAAACACTATTAAGCCATGTATTGTCCAGCATTGGGCTAGGGAACTAGACTTCTAACTGATCCCCTTCCTAATCTCCAACATACAGACATCCGCTACGGAGAAACACAACATACATAACATCTCCCACACAGACACATAATACACAACACACATACAGTAACATCTCCCACACAGACACATAATACAGAACATACATAACATCTCCCATACAGACACATAATACACAACACACATAACATCTCCCACACAGACACATAAAAATACATACATAACATCTCCCACACAGACACATAATACACAACATACATAACATCTCCCACACAGACACATAATACACAACACACATACAGTAACATCTCCCACACAGACATATAATACACAACACAGTCACACATATAGTAACATCTCCCATACAGACACATAATACACAACATACATAACATCTCCCACAGACACATAACAATACATACATAACATCTTCCACACAGACAAATAATACACCGCATACATAACATCTCCCACACAGGCACATAACATTACATACATAACATCTCCCACACAGACACATAATATACAACACACATAACATCTCCCACACAGACACATAATACACAACATACATAACACCTCCTACACAGGCACATTACACTACATACATAACATCTCCCACACAGACACATAATATACAACACACATAACATCTCCCACAGACACATAATGCAGAACATACATAACATCTCCCACAGACACATAACAATACATACATAACATCTCCCACACAGACACATAATATACAACATACATAACATCTCCCACACAGACACATAACAATACATAACATCTCCCACAGACAGATAATGCAGAACATACATAACATCTCCCACAGACACATAACAATACATACATAACATCTCCCACACAGACACATAATACACAACATACATAACATCTCCCACACAGGACATAACACTATAATATACAACACACATAGCATCTCCCACACAGACACATAGGGGTAAATTTACTAAGGTGGGAGATTTTTAGAACTGGTGATGTTGCCCAAAGCAACCAATCAGATTATATCTATTATCTGCTAGAAGCAGCTAGAAAAATGGTAAGAAGAATCTGATTGGTTGCCATGGGCAACATCACCAGTTCTAAAAATCTTCCACCTTAGTAAACTTACCCCATAATATGGAACATACATAACATCTCCCACACAGACACATAATATACAACACACATAACATCTCCCACACAGACACATAACAATACATCCATAACATCTCCCACACAGACACATAACAATACATACATAACATCTCCCACACAGACACATAATACACAGCATACATAACATCTCCCACACAGGCACATAACATTACATACATAACATCTCCCACACAGACACATAATATACAACACACGTAGCATCTCCCACACAGACACATAATACAGAACATACATAACATCTCCCACACAGACACATAATATACAACACACATAGCATCTCCCACACAGACACATAATACAGAACATACATAACATCTCCCACACAGACACATAATATACAACACACATAGCATCTCCCACACAGACACATAATACAGAACATACATAACATCTCCCACACAGACACATAATATACAACACACATAGCATCTCCCACACAGACACATAATACAGAACATACATAACATCTCCCACACAGACACATAATATAAAACACACATAACATCTCCCACACAGACACATAATATACAACACACATAGCATCTCCCACACAGACACATAATCGAGGTAATTGTTTTTATAAATTACACAAAAACTATAGTTTCTGCATAATGTTATGGATCAGCTCTATGTGCTAATAGCATCATGCAGGATATTTCACAGAAATCTCAAGCAAAAGGCCAACTACCGCTGCAGATCATAGTCCCCATTATTATCAATGTGACCCCTGTGTACCAAACTCCAAAAAGCTAAGCAATGCCTCGATTATTAATACATAAACCTCATAACTGGAAACAATTTAGTGCTATATAATCTGTATTACAGACTAGCTATCATGAAAAAAATTGATGCAGGGTGAGCGGTCTGGATGCCCTGGACCCTGAGTGCCTGTGTGTACCGCCAAGACAGTACCCATTAAAAATATGCCAGTGCTAGAGACACCGTGCTGACTGACTGCAATTGGAGCTGAGCCCCCCGAACACTTTCACCCCACCTCTCTCTCCCACTTTTTTTATTCCCCATCCTATCATTGTCTCCCCACCTCTCTTCCCCTCTCCCCACTGTCTCTCTCTGGCCCAGATTTATCAATCCGGGATTAATTGCATGATGATAAAGTACCAGCCAATCAGCTCCTAACTGACATATTACAGGCTGTGTTTGAAAAATGACAGTTAGGTGCTGATTGGTTGGTACTTTATCACCGTGCATTATATCACTCTCCAAGGCTTAATAAATCTGGGCCGTAGGGTAGGGCCACACATAGCAGCGCTTGGCTGGATGGAGACTTGCCATGGGCGCCTATGCAGACACCCACGCATGTGCGGCAGTCCCGCCGCCTCCATATCCAACCACAGCATGTTGTGGTTGGGCCAGATGACAGGACGGTGGGATTTTAATGTGAACACATACATTTCAATATATGTGTTCACACAGTGCGGCTGTGTTCCATTGAAATCCTGTGCATCACTGGCCGACCCCTGTTCTGCGGCATCCTCCAGAACAGGATCCATGTGACAAAACCCCGCTCCCGGCCAAGCTTGGCTGCTATGTGTGGCCCTAGCCTTAGTCACTATCCCCTCACTCTCTCCTTTAACCTCCCTGACACTGCTGGGAGGGGTCAGAGGTTAGAGCAACTGTCACTGCCTGCCAATCTGATGACATCATTTGTATTAGCAATCAGTTTCATTATTTATATAGACTGAAAAGAAGTATTTGATAAATATAAACTTACCATGAATGGCCATATATCCCGGAAATTCCGGGGTGGTATCTGCAAATAAAAAATATTTTGAATTTTAACATTATGTGAAACCCAGATCTGAACATTCAGTTACATCATTTAAGAAAGAAGATTGGCCGTTAATTAACATTATATATAATATATAGCTTCATTTGTTTTTAACTTAAATTAATAAAGTTTGTTTTTACTGCTTTAATAAGTAAATAAGGATAACACAAATAGCACTACATATGATAGAAAGAGCTGTTTTTGGTGAATAATAAGCTCTTTGAACATGATAAATAGGCCCATAATTCTAAATAAATTGATTTATAACTCTATACAGGTTGAGTATCCGTTATCCAAAATGTTTGGGACCAGAGGTATTTTGGATATTGGATTTATGTTTTATGTTTCATATACACCTTACACACACACAGCCTGAAGGCCATTTAATACAATATTTTTAATAACTTTGTGTATTAAACAAAGTTTGTATACATTGAGCCATCAAAAAACAAAGGTATCACTATCTCACTCTCACTCAAAAAAGTCAGTATTTCTGAATATTTGGATATGGGATACTCAACCTGTACTAAAATAAAATCATATAAATATATTGTTCCTTACTTTCAGACAATAGGCCAAACAGGCTAAAGAATATTAGGAAATACATTCCTAGCATTTTCAGATTGCTCATCTTCCTCCACCACTAATCTGAAAGTGAGGGGCCAGTGGGCCACAGGCTGTGATATAATGACTGTCATGTCACTGTGATGTCATAATGAGAGTCATGTCAATGTGATGTCATAATCATATTCCTGACAATGCACCATACAGCCTGACCTCGGCTTAGTATACGTATAGGCTGTGCTTTATCATTGCCAACAATAATCAGAATATTTGTCACATTTGTGTCCTAAATTTTAAGTTGGACTTTTCTGTCTGCTTATTCCATTGTTGCCTATCTATCCCCTGCACTTCGGGGGGTATGGGAAAGAGAGGAGGCGTTATAGCTGATATAAGAGGGATGGATTCTACGGCCTAGTATAGTGCATGCCCGGGGTTCCTAATCCCCCGTATATGTCAATAATAAAGGATGCCCAATGCAGGAGGTGCATTAGGAGTATTTATAATAGATTGAAGAATTATTTGTCTTTGTGACAACACATACCTCCTCTCATACCCCCTGAATTATGGACAAATTGGTTATTGATTATTTCTGTCTCATAAGGCATCCCAAATACCCCATACATACCTACCTTACGTATCTAGATGGCCCCTTTATCATATGGATTAGATGTATAAAGGACCATAATGATAATAGACAATAATAAATTGTATTCCTCCATCAAATGTGAGATCGGAGGCTTATTAGACTTATTAGCACTTAGTCTGACAGGTGGTGACTGAATAGGATCGATGAGAATGTTAAACCGCCTCTCCTCCGCTCCGATAGATGCTTTTGGCTGTTTATAACAAAGCTACTGCTAGGAGATGTAACAACGTGTTTTTTAAAGCTAAGCTCCTTTGCGTGAGATGCGCGTTTTACCATTGTATTGCATTGGTATCAGTGTTATGCTTTGTTTGTCCTACATTTAAAATTTTGATTTGTACTTTTAAACTCCACGTATACATCCGAATGTACTGACATTATGTATTTTGTTATCTCTATAATTTAAATGATCTAAACGCATGTGTTTCAATAAAAATAATGAAAATAAATAAATAAATCTGATTTCAGAACTTTTTCATCGCATCCACCGAGCTGGAGCTCTTATAGTTTTACAACTTAATTTGCAGGGGTCTAGTAGCGTCATGATTGGAAAAACCACTTTTGGCACTTGTAATTACTTGTGTGCCAGGTGTTCCTGGCACACAGCGCAGTCGCACTGAGGGCGCAACGGCCCCCATTCCCTAAAGTCAGCGGCTTATAATGAGTCAAATTGACTCATTACAAGCCGCCTGTGCCGGAGGAGGAGAGGAGCAGCGGAGGAGAAGGAGGAGGAGGGAGGGGGAGGAGGGAGCAGCAGTAGCGCTATGCTCCTGAGGAAGCTGGATCACCCTGTTGCCAGCGAAATGCGTTGAGCCTGTTTACCCACCTGGGCATCACTCTCCGATATATTGGGACTTTGACATCTTCGGCACCTATTGGACATTGCTCCTATCACTGGGAAATTAATCCAAACAAAGATAAAAGACCGGATCCACAAACACAGCTAGCAATGGACTTTTCCTAAAGCTGATGCCATCATACACCTCCATTGTGGAATTGGTAACTATCCTTTGCTACAGTGAATGCCATCTGGAGACTGTCCTAGCCGTAACAATATATGTCCCAGAGGAGAGTGGATACAAAAGTGATTATACCCAGCGGGAATTTATAATCAAAAGTGTTATTAAGAATAATAACAGGAATTTATTCCTGGTTTTTTAATGGTTTAATAAATTGTTATTTTATTCAGCAAACCGTCTTTTTATAATCCTTACAGCCAGCGCTGGTATTCTGTGTTTTTATTTCTATTATATTCGGGGATTTGACCATCCCCTTACCAGCTGCTGCTGACTGTGCACTTACATATCTTTTTACTTTTCAGTAGCGCTATGTAATTGGTGGCGGCGCTGCTGCAGTAGTCCCTCTCCTTCCGCATTGGCTGGCCGGCGCTGCTGTAAATGCTAGGATGCGCTTCCCTCATCCCAGCATTCACAGCGGCGGCGGCCAGCCAATGCGGAAGGAGAGGGACAGCTGCATGCGGCGCCGCCAGCAATTACACTGTGCTGCTGCGCAGAGGCGGATTGTCCATAGGGTTTACAGGGAAGATTCCCGGTGGGCCGACGCACCCGTGGGGCCTGTTTTGTTTGAGGACATGTGGTCCTATTTATAGACATAATGAATAAGATGCAAAATAATTTGCATATATGAAAATTACTGCCACTTAGCCTGATTGCAGATGATCTAGTGTATGCTCTGCAGAGGCGTATCTAGGGTAGGGCGAGTGGGGCACGTGCCCTGGGCGCCCTGGCAGGCCCAGGAGAGGGGGGCGCCGCCGGCGTCCAGGGCATCATGCCCCACTCGCCCCGTTAACCCAAAATGTGAGGGGAGGAGAGAGCGCAGCGTCTCTCCCTCCCCTCACCGCCGCTGGGAGCACTAGCAGCGCTGCCAGCACCGCTGCCATGTCCGGTCTCCAGCGCTAGCCAATCAGGGCTTGCGGACCGGCTCCTGATTGGCTGCCGGTCCGCGAGCTCTGATTGGCTAGCGAACCGGCGCCAGACAGCCGCCGGCATCCGGAGACCTGGAGCGGCGAGGGAAAGGAGAGGAGCTGCGCTGCGCTCTCCTCCCCTCACAGGTGAGTGACGGGGGTCCGGCGGCGGCACGGGGGGGCCTGGCACTGTGGGGCATTGTATCCAGCACTGTGGGGCACTGTAACTGGCACTGTGGGGCACTGTAACTGGCACTGTGGGGCATGTATCCAGCACTGTGGGGCATGTATCTGGCACTGTGGGGCATGTAACTGGCAATGTGGGGCATGTAACTGGCACTGTGGGGCATGTATCTGGCACTGTGGGGCATGTATCTGGCACTGTGGGGCATGTATCTGGCACTGTGGGGCATGTAACTGGCACTGTGGGGCAATGTAACTGGCACTGAGTGGGGCAATGTATCCGGCACTGTGGGGCAATGTATCCGGCACTGTGGGGCATTGTATCCGGCACTGTGGGGCAATGTATCCGGCACTGAGTGGGGCATTGTATCCGGCACTGAGTGGGGCATTGTATCCGGCACTGAGTGGGGCATTGTATCTGGCACTGAGTGGGGCATTGTATCCGGAACTGAGTGGGGCATTGTATCCGGCACTGAGTGGGGCATTGTATCCGGCACTGAGTGGGGCAATGTAACCGGCACTGAGTGGGGCAATGTAACCGGCACTGAGTGGGGCAATGTAACCGGCACTGAGTGGGGCAATGTAACCGGCACTGAGTGGGGCAATGTAACTGGCACTGAGTGGGGCAATGTAACTGGCACTGAGTGGGGCAATGTATCTGGCACCGTGGGGCATGTATCTGGCACCGTGGGGCATGTATCCGGCACCGTGGGGCATGTATCCGGCACCGTGGGGCAATGTAATTGGCACTGTGGGCCATTTTCAGTGGCCACACCCCTTCTGGAGTGTAGCCGCACCCTTCTGGTGTGTGGCCACGCCCATTTTTTTGCCTTCGGCGCGCGCACATGCTTCTTTTAGTGTTTTTTTTTTTAGGGGGGGGGGGGGGGGGGCGCCATTTTCCATCTAGCCCTGGACTCCAAAAACCCTAGTTACGCCTCTGATGCTCGGTCTGCCTGCTTGGCTGACATACTGTATAAGATTGAGTGAATAGTGATTGGGATACGGATGGTGTAATAAGCAAGAAAATATATCTTTCTAAAGAATTATATAGTTTCCTAAATTCTAAAGGTGTATCATATAATGTGCTTATAATATTTAATTTTATTTCTTTTTAACTTCCCCCTTGATGCTGGACATGACCACTACCTGGAAAGTCTTGGGGGGAGGGTGCTGCTGCCATGGCCCATGGCTAGACCTAACACCTCTGATGCTGCCCATGTGGGGCCACTAGTACAAATTTTTCCAGGGCCGCTTTTTGTTCCCAATCCGCCCCTGCTGCTGCGGCTCCCTCCTCCTCCTTCTCCCTTGCCCTCAGAGCTGCAAGCACCGAGAAGCCTGACTGCCTGAGCCAGCGGAGAGATCGTAAGTATCATCTATTCTATTCTATCGGTCTGTCTGTCTGTCTGTCTATCTATCTATCGGTCTGTCTACCTAATGTGTAAAAGGAGGATGCAGTCTGCCTGCCTTAATGTGTAAAAAGGGGGACGCTGTCTGCCCTAATGTGTAAAAAGGGGGACTGGCTGCCGTAATGTGTAAAAAGGGGATGCTGTCTGCCGTAATATGTAAAAAGGGGGACTAACTGCCGTAATGTGTTAAAAGGGGGACGCAGTCTGCCGTGGGGACGCTGTCTGCCGTAATGTGTAAAAAGGGGACGCTGTCTGCCGTAATGTGTAAAAAGGGGACGCTGTCTGCCGTAATGTGTAAAAAGGGGGACGCAGTCTGCCGTAATGTGTAAAAAGGGGACGCTGTCTGCCGTAATGTGTAAAAAGGGGACGCTGTCTGCCGTAATGTGTAAAAAGGGGACACTGTCTGCCGTTATGTGTAAAAGGGGGAAGCTGTCTGCCGTAATGTGTAAAAAGGGGAAGCTGTCTGCCGTAATGTGTAAAAGGGGACGCTGTCTGCCGTAATGTGCAAAAAGGGGACGCTGTCTGCCGTAATGTGCAAAAAGGGGATGCTGTCTGTCGTAATGTGTAAAAGGGGACGCTGTCTGCCGTAATGTGTAAATAGGGGAATTTGTCCATCGTAATGTGTAAGAGGGGCTGTACCTGGTGTAGTGATGGCTACTGTGCGGCGTAATTTGAATAATGGAGACTACTATAATATGTAATATGAATTGGTATTATTTTGTGGCCACACCCCTTCCCCACAAAGTCACGCCCCTATATATTTTGGCCGCACCTTCACACGCACTGCCCCTTTTTTTAAATAGGGGAGAAAGGGGGCGCCGATGCCCTATCTTGCACACAGCGCTAAAATGTCTAGTTGCGGCACTGCTTGTGAGCTCTTATGATGCCCTTCAGGTCTCTGCATTGCTCTGCAATATTTAATTGATTACATAGTGTGTGATATTTTGTATGACTCCATCATACAATTTCTTTTCATTATTTCGTCTCCTCTCATTTATTCTACCAAGGGCAGTACTACTGCAGAGCCTTCATAGCACTGATAGCAAAGGTCTTCTAAACTGGAAAAAACTCAAGTTCAATTATACAGATGTGCCCTCTCCACGGCGCGAGACACCCGATGCAACTGAGGAGCTCTAAGAAGAGTAGCAGACCGTATTCTTCTTTCAATTTAGCATCTTCTGCAGGACATACATGGTACAATTATCTGGCCAGCGGATCGACCAGATAATTGCAGCATGTATGTGGCCGACCAATCTGAAAATATCGATCGGTTGGGCATGTCCTCCAATTCAATATTTTCTAAGTGTCCGGTTGGCTGCATCGGGCCGATGGACATTCCACTGTTCCTTCACATGGGAAGGAATGGGGAAATGTCTCCTTACCCGGTGAGCGGAGCACCAATATCACGTGACATACACTGCGAGAGATCTCACATGGGAAGGAACGGGGCAATGTCTCCTCACCCGGGGACACAGCGCCGATATCATGTGACATACACTGTGAGAGATCTCACATGGGAAGGAACGGCGCAATGTCTCCTCACCCGGTGAGCGGAGCACCAATATCACGTGACATACACTGCGAGAGATCTCACATGGGAAGGAATGGGGCAATGTCTCTTCACCCGGGAACAGAGCGCCGATATCATGTGACATACACTGTGAGAGATCTCACATGGGAAGGAACGGGGCAATGTCTCCTCACCCGGGGACAGAGCGCCGATATCATGTGACATACACTGTGAGAGATCTCACATGGGAAGGAACGGGGCAATGTCTCCTCACCCGGGGACAGAGCGCCGATATCATGTGACATACACTGTGAGAGATCTCACATGGGAAGGAACGGGGCAATGTCTCCTCACCCGGGGACAGAGCGCCGATATCATGTGACATACACTGTGAGAGATCTCACATGGGAAGGAACGGCGCAATGTCTCCTCACCCGGGGACGGAGCGCCGATATCATGTGACATACAATGTGAGAGATCTCACATGGGAAGGAACGGGGCAATGTCTCCTCACCCGGGGATGGAGCGCCGATATCATGTGACATACACTGTGAGAGATTTCACATGGGAAGGAACGGCGCAATGTCTCCTCACCCGGGGACGGAGCGCCGATATCATGTGACATACAATGTGAGAGATCTCACATGAGAAGGAACGGGGCAATGTCTCCTCACCCTGGGACGGAGCGCCGATATCATGTGACATACACTGTGAGAGATCTCACATGGGAAGGAACGGGGCAATGTCTCCTCACCCGGGGGCGGAGTGCCAATATCATGTGACATACACTGTGAGAGATCTCACATGGGAAGGAACGGGGCAATGTCTCCTCACCCGGGGACAGGGCGCCGATATCATGTGACATACACTGTGAGAGATCTCACATGGGAAGGAACGGGGCAATGTCTCCTCCCCGGGGACGGAGCACCGATATCATGTGACATACACTGTGAGAGATCTCACATGGGAAGGAACGGGGCAATGTCTCCTCACCCTGGGACGGAGCGCCGATATCATGTGACATACACTGTGAGAGATCTCACATGAGAAGGAACGGGGAAATGTCTCCTCACCCGGGGACGGAGCACCGATATCATGTGACATACACTGTGAGAGATCTCACATGGGAAGGAACGGGGCAATGTCTCCTCACCCTGGGACGGAGTGCCGATATCATGTGACATACACTGTGAGAGATCTCACATGAGAAGGAACGGGGAAATGTCTCCTCACCCGGGGACGGAGCGCCGATATCATGTGACATACACTGTGAGAGATCTGACATGGGAAGGAACGGGGCAATGTCTCCTCCCCGGGGACGGAGCGCCGATATCATGTGACATACACTGTGAGAGATCTCACATGAGAAGAAACGGGGAAATGTCTCCTCACCCGGGGACGGAGCGCCGATATCATGTGACATACACTGTGAGAGATCTCACATGGGAAGGAACGGGGCAATGTCTCCTCACCCGGGGACAGAGCGCCGATATCATGTGACATACACTGTGAGAGATCTCACATGGGAAGGAACGGGGCAATGTCTCCTCACCCGGGGGCGGAGTGCCAATATCATGTGACATACACTGTGAGAGATCTCACATGGGAAGGAACGGGGCAATGTCTCCTCACCCGGGGACAGGGCGCCGATATCATGTGACATACACTGTGAGAGATCTCACATGGGAAGGAACGGGGCAATGTCTCCTCCCCGGGGACGGAGCACCGATATCATGTGACATACACTGTGAGAGATCTCACATGGGAAGGAACGGGGCAATGTCTCCTCACCCTGGGACGGAGCGCCGATATCATGTGACATACACTGTGAGAGATCTCACATGAGAAGGAACGGGGAAATGTCTCCTCACCCGGGGACGGAGCACCGATATCATGTGACATACACTGTGAGAGATCTCACATGGGAAGGAACGGGGCAATGTCTCCTCACCCTGGGACGGAGTGCCGATATCATGTGACATACACTGTGAGAGATCTCACATGAGAAGGAACGGGGAAATGTCTCCTCACCCGGGGACGGAGCGCCGATATCATGTGACATACACTGTGAGAGATCTGACATGGGAAGGAACGGGGCAATGTCTCCTCCCCGGGGACGGAGCGCCGATATCATGTGACATACACTGTGAGAGATCTCACATGAGAAGAAACGGGGAAATGTCTCCTCACCCGGGGACGGAGCGCCGATATCATGTGACATACACTGTGAGAGATCTCACATGGGAAGGAACGGGGCAATGTCTCCTCACCCGGGGACAGAGCGCCGATATCATGTGACATACACTGTGAGAGATCTCACATGGGAAGGAACGGGGCAATGTCTCCTCCCCGGGGACGGAGCACCGATATCATGTGACATACACTGTGAGAGATCTCACATGGGAAGGAACGGGGCAATGTCTCCTCACCCGGGGACGGAGCGCCGATATCATGTGACATACACTGTGAGAGATCTCACATGGGAAGGAACGGGGCAATGTCTCCTCAACCGGGGACGGGGCGCCGATATCATGTGACATAAATGTGAGAGATCTCACATGGGAAGGAACGGGGCAATGTCTCCTCACCCGGGGACGGAGCGCCAATATCATGTGACATACAATGTGAGAGATCTCACATGGGAAGGAACGGGGCAATGTCTCCTCACCCGGGGACGGAGCGCCAATATCATGTGACATACACTGTGAGAGATCTCACATGGGAAGGAACGGGGCAATGTCTCCTCACCCTGGGACGGAGTGCCGATATCATGTGACATACACTGTGAGAGATCTCACATGAGAAGGAACGGGGAAATGTCTCCTCACCCGGGGACGGAGCGCCGATATCATGTGACATACACTGTGAGAGATCTGACATGGGAAGGAACGGGGCAATGTCTCCTCCCCGGGGACGGAGCGCCGATATCATGTGACATACACTGTGAGAGATCTCACATGAGAAGGAACGGGGAAATGTCTCCTCACCCGGGGACGGAGCGCCGATATCATGTGACATACACTGTGAGAGATCTCACATGGGAAGGAACGGGGCAATGTCTCCTCCCCGGGGACGGAGCACCGATATCATGTGACATACACTGTGAGAGATCTCACATGGGAAGGAACGGGGCAATGTCTCCTCACCCGGGGACGGAGCGCCGATATCATGTGACATACACTGTGAGAGATCTCACATGGGAAGGAACGGGGCAATGTCTCCTCACCCGGGGACGGGGCGCCGATATCATGTGACATAAATGTGAGAGATCTCACATGGGAAGGAACGGGGCAATGTCTCCTCACCCGGGGACGGAGCACCAATATCATGTGACATACAATGTGAGAGATCTCACATGGGAAGGAACGGGGCAATGTCTCCTCACCCGGGGACAGAGCACCGATATCATGTGACATACACTGTGAGAGATCTCACATGGGAAGGAACGGGGCAATGTCTCCTCACCCGGGGACGGAGCGCCGATATCATGTGACATACAATGTGAGAGATCTCACATGGGAAGGAACAGGGCAATGTCTCCTCACCCGGGGACGGAGCGCCGATATCATGTGACATACACTGTGAGAGATCTCACATGGGAAGGAACGGCGCAATGTCTCCTCACCCGGGGACGGAGCGCCGATATCATGTGACATACAATGTGAGAGATCTCACATGGGAAGGAACGGGGCAACGTCTCCTCACCCTGGGACGGAGCGCCGATATCATGTGACATACACTGTGAGAGATCTCACATGGGAAGGAACGGGGCAATGTCTCTTCACCCGGGGACGGAGTGCCAATATCATGTGACATACACTGTGAGAGATCTCACATGGGAAGGAACGGGGCAATGTCTCCTCACCCGGGGACAGAGCGCCGATATCATGTGACATACACTGTGAGAGATCTCACATGGGAAGGAACGGGGCAATGTCTCCTCCCCGGGGACGGAGCACCGATATCATGTGACATACACTGTGAGAGATCTCACATGGGAAGGAACGGGGCAATGTCTCCTCACCCTGGGACGGAGCGCCGATATCATGTGACATACACTGTGAGAGATCTCACATGAGAAGGAACGGGGAAATGTCTCCTCACCCGGGGACGGAGCACCGATATCATGTGACATACACTGTGAGAGATCTCACATGGGAAGGAACGGGGCAATGTCTCCTCACCCTGGGACGGAGCGCCGATATCATGTGACATACACTGTGAGAGATCTCACATGAGAAGGAACGGGGAAATGTCTTCTCACCCGGGGACGGAGCGCCGATATCATGGGACATACACTGTGAGAGATCTCACATGGGAAGGAACGGGGCAATGTCTCCTCCCCGGGGACGGAGCGCCGATATCATGTGACATACACTGTGAGAGATCTCACATGAGAAGGAATGGGGAAATGTCTCCTAACCCGGGGACGGAGCGCCGATATCATGTGACATACACTGTGAGAGATCTCACATGGGAAGGAACGGGGCAATGTCTCCTCACCCGGGGACAGAGCGCCGATATCATGTGACATACACTGTGAGAGCTCTCACATGAGAAGGAATGGGGAAATGTCTCCTCACCCGGGGACGGAGCGCCGATATCATGTGACATACACTGCGAGAGATCTCACATGGGAAGGAACGGGGCAATGTCTCCTCACCCGGGGACACAGCGCCGATATCATGTGACATACACTGTGAGAGATCTCACATGGGAAGGAACGGCGCAATGTCTCCTCACCCGGTGAGCGGAGCACCAATATCACGTGACATACACTGCGAGAGATCTCACATGGGAAGGAATGGGGCAATGTCTCTTCACCCGGGAACAGAGCGCCGATATCATGTGACATACACTGTGAGAGATCTCACATGGGAAGGAACGGGGCAATGTCTCCTCACCCGGGGACAGAGCGCCGATATCATGTGACATACACTGTGAGAGATCTCACATGGGAAGGAACGGGGCAATGTCTCCTCACCCGGGGACAGAGCGCCGATATCATGTGACATACACTGTGAGAGATCTCACATGGGAAGGAACGGGGCAATGTCTCCTCACCCGGGGACAGAGCGCCGATATCATGTGACATACACTGTGAGAGATCTCACATGGGAAGGAACGGCGCAATGTCTCCTCACCCGGGGACGGAGCGCCGATATCATGTGACATACAATGTGAGAGATCTCACATGGGAAGGAACGGGGCAATGTCTCCTCACCCGGGGATGGAGCGCCGATATCATGTGACATACACTGTGAGAGATTTCACATGGGAAGGAACGGCGCAATGTCTCCTCACCCGGGGACGGAGCGCCGATATCATGTGACATACAATGTGAGAGATCTCACATGAGAAGGAACGGGGCAATGTCTCCTCACCCTGGGACGGAGCGCCGATATCATGTGACATACACTGTGAGAGATCTCACATGGGAAGGAACGGGGCAATGTCTCCTCACCCGGGGGCGGAGTGCCAATATCATGTGACATACACTGTGAGAGATCTCACATGGGAAGGAACGGGGCAATGTCTCCTCACCCGGGGACAGGGCGCCGATATCATGTGACATACACTGTGAGAGATCTCACATGGGAAGGAACGGGGCAATGTCTCCTCCCCGGGGACGGAGCACCGATATCATGTGACATACACTGTGAGAGATCTCACATGGGAAGGAACGGGGCAATGTCTCCTCACCCTGGGACGGAGCGCCGATATCATGTGACATACACTGTGAGAGATCTCACATGAGAAGGAACGGGGAAATGTCTCCTCACCCGGGGACGGAGCACCGATATCATGTGACATACACTGTGAGAGATCTCACATGGGAAGGAACGGCGCAATGTCTCCTCACCCGGGGACGGAGCGCCGATATCATGTGACATACAATGTGAGAGATCTCACATGAGAAGGAACGGGGCAATGTCTCCTCACCCTGGGACGGAGCGCCGATATCATGTGACATACACTGTGAGAGATCTCACATGGGAAGGAACGGGGCAATGTCTCCTCACCCGGGGGCGGAGTGCCAATATCATGTGACATACACTGTGAGAGATCTCACATGGGAAGGAACGGGGCAATGTCTCCTCACCCGGGGACAGGGCGCCGATATCATGTGACATACACTGTGAGAGATCTCACATGGGAAGGAACGGGGCAATGTCTCCTCCCCGGGGACGGAGCACCGATATCATGTGACATACACTGTGAGAGATCTCACATGGGAAGGAACGGGGCAATGTCTCCTCACCCTGGGACGGAGCGCCGATATCATGTGACATACACTGTGAGAGATCTCACATGAGAAGGAACGGGGAAATGTCTCCTCACCCGGGGACGGAGCACCGATATCATGTGACATACACTGTGAGAGATCTCACATGGGAAGGAACGGGGCAATGTCTCCTCACCCTGGGACGGAGTGCCGATATCATGTGACATATACTGTGAGAGATCTCACATGAGAAGGAACGGGGAAATGTCTCCTCACCCGGGGACGGAGCGCCGATATCATGTGACATACACTGTGAGAGATCTGACATGGGAAGGAACGGGGCAATGTCTCCTCCCCGGGGACGGAGCGCCGATATCATGTGACATACACTGTGAGAGATCTCACATGGGAAGGAACGGGGCAATGTCTCCTCACCCGGGGACAGAGCGCCGATATCATGTGACATACACTGTGAGAGATCTCACATGGGAAGGAACGGGGCAATGTCTCCTCCCCGGGGACGGAGCACCGATATCATGTGACATACACTGTGAGAGATCTCACATGGGAAGGAACGGGGCAATGTCTCCTCAACCGGGGACGGGGCGCCGATATCATGTGACATAAATGTGAGAGATCTCACATGGGAAGGAACGGGGCAATGTCTCCTCACCCGGGGACGGAGCGCCAATATCATGTGACATACAATGTGAGAGATCTCACATGGGAAGGAACGGGGCAATGTCTCCTCACCCGGGGACGGAGCGCCAATATCATGTGACATACACTGTGAGAGATCTCACATGGGAAGGAACGGGGCAATGTCTCCTCACCCTGGGACGGAGTGCCGATATCATGTGACATACACTGTGAGAGATCTCACATGAGAAGGAACGGGGAAATGTCTCCTCACCCGGGGACGGAGCGCCGATATCATGTGACATACACTGTGAGAGATCTGACATGGGAAGGAACGGGGCAATGTCTCCTCCCCGGGGACGGAGCGCCGATATCATGTGACATACACTGTGAGAGATCTCACATGAGAAGGAACGGGGAAATGTCTCCTCACCCGGGGACGGAGCGCCGATATCATGTGACATACACTGTGAGAGATCTCACATGGGAAGGAACGGGGCAATGTCTCCTCCCCGGGGACGGAGCACCGATATCATGTGACATACACTGTGAGAGATCTCACATGAGAAGGAACGGGGCAATGTCTCCTCACCCGGGGACGGAGCGCCGATATCATGTGACATACACTGTGAGAGATCTCACATGGGAAGGAACGGGGCAATGTCTCCTCACCCGGGGACGGGGCGCCGATATCATGTGACATAAATGTGAGAGATCTCACTTGGGAAGGAACGGGGCAATGTCTCCTCACCCGGGGATGGAGCGCCAATATCATGTGACATACAATGTGAGAGATCTCACATGGGAAGGAACGGGGCAATGTCTCCTCACCCGGGGACAGAGCACCGATATCATGTGACATACACTGTGAGAGATCTCACATGGGAAGGAACGGGGCAATGTCTCCTCACCCGGGGACGGAGCGCCGATATCATGTGACATACAATGTGAGAGATCTCACATGGGAAGGAACAGGGCAATGTCTCCTCACCCGGGGACGGAGCGCCGATATCATGTGACATACACTGTGAGAGATCTCACATGGGAAAGAACGGCGCAATGTCTTGACAATGCTAAATTCCTTTGTCATATAAACAACCCTTTATGAAGCTAAGAACACTGTACGCTGTTTACTTAAGAAGTACCGTAATGGTACGCTATCTGCGTAGCGATCGCTCAGCCGTAGGCGAGACGCTCAAGCGTCACGTTCGCTCACGGCCCAGTGATCACAGGACACGTTATTGGTTATGTCTAGGGGAATGATTCGCTGTAGCGTAGCATACGCTCGAGACCACGAGGAGGTCACCAGCGATGCAGACGCTTACAACACTATACCTTTATGATAAAACCTTATACCAATGAAATACACTGAATACCTTAATGTGAGTACAGGGTGTAAGTGCAACCTTGTGTAACCTGACTAACTACAAAGCTGCTTGAGCGTCACCGACGCTCAAGTGAACACTTAACACTATAGGAAATACACAGATACTGGTTTAGGTTCCAAGGCCTATTAACTGTATTATATCTAATATACTTGTAAAAGGGGATAACAGTACAAATGATACACTACAATATAACAGAGACTTCCTAACCACAGAACTAAACAATAAATACAAAAGGACAATACTACTCTGACCTAAAAGAAATACAATACAATACTATCTAATACAATACAATACTAGCCTAGTCTAGGGGAGATATGAGAGAACAGAACAGAGAGAGAGAGAGAGAGAGAGAGAGAGAGAGAGAGATGAGATGAGAGAAATTGGCTCACAGAAAGACAATGATTACGGAGAGAAACTTACGCACAAAGGGTATGATCGCCTGCGCCTCGATATCCAGCTCCCGGCTATCAGCAGATAACCGTTGATGAGAGAGTGAGAGCTGGATGTGGTCGGCCTGCCTATTTATGCCCCACACACAATGCAATCTCCTGGTCCTACAATCCCATTGTCCATTGGCCGAAGGAATTCGGCCCTGTATCATAACAAAAGGTCATAGGGTGATTCATACAGGTGGGCTGTGACGATTTCCAACAGCTCAGGTGGGTGGGAAACTGGGTTTCCCGCCGCATACCTGAGTATGTGTAATTAATAGAAATGGACATAAACTTCTTATGTCCATAACTATTCGCACGAGCGATTAATACGCTCCAAACCAACACCGGAATATTGCTAATTAAATACTCTTCCGATGGGTACCAAACACTGCTGTATGATTCCTGTTAGACCCTTCGTACGATATAAAGAGGGATTCCTCAGCTCTGGGACATTGTATTTTAACCAAACTTTCAGAATCTATCAAAGGGACCATGATCTATAAACTACATTAATTGTGAACATTTGTAACGAATGAGTCGCACGCTACGACTACATAAACTCTACCGTAAATACGCATACCGCGCCTGCGAGTGCACGTTATTGCGGGTATGCGAATCCACGGGAGAGCGCATGCACGCGCAGCGCGGACCAGTGTGCGGTGCAAATATGGCAACGTGCATTGAGACATTTTTCTGACTTTGACAGTCCACCCTTTGGCAGTCAATAATAACTGCCACAAAACATTTAAGGAGAAAAATGTAAGTCAGGGGTTAATTGATTTCCATGGTTGGGTAGGGGAGGAGAGAGGAGAAGGTGTGAAGAGGGTATGACCTAGTGAGATAGCAGAAGCATGTGTGTATGAATCCATGTTTGGGGGGTCATGTATCATCGTGCCGTACGTGTTGTAAATCAAGCTTCGAGGTATTGCGAAGTATACATTTGAATTCCTTCTTATCCTGTGGCACAGGTCTGTGGATGGGCTGTCAAACTTTACCGAGCTCATTTCGGATTTTGAACAAAATGGGGAGCACATTTTAGTTGATGATACATGAATGGGGGAGGTATGTGGTTGCTGATATCTGTGCCTGTATTCCCTATCGTCTATGTGTGTCGTTACCTGAGGGTTGTAGAGATGAAGATAAAGAACACTTACGAAAAATGCAATGATATTCTATGTCAGGGAAATGTACATCTGTCGTCGAAGTTGTTTTCGGTATCTGTTGAGAGTCGTCTTCTTTGCGCTGTTTTGCTCCTTAGGCATGAGCAACAAGCTTTGTCAGTGCCATCAGATTTACAAAAATGGTGGGCTAGCGTGAGTTTAAAAATACTAGGGAAACTGGGGATCCATGGCAAAGTTCATCAAGTGTCCATATTTAAAGTTGTCAAATCTTCTTCTTTGGTCAATCCGTTGTCTGTATACATCTCGTCTCGTCAGCTTCCTCGTCCAAGGGGGTCTTTGTATCTGGGAGAAAAGCAGAAAAACAGGTGAAAGAAACGGACCGTATAATCGCATTTTCATCACATTCTGGTTTCTATCATTGGGTCATAAATCAAATCCAGGTTAATTACAGTTTCCTCACTCCTCAAGCTCATCACTTTTGTACTTTGTTTGCACCTCATTAAAGCCTGCCCGCATCTAAATATCAATCCAATCGATATAACGACACCCAAGATACATAGTAGAAACTTTCCAACATCCATTATGACTCCTTGAGCCCAATCTCCTAAACCGGAGAACCAATTTCGCGGGTCCAACCATGACACCCAACCAGTCAGCTCATTACCTACAGCAGCAAGGGTGAGATTGTGTTTTCGACGAAATTCCCACTTTAGTTGGAGAATATCGTCCATCTTTTGGTCTATGACCTCTACCGGATCCTCGGTGCTATTTGTGATATACGTGCAACACTTTATGCCGTACTGTGTTGCCAATGTAACACAATATCCGCCTGTTACTGCTGTAAGATAATTAAGAACCATCCTATGCTGAACTAGTTCTGTTTTGTAAGCTTGAAGTTCTCTTCCAGTGTATCTAAACGTGTCATCATACATTTCAGTGATATTATCTAACAAATTGGCGAGTGCGGAAATGTATCTATAATTCATCACTCCTCGAGCGGTACGAGTGAAATCTAACGCTACCAGAACCTGAATCCCGGTGGATTCATGGATAAGATCAGAGGCCGGATGCTCTAACCTTTCTGACAGTTGTCTTTTAACTCGGTGTTCGTAATGAGTGTGAGTATAAGGAGCTTGGGCACCACGGTGTATGTCCTTCATTTTGTCATGTGTAACAGTCATCACTTCGGGCAATACTTTTCCAATATAACACAATCCTTCAGAGTTTGGGGCAAGCCACTTGTACGCCTTTCTCCCGCATATGAAATATGCATCATCGGGGAGAACATATGGGACGGAGAAGGACATGACCATGTTACAAACCTTCCAGGTGAAATCTCCTGACCCTAATTCTTCCATCTGCTTAATGCACGTATCGGTTTGTACGATATGTGCACAGTATCCTGGTGATACCTCTCCAACTCTAGTAATCCTATTTCCTAAGGTATATCGATACCGGAAAGATTTTCCTCTACTGGCTATATGGCGTACGAGCTCTGTATCTGTAGGCATTCTATCTGCTCTGTGTGAAAAGGTCATGGTAAGGTTGCTCCACGACACTTCCCAATTTCCCGGTTTTCTGGGATTGGAGATGTTAAAACATAAGAGGGACCTATCCACATGGTATTGGTGGAGCTTCAAACTAGGAGGGCTGGAGATATTAAACCTCCGGTCCACCGGTCTCCCACCACTTAGCTCAAGTACCTCCCCTAACGTTAAAGGAAATGGTACTAGCCCTGATTTGCTGTGACCCTGAGGTACTTGAGAGCATACCCAACAATCTGTTTGGTTTAACACGTTACCCACTAAGGAGTGATAGTCACTCAATGGATGCCGGTCTATATGGATATTAAAACTAGATTGGCATTTCTTTATGCATCCATCTTCAACCAGATTATCACAGAGCCTACAGATACAATTTTCTTCAGCTAACAATCCATCACAATTTCTTCTATCGGATCGTTTTCTGATACTCGCCTTTGCTTGTTGGTTTGGTTGATCTTGGAAAACTACGCCTCCATCATCATAATCGGAACCCATTCCAGAACCTCTTTCGACCTCTATGGTACTCTCGCCGGAACAGACTGCTCTGGTCAACATCATGGTTAACATCAAAATCCGGATCACAGTCTCTTGGGGCAAGTCCATCTTTGAGGAGGAAATAGAGAAGAATGAGGAGGGGAAAAAAGAAATTTTAAGGGAGAGGGGCTGGGAAGTGGAGAAAAACAATAAAAGGGAGAGGGGAGTCGACAGCTGCTTTCGATTTTCAAGGCTCAGGTGCCGCCTCAATCCTCCTGGAACAGACACTCCAGTGATACAACCTCTACCGTCTGTTCCTTATCGCGGGACTTCTCTGGATCAGCAACCTTTTTGCAGTGGGATGAATGGACCCAAGTCTCTCTCTCAGCAACCCTCAATGCTGTGGTGCTAGTCAATAAGACCTGGTATGGTCCTTCCCATCTATCAATAAGACAACCTGAGCGTAGAAAATTTCGTATCATTACATAATCCCCAGGTTCAATGTCATGACAATTACTATCTGGTAAATCAGGAATCACCAACTTCAGATTATCATTTTGATTCCTCAACTGTTTACTCATGTTAATCAAGTACTTTACAGTTACTTCATTGTTACATTTCAAATCATCCTGAGGGTTAATCATGACATGCGGTTGTCGACCAAACAAGATTTCACAAGGAGACAGATTAAGAGGGGACCTGGGAGTGGTTCTGATGCTATACAAAACAATGGGTAAAGCTTCTGGCCACGTCAATCCTGTCTCTGCCATTACTTTACTCAATTTATTTTTAATAGTGCTGTTCACTCTTTCGACCTTCGCGCTCGCCTGTGGACGGTACGGAGTGTGCAGCTTGCTATCAATACCCATCAATTTACACATTCCTTGAAAGACATCACCTGTAAAATGGGTACCCCTATCACTTTCAATGATTCTAGGGATACCATATCTACATACAAATTCCTGCACAATTTTCTTAGCTGTAAACATAGCGGTATTTGTAGCTGCTGGAAAAGCCTCGACCCAATTCGAGAAAACATCTATACAAACAAGTACATATTTCAAATTTCGACATGGGGGTAATTGAATGAAGTCAATTTGTATTACCTGGAAAGGGCCGCCGGCAGGTGGGATATGGGATGGTTCTGTAGGTATTGCTTTTCCAATATTCTTTCTCAGACAGGTAAGGCATGACATTGCTCTTTTACTCGCATGAGAGGAGAATCCTGGGGCGCACCAGTATGCTCTTACCAATTTGCACATCCCCTCCTTGCCTAGATGAGTCAGCCCGTGAGCTGCTTCAGCCAGACATGGAAGGTATGCCCTGGGGGCCACTGGTTTACCATGTCCATCCGTCCAGAGCCCTGAGGACTCCTGGCCATATCCCTTTGCCTTCCAGACTGCTCTTTCCTGTGTGGAACACAGATTCTGCATCTCACACAACTTCTGTGTGTTGATGGTATTAAATACCATCAACTGTGTGGTGTCTGTCCGTGTGGGGGTAGCAGCTGCAAGCTTTGCGGCTTCGTCTGCTCGGCTGTTACCAAGGGATACTGGGTCTTGGCTATATGTGTGTGCTTTACATTTGATAACAGCCACTCTGTCGGGTTCCTGTATCGCTGTTAGAAGCCTTTTTATGTGAGCTGCATGCGCTATCGGTGTACCAGCTGCCGTCATGAAATTTCTGAGACGCCATAGCGCTCCGAAATCATGTACTACCCCGAACGCGTATCTAGAATCGGTGTAGATATTGGCAGACTTACCCTTAGCCAATTCACATGCTCTGGTTAGGGCGACCAGTTCAGCAACCTGGGCTGAGTGAGGTGGGCCTAGCGGTTCCGCTTCTATGGTGTCTTGGTCATCTACGACTGCGTATCCAGTACACAAGTCTCCCGAGTCTGACTGTCTGTGACAACTACCGTCCGTGTAGAACGTGAGTTCTGCATCTTCTAGTGGATTGTCACTGATGTCAGGCCTTGCGGTAAAATTTTGGGTCAAATATTCCATACAATCATGTGCATCTTCCTTTGCATTAAATCCTCCTTCCCCATCACTCTCACCTCCCACCCTTTGTGTCTGACCAGGCACACCTGGGAGAAATGTTGCAGGGTTTAATGCACTGCATCTCCTTATGGTGATGTTTACGGGGGCCATTAATGCCAATTCCCATCTTGTAAACCTTGCTGATGAGACGTGTCTGGTTTGGGCAGAACTCAATAAGGCAGATACCGCATGCGGTGTATGGATTGTGAGGTTGTGGCCTAGCACGACATCTTCGCTTTTTGTTACTAGCAATGCTATCGCCGCAACGCTACGCAAGCATGTGGGGAGGGATCGCGCTACCGTGTCTAGCTGAGCGCTGTAGTATGCAATTGGCCTGCTGGCATCACCGTGTTTTTGTGTTAGTACACCTGCTGCGCACCCAGCACTTTCTGTTCCATATAGTTCAAAGGGTTTCCCATAGTCTGGCATACCTAGTGCTGGTGCCTGCGTTAGGCACTGTTTGAGTCTCTCAAATGCTGTTTCGGATTCGTCTGTATGCGAAATCCGATCAGGTTTGTTTGAGGAGACCATTTCCTGCAAAGGTAGCGCCAATATGGAAAACCCTGGGATCCAATTACGGCAATACCCACACATTCCTAAAAACGTCCTGATCTGTTGCTGGGTTTGTGGCAGTGTCATGTCTCTAATGGCTTGGATTCTATCAGCGGTCAGGTGTCTCAGTCCTTGTGTTAGACAGTGTCCCAAATATTTTACCTTAGCTTGGCATAATTGCAACTTGTCTTTGGAGACCTTGTGACCTGTGTCTGAAAGATGAAACAGGAGCTGTTTCGTATCCTTCAGGGATGCCTCCAATGAATCAGAACACAGCAGTAGATCATCCACGTACTGTATCAATACTGATCCACTGTCTGGTTGGAAAGACTGTAAACAATCATGCAAAGCCTGAGAAAATATACTTGGACTATCTATGAAACCTTGGGGTAACCGAGTCCACGTGTATTGGACTCCTCTGTATGTGAATGCAAACAAATATTGGCTGTCAGGGTGCAGAGGTACCGAAAAGAAAGCGGAGCAGAGGTCAATGACAGTGAAAAATTTGGCAGTGGGAGGAATTTGCATTAGGATGACAGCTGGATTAGGCACTACGGGGAACTGACTCTCAACTATTTTGTTAATCCCCCTTAGATCCTGCACTAGCCTGTAACCCCTCCCCCCACTCTTTTTAACAGGGAAGATGGGACTATTTGCGGTGCTGGACGTTCTTACTAGAATGCCCTGTTGTAGCAAGCGCTCTATTACGGGAAAAACTCCTAACTCCACCTCTGGCTTCAGAGGATACTGTGGGATTTTTGGAGCTATCCTACCATCTTTTACTTGCACAACTACTGGAGCTACGTTTGCCATTAATCCAGTGTCCTGTCCATCTTTTGTCCAAAGCGACTCTGGTATCTGAGATGTCATCTCTTCTACTTGGGATGGATTCCTATTTGTCATAATGGAATGTGACATTAATTTTGATGGGGAGTCTAACATGTCTCGTACTTCCTGAGCGTGATTCTCAGGAATGTCCAAGAATACACCTTCAGGAGTACAATAAATGACGCAACCCATTTTACATAGTAAGTCTCTCCCCAGGAGATTAGTTGGTGCAGATGCAGCCAGCAAAAAGGAATGCTTGGTATGCAAAGGCCCTATTGTAATCTCGGCTGGTTTGCTAACAGGGTAGTGCTGGACTACTCCTGTTACTCCCATGGCTGGAATTGTCCTACCAGTGGTTCTCATGCCCACTGTCGAATTTATCACTGACTTGGCCGCCCCTGTGTCTACAAGAAAGTTTAAAGTTTTACCAGCTACATTGATTGCAATTTCTGGTTCGCTTCCAAGACTGGCAATCAACTTAACTGGCTGCAGATTACAGGTATGGCCACACCCCTATTGGGTATGCTGACCTCCCTGAATCCCATTGGCAGCAACTACTTGTGGGGGAGTTAGCTGGGAACTACCAGAGGCATGCCAATCTCTGTTCGGGGGATATCTTTTTGTTTCCCCTGTATGTGGCTCAAAACTCCGCCTCTGTGGACCCTGCTCCCAATGTCGTGTGTTGTGTTGTTGTCTAGGGGGTTGAAAAGATCTTTGTACATTCTTTGTTCTACATTCTCGTGCAAAGTGTCCCGGTCTGTTACAAGAAAAACATGTTATTACACTTGCCTTACCCACAGGATTCGGTGGTACATACGCAGGCTGCCTTGTGGTCAGCGCCTGTATACTTACGGACATCAACTTATCACTTTGCGATTCCCTGTGCCTAGTGATGTTTCTGTCGTGATCAATAGCAGCCTCTCTCAAGCCGGACACTGACAGACCTCGCCAGCATGGTTGCGTGGTCTGAACCCTAGTCTTTAATGTTTCCTTTAAACCATCCATCAGTACAGATACTGCTACTTCTCGATGGTTTGGGTTGGTCTTAATGTCTTCTATACCAGTGTACTTTGCCATTTCTAATAGTGCCCGGTGAAAATATTCTGTTGCCGTTTCGGACTCCTTTTGCTTAATGGAAAATATTTTATTCCATTTAACAACGGCTGGGAAATACTCCTTTAGCTGTAAATTTATCCTTTTTACATTTTCCTTGTTGTACACGTCTGTAAGCGGTACATCTTTATCCAATGCACAATCAGCTAAAAATTGAGTTGCGTCAACATTGGAAGGTAAACAAGCTCTTAGCAGTATCTGCCAATCCTTGTTGTTGGGTTCTACAGTGTTACCTAGATCCCTGATGTATTTTTGGCTAGCAACTAAATCCTTCCTGGGGTCAGGAAATTCGGACACTATTGTTCTTAATTCCATTCTGGAAAATGGAGTGTACATGGCTATGTTCCTTATGGGAGTGGCTCCAGACACATCTGTTTTTCCATTGGGGACTGCTATTACCCTTACAGGAGCAATTCTAACAGCCTCTTCCTGTGTAGATTCTACAGCTTGTTGTGGTACAATTGTTTCAGTGTAGTGCATGGTGCCGTACTTACCCGTTGACACGACCTCACCTATCCCTCCGCTAGGGGCTTTTACTAATCTCGTGGGTGTCGCTGTGCCTACTGTGGTCTCTGCTATGGTGGCTGCAAGAGAGAGAGCTGAAATTGTTGCTGAATCGTCTTCTTGATCACACTCCTGAGGAAGGTTCAAAACAGGGTACATCTTGCACGGGTTAATACTTGCATGAGTTATTTGGTTAACATTATTAACATTTACAGGGTTACTAAGAGTTTGTGTTTTACAACCCAGTGCGTTTCTCTCCGCAATCAACTTCTCTCCTGCAATGTATGGTGGAGGAGGAGCTGTGGCAATCAACTTCCTGACTGCCCCAGATCCTGCCGCCAGAGCCAAACCTCTCTGTATCTCACCTTCCTGGTGCCATAACTGTAAACAATCATGATGTTGAATTCGTCTCTTTGTTGATTTTACGAGACATATCCTCCTCCTTAAATTTTGTAACACTTCTGGACTAAAGCTACCTATTCTTGGGAATTTGTCCCTGTCTTGTACAGTCATTCTCTCCCATTCATCACATAAAGATTCGGTGTGAATTCCATATTTTTCACACATTACATATCGTGCCGACCCAACTGGTCGGTTCACAGAATCAACCTGAACCAGGGTTGATCGCCCCCTACCTGAGCAACTGGCCCCCATAGTCTGCAGGTGTTGCTTAGTCCTCCTTGGATCTCTGTATCAAGGTTTTCAGCAAGCCTTTACAGACAACCAAATTACTCCACAGTAGGCCGGCGGTGGCGGTTTACCGAGTACCCCACTCACTCGCCCACCTCGACCAATACGACCTGATCACACCGACGTGGTGCTGGCGTACTCGATACAGGGCCCCTATGGAACCTTCAGTTTACTGGAACATATGAGGGTTACCCGCAGGACACTTACTCTTTCCAGTAAAGTTGGGGTTGTTAGATAGTTCCTGAGTGACCAGCGAACTTCCCTTCCAAAAATAAAAAATTACACAAATCACGTCAGAATGTACAGATAGCGTTTGTGACCACTTTACTCTAATGGTATTAGGTCAGATTACTAACTACTGCACACAATAACGTGTGGTCCAATCGTTCAGTACACGAGCACTACTTGTCATGTACTGAAAGATCAATGGAATCTATGTTTCCGGCTGCGATTCCTTCAGCCAGAGCTTGTATGGCCTATATGGGTTCTGCACCAACACCCCAGGCGTTGTGCCACTGGACTTTTATAGCGGACCTTTTACCTTACGACCTCCTGGTCTTGTTACCTTATGACCTCCTGGTCTTGTTACCTTATGACCTCCTGGTCTTGTTACCTTATGACCTCCTGGTCTTGTTACCTTATGGTCCGCTATACTCTAATGCTCAAATATTATTTAACCAGGGATGCCTCCCTAGCCACCGTATATGTCACTTACACGTATGTCCCTTGACGAGTACCCGGCTTTCCTTTTGGTTCCACCTTAAAGTTATATAAACTTTTGTATACAAAACACACTCACTCAACACATGTACACTTTGTTTCTATATCTATTTCTGCGCAGAAATTGTCTTCAGGCCAAGAGTGTTACCAATTAGGAGCAGGATCTGTTAAACTAAATTTCAGATTTTCTAAAAATAGATTTGCGTTATTTACCGCTTCGCGTTATCTACCGCTGTGCGTTACTTATCGCCTTGCGCTAATTATCGCTTTGCGCTAATTCAACTTTTTCGTGACTTGAGCTACGTGAGCGTAACCGGACGCTACGTTGCGTAATGTACGCTGCGTGCGTCTGCCTTTTGGATTGCGTACGCTAGTCTTTGTTAGCGACACGTGTACGCAATGCAAAGGATCCACCGTAACACAATATATTTATTTATCAATGTAGGTGATCCCTGATCATCTACCGCAATCCACACTGACTGCCTTGTATCTCAGACAAACCGTGTGTTGTTCTATACTTTAATTATTACCTCTACTATTAAATAACAGCAAATCTCTTTTTAGCACTTTCTATCAACTATAAAATTTGGCAAACAGGAATAGTGATATACGAAAAAATGAAATACACAAGTGAAAAGAAATGCAGGTATGTATGCGTACGCAAGACAAAAGAAAAATAAACAGTTTTAAAAAGACACAAGCGTTTTGTTCTTACTTCCGGTTCCCGGATTCCTTCAGCATTCTTTATCTAAGCGAAGCAGACGCTTATCCCGTCAGCACTGTGAGACAACCTCCCACCCTTTGCTGGAGGGATAGTGTCTGCTGATCTACCTAGTGCAGATATGAGAAGGATAGGACGAGCCCGCAATTGACAATGCTAAATTCCTTTGTCATATAAACAACCCTTTATGAAGCTAAGAACACTGTACGCTGTTTACTTAAGAAGTACCGTAATGGTACGCTATCTGCGTAGCGATCGCTCAGCCGTAGGCGAGACGCTCAAGCGTCACGTTCGCTCACGGCCCAGTGATCACAGGACACGTTATTGGTTATGTCTAGGGGAATGATTCGCTGTAGCGTAGCATACGCTCGAGACCACGAGGAGGTCACCAGCGATGCAGACGCTTACAACACTATACCTTTATGATAAAACCTTATACCAATGAAATACACTGAATACCTTAATGTGAGTACAGGGTGTAAGTGCAACCTTGTGTAACCTGACTAACTACAAAGCTGCTTGAGCGTCACCGACGCTCAAGTGAACACTTAACACTATAGGAAATACACAGATACTGGTTTAGGTTCCAAGGCCTATTAACTGTATTATATCTAATATACTTGTAAAAGGGGATAACAGTACAAATGATACACTACAATATAACAGAGACTTCCTAACCACAGAACTAAACAATAAATACAAAAGGACAATACTACTCTGACCTAAAAGAAATACAATACAATACTATCTAATACAATACAATACTAGCCTAGTCTAGGGGAGATATGAGAGAACAGAACAGAGAGAGAGAGAGAGAGAGAGAGAGAGAGAGAGATGAGATGAGAGAAATTGGCTCACAGAAAGACAATGATTACGGAGAGAAACTTACGCACAAAGGGTATGATCGCCTGCGCCTCGATATCCAGCTCCCGGCTATCAGCAGATAACCGTTGATGAGAGAGTGAGAGCTGGATGTGGTCGGCCTGCCTATTTATGCCCCACACACAATGCAATCTCCTGGTCCTACAATCCCATTGTCCATTGGCCGAAGGAATTCGGCCCTGTATCATAACAAAAGGTCATAGGGTGATTCATACAGGTGGGCTGTGACGATTTCCAACAGCTCAGGTGGGTGGGAAACTGGGTTTCCCGCCGCATACCTGAGTATGTGTAATTAATAGAAATGGACATAAACTTCTTATGTCCATAACTATTCGCACGAGCGATTAATACGCTCCAAACCAACACCGGAATATTGCTAATTAAATACTCTTCCGATGGGTACCAAACACTGCTGTATGATTCCTGTTAGACCCTTCGTACGATATAAAGAGGGATTCCTCAGCTCTGGGACATTGTATTTTAACCAAACTTTCAGAATCTATCAAAGGGACCATGATCTATAAACTACATTAATTGTGAACATTTGTAACGAATGAGTCGCACGCTACGACTACATAAACTCTACCGTAAATACGCATACCGCGCCTGCGAGTGCACGTTATTGCGGGTATGCGAATCCACGGGAGAGCGCATGCACGCGCAGCGCGGACCAGTGTGCGGTGCAAATATGGCAACGTGCATTGAGACATTTTTCTGACTTTGACAGTCTCCTCACCCGGGGACGGAGCGCCGATATCATGTGACATACAATGTGAGAGATCTCACATGGGAAGGAACGGGGCAACGTCTCCTCACCCTGGGACGGAGCGCCGATATCATGTGACATACACTGTGAGAGATCTCACATGGGAAGGAACGGGGCAATGTCTCTTCACCCAGGGACGGAGTGCCAATATCATGTGACATACACTGTGAGAGATCTCACATGGGAAGGAACGGGGCAATGTCTCCTCACCCGGGGACAGAGCGCCGATATCATGTGACATACACTGTGAGAGATCTCACATGGGAAGGAACGGGGCAATGTCTCCTCCCCGGGGACGGAGCACCGATATCATGTGACATACACTGTGAGAGATCTCACATGGGAAGGAACGGGGCAATGTCTCCTCACCCTGGGACGGAGCGCCGATATCATGTGACATACACTGTGAGAGATCTCACATGAGAAGGAACGGGGAAATGTCTCCTCACCCGGGGACGGAGCACCGATATCATGTGACATACACTGTGAGAGATCTCACATGGGAAGGAACGGGGCAATGTCTCCTCACCCTGGGACGGAGCGCCGATATCATGTGACATACACTGTGAGAGATCTCACATGAGAAGGAACGGGGAAATGTCTTCTCACCCGGGGACGGAGCGCCGATATCATGGGACATACACTGTGAGAGATCTCACATGGGAAGGAACGGGGCAATGTCTCCTCCCCGGGGACGGAGCGCCGATATCATGTGACATACACTGTGAGAGATCTCACATGAGAAGGAATGGGGAAATGTCTCCTCACCCGGGGACGGAGCGCCGATATCATGTGACATACACTGTGAGAGATCTCACATGGGAAGGAACGGGGCAATGTCTCCTCACCCGGGGACAGAGCGCCGATATCATGTGACATACACTGTGAGAGATCTCACATGGGAAGGAACGGGGCAATGTCTCCTCCCCGGGGACGGAGCACCGATATCAAGTGACATACACTGTGAGAGATCTCACATGGGAAGGAACGGGGCAATGTCTCCTCACCCGGGGACGGAGCGCCGATATCATGTGACATACACTGTGAGAGATCTCACATGGGAAGGAACGGGGCAATGTCTCCTCACCCGGGGACGGAGCGCCGATATCATGTGACATAAATGTGAGAGATCTCACATGGGAAGGAACAGCGCAATGTCTCCTCACCCGGGGACGGAGCGCCAATATCATGTGACATACACTGTGAGAGATCTCACGGTGTATGTCCTGGATATCGGCAGTGGCAGATGAAATGCCTATCAGTCTGGCAGGTATTTTATCTGCCCGTGTATGCCCGGCATTAGTCGCATCGCAGACACAACAACATACGCTCACAGTGTACTAGAGAATAACCCAAAGTCACGCATGGGCAATGATATGACCAGGAGGAATCCAGCAGTGTAAACTTTCATCTTCACTAATTAGCGGTGTAAATATGGATATTAGCCAGTGGAGAAGTTGTCCATGGCAACCAATCGGTGCTCCCCTCTGGTGACCATTGTTCTCTGGGCAGTGGCGGCAACGGGGTCGGTGACACCCTGTGTGGCCAAAAGGTGTTACCTTGGATAAAGGGGTGCAGCCTTGCAGGCATCCCCTTCTGCTGTCATGGAGGGGGTGTGGCCCAGGGACGTGTGGTGAGGTAAATGGCTCAAGAGGCACTGGCTAGAACCAGAGCCAGATTTTCTCACAATATATGAGCATGGCCTAGTGCAGGCATGTCCAAACTGCGGCCCTTCAGCTGTTGTGAAACTACATATCCCAGCATGCACTGACACAGTTTTGCTGCCAGAGAATGCTAAAGCTGTGTCAGGGCATGCTGGGATATGTAGTTTCTCAACAGCTGGAGGGCCGCAGTTTGGACATGCCTGGCCTAGTGGGAAGTGGCCATACCATTGCCACTGATGCTGAACCATAAAGTTTATTACGTGTTTTTACAATGTCTTAAGAAATCCAACTGTGGATGAGCTATGTAAGCTCCTAAATGACATCTCACATATTTACATGGATGCCAAAATACAAAGCAGAGTCTGGTGCAGCAAAAGATGCTCAATATTACAGATTGTACTGGGAATTAAAAGATAACTGCACCCAAGACTAAACATGGCGTTTTGAGTGGAGTTTAATAGACATTAAGGGGTCTATTTCTTAACATTATTTTTACTAAAATAATGTGAAAAATTGTGTTTTCTGTTTTCACACCCTTTTCACATTATTTTCGTATCACCTGAATGTATTAAAGGGCATTTGGATCAGTTTTCATGAAAACCTGCTCCAAACCCTTTTTTCACTTTTTTAAGTAACCCACATCGCATTC
Organism: Pseudophryne corroboree; assembly: GCF_028390025.1. Classification (NCBI taxonomy): domain Eukaryota; kingdom Metazoa; phylum Chordata; class Amphibia; order Anura; family Myobatrachidae; genus Pseudophryne; species Pseudophryne corroboree. Next base: position 50,782,560 of record NC_086454.1, read on the forward strand.
CCCATACTAATAATGGGAAATGTGGGTGGTCATTCCGAGTTGTTCGCTCGCAAGCTGCTTTTAGCAGCTTTGCACACGCTAAGCCGCCGCCTACTGGGAGTGAATCTTAGCTTCTTAAAATTGCGAACGAAAGATTCGCAATATTGCGATTACACACTTCTTAGCAGTTTCAGAGTAGCTCCAGACTTACTCGGCATCTGCGATCAGTTCAGTGCTTGTCGTTCCTGGTTTGACGTCACAAACACACCCAGCATTCGTCCAGACACTCCTCCGTTTCTCCAGCCACTCCCGCGTTTTTCCCAGAAACGGTAGCGTTTTTTCCCACACGCCCAAAAAACGGCCTGTTTCCGCCCAGTAACACCCACTTCCTGTCAATCACACTACGATCGCCTGAACGAAGAAAAAGCCGTGAGTAAAATACCGAACTTCTTAGCAAATTTACTTGGCGCAGTCGCAGTGCGAACATTGCGCATGCGCACTAAGCGGAAAATCGCTGCGATGCGATGAAATTTACCGAGCGAACAACTCGGAATGACCACCGTGATGTGGCCGAATTTACAGAAAAAAATAATTTGAAAAAATACCGCAGTACGCCCTGTGATAATTTTGCCAGCTCAAGCTGGCCAGTTCACAAGGCAGCACTGCGATGTGCACCCTTTTGCCCAGCTTTCTCTGCCCCTGGCAGAGAAAGCTGAGCGGGGACCCGGCAGAGTGATCAGCTATGTGTATCCGATGGACACAAGCTGATCACAGAGTAAAAATATGATAAAAAAAGTAAAAAACAATCAAAAACATACTCACTTGTCCAGGGAGCCGGTGTCCACTGCTCCGGTGAGTGTTGCCGGGCGCCGGGTCCCCATATGGTGCAAGGTGACCCCGGTGCAGTAAAGTGACGCTGCAAAATGGCAGTGCACTTTACAGCACCAGGGGTCACAGCACAGGAGAAGGACCCGGCGTCCGGAAGCGCTCACCGGAGCAGTGGACACCGGCTCCCCGGACAGGTGAGTATATTGATTTCTGGTGGGGGGGAGCCACGGCGCGCGGGGGTATTCGAGACGGGGGGGGGGGTCGACCGAGCGGCGGCAGTAGCAGCAATGTCGTCAAGGTGGGGTATTTTTTACGAAAAATACCCCAATTATGCTGCAAAGAGGCATCGCAGGGACAGAGCTTGACCGCAAGCTCTGTTCCTGCATGCAATAATTGATACATCCCTGCGATGTAATCAATTATCGCAGTGCGAGTTGGGGCAGTTTTATCACCTGTTATCCGCTCCCTGGACAGGTGAGTATGTTTTTCTTTATTATTTTTTTAACTTTAAAAAAAACAAAATTACACTGTGATCAGCTTGTGTGTCCATCGGACACACATAGCTGATCACTCTGCCGGGTCCCCGCTCAGCTTCCTCTGCCAGAGGCAGAGAAATCTGGGCAAATGCCACATTATCACAGTGCTGCACTGTGAATTCACCAGCCTGGGCTGGCGAGATTATCAAAGGGCACACTGCGGTATTTAAAAAAAAAAATTTTTGAAGTAAATATGGCCACATCACATTTCCCATTATAAGTATGGGGAATGCGATGTGGGTTACTAAAAAAGGCAAAGGCATAAGCTGAGGAGAAAATGGCCCAGTCAGTGGGTAAAGGAGGCAAAACTTTTTTTAGGTATATAAGCAAAAGGAGAAAAACAATAGGCAGAATAATAAAACTAAAGACAGAGACTGGGAGTCTTCTTGAGGGAGACAATGTAATAGCACTCAATAGCAGATCATCTTAATAACTATTTTTGCTCAGTATTCACTACTGAAAGAGAGGGGAATGGGCCACAGTTAAGTTTCAGGGATATTCAGGAAAATGAAACAAGTACATTTATACCGCTTTCACATCGCTAACTCGGTAAAGAACCAGCTTTTGAACACGCTTCCGACCCGGGTCTGAACTAGTGATGAGCGGGTTCGGTTTCTCGGAAACCGAACCCCCCCGAAGTTCACCCTTTTTACACGGGTCCGAGGCAGGTTCGAACCTTCCCGCCTTGCTCGGCTAACCCGAGCGCGCCCGAACGTCATCATCCCGCTGTCGGATTCTCGCGAGATTCGGATTCTATATAAGCAGCCACGCGTCGCCGCCATTTTCACTCGTGCATTGGAGATGATAGGGAGAGGACGTGGCTGGCGTCATCTCCGTTTATTGTTGAACTTGATTGCTTTATTGCTTAATTGTGGGGAGGACTGGGGAGCAGCTGTTAGGAGGAGTACAGTGCAGAGTTTTGCTGATCAGTGACCACCAGTTTTATCCGTTCTCTGCATGAAAAAAACGCTCCATATCTGTGCTCAGTGTGCTGCATAATATATCTGTGCTCACACTGCTTAATTGTGGGAACTGGGGAGCAGCTGTATTATATAGCAGGAGTACAGTGCAGAGTTTTGCTGACAGTGACCACCAGTATACGTTGTCTGCCTGAAAAATACTCCATATCTGTTCTCAGTGTGCTGCTTTATTGTGGGGACTGGGGACCACCAGTATAATTAATATTATATAGGAGGAGTACAGTGCAGAGTTTTGCTGACCAGTGACCACCAGTATACTATATATAGCAGTACGATACGGAAGGCCACTGCTGTACCTACCTCTGTGTCGTCATTCATTAAGTATACTATCCATCTACATTCTATACCTGTGGTGCATTTTAGTTTTGCAGTTTGATGACACAGTGACCACCAGTATACTATATATAGCAGTACGATACAGAAGGCAACTGCTGTGCCTACCTCTGTGTCGTCATTAAGTATACTATCCATCTACATTCTATACCTGTGGTGCATTTTAGTTTTGCAGTTTGCTGACACAGTGACCACCAGTATACTATATAATATAGCAGTACGATACGGAAGGCCACTGCTGTGCCTACCTCTGTGTCGTCATTAAGTATACTATCCATCTACATTCTATACCTGTGGTGCATTTTAGTTTTGCAGTTTGCTGACACAGTGACCACCAGTATACTATATAATATAGCAGTACGATACGGAAGGCCACTGCTGTGCCTACCTCTGTGTCGTCATTAAGTATACTATCCATCTACATTCTATACCTGTGGTGCATTTTAGTTTTGCAGTTTGCTGACACAGTGACCACCAGTATACTATATATAGCAGTACGATACGGAAGGCCACTGCTGTGCCTACCTCTGTGTCGCCATTAAGTATACTATCCATCTACATTCTATACCTGTGGTGCATTTTAGTTTTGCAGTTTGCTGACACAGTGACCACCAGTATAGTATATAATATAGCAGTACGATACGGAAGGCCACTGCTGTGCCTACCTCTGTGTCGTCATTAAGTATACTATCCATCTACATTCTATACCTGTGGTGCATTTTAGTTGTGCGCAGTATATATAGTAGTAGGCCATTGCTATTGATACTGACATATAATTCCACACATTAAAAAATGGAGAACAAAAATGTGGAGGGTAAAATAGGGAAAGATCAAGATCCACTTCCACCTCGTGCTGAAGCTGCTACCACTAGTCATGGCCGAGACGATGAAATGCCATCAACGTCGTCTGCCAAGGCCGATGCGCAATGTCATAGTTGAGAGCATGTAAAATCCAAAAAACAAAAGTTCAGTAAAATGACCCAAAAATCTAAATTGAAAGCGTCTGATGAGAAGCGTAAACTTGCCAATATGCCATTTACGACACGGAGTGGCAAGGAACGGCTGAGGCCCTGGCCTATGTTCATGGCTAGTGGTTCAGATTCACATGAGGATGGAAGCACTCATGCTCTCGCTAGAAAAATGAAAAGACTTAAGCTGGCAAAAGCACAGCAAAGAACTGTGCGTTCTTCTAAATCACAAATACCCAAGGAGAGTCCTATTGTGTCGGTTGCGATGCCTGACCTTCCCAACACTGGACGGGAAGAGCTTGCGCCTTCCGCAATTTGCACGCCCCCTGCAAGTGCTGGAAGGAGCACCCGCAGTCCAGTTCCTGATAGTCAAATTGAAGATGTCAGTGTTGAAGTACACCAGGATGATGATATGGGTGTTGCTGGCGCTGGGGAGGAAATTGACAAGGAGGATTCTGATGGTGAGGTGGTTTGTTTAAGTCAGGCACACGGGGAGACACCTGTTGTCCATGGGACAAATATGGCCATTGACATGCCTGGTCAAAATACAAAAAAAATCAGCTCTTCGGTGTGGAATTATTTCAACACAAATGTGGACAACAGGTGTCAAGCCGTGTGTTGCCTTTGTCAAGCTGTAATAAGTAGGGGTAAGGACGTTAACCACCTCGGAACATCCTCCCTTATACGTCACCTGCAGCGCATTCATCAGAAGTCAGTGACAAGTTCAAAAACTTTGGGTGACAGCGGAAGCAGTCCACTGACCACTAAATCCCTTCCTCTTATAACCAAGCTCCTGCAAACCACACCACCAACTCCCTCAGTGTCAATTTCCTCCTTACCCAGGAAAGCCAATAGTCCTGCAGGCCATGTCACTGGCAAGTCTGACGAGTCCTCTCCTGCCTGGGATTCCTCAGATGCATCCTTGAGTGTAACGCCTACTGCTGCTGGCGCTGCTGTTGTAGCTGCTGGGAGTCGATCGTCATCCCAGAGGGGAAGTCGGAAGACCACTTGTACTACTTCCAGTAAGCAATTGACTGTCCAACAGTCCTTTGCGAGGAAGATGAAATATCACAGCAGTCATCCTGCTGCAAAGCAGTTAACTCAGGCCTTGGCAGCCTGGGCGGTGAGAAACGTGGTTCCGGTATCCACCGTTAATTCAGAGTCAACTAGAGACTTGATTGAGGTACTGTGTCCCCGGTACCAAATACCATCTAGGTTCCATTTCTCTAGGCAGGCGATGCCAAAAATGTACACAGACCTCAGAAAAAGAGTCACCAGTGTCCTAAAAAATGCAGTTGTACCCAATGTCCACTTAACCATGGACATGTGGACAAGTGGAGCAGGGCAGACTCAGGACTATATGACTGTGACAGCCCACTGGGTAGATGTATTTCCTCCCGCAGCAAGAACAGCAGTGGCGGCACCAGTAGCAGCATCTCGCAAACGCCAACTCGTTCCTAGGCAAGCTACGCTTTGTATCACCGCTTTCCATAAGAGGCACACAGCTGACAACCTCTTACGGGAACTGAGGAAGATCATCGCAGAATGGCTTACCCCAATTGGACTCTCCTGGGGATTTGTGACATCGGACAACACCAGCAATATTGTGCGTGCATTACATCTGGGCAAATTCCAGCACGTCCCATGTTTTGCACATACATTGTGTCAAAGTCAGAAAAATATCACGCTACACATTGCCATATTTGCACCTCATGCGTGTCCCCGCTGCGCGTGCATGAGCCCTCCCGTGCGTGCGCATACTCTCAGTTGCGTGCACCCGCAGGCGCGCGGTATGCGCATTTACGGTAGAGTTTGTATACGTCTAGCGTGCGACTCAATCGTTACATATTTTAACCATATAATGTATTTTGTAGATTATGGTCCCTTTGATAGAATCTGAAAGTTTAGTTAATGTAGCATGTTCATAGACAAAGAGATCCCTCTTTGTTTGATACGAAGGGTCAGACAGGGGTTATACAGTGGTGTTTAGTATCCATCGGAAGAGTATTTAATTAGCAATATTCCGGTGTTGGTTTGAAGCGGATTAATCGCTCGTGCGAATAGTTATGGACATAAGAAGTTTATGGACTTTTACTGTATTTGCACTTTATTATCCATGCGGCGGGAAACCTAGTTTCCCACCCACCTGAGCAGTTGGAAATAGTCACAGCCCACCTGTATGAATCAACCTATGACCTTTTGTTATAATGCGAAGACGAATTCCTGTGTCCAATGAACAATAAGAATATAGGGACCATTGTACTGTATTGTGTGTAGTGTATAAAAGGACAAGCCGATCTGGGCCAGCTCTCTATTCTCTTCAACGGTTCTCATTGCTGATAATCGGGAGCTGGATATCCAGAAGGCGCATGCGATTGTTTCCCTTTGTGCGTAAGTTTCTCTGCAATCATATTGTCTTTATTGTTATAAGCTATTCTCTCTCGCTCTCTCTCTCTCTCTCTCCTTCCCCCTTTAAAAGTAATTGTATCTTTATTGTATTTTATGTGTAGTTACTTGGTTAGGTATTTTATGTTATCTTGGTAGTGTATAACTTGTATTGTATTATTCTTTTGCAATTGAACGTTCATTCATTTCCTTAAAAGGCGTTAGACCCTTAGACCGGTATTGTGTGTTCATTATATTGCAGAGGGTAATAGGAGCGTCTCTATCGCTCAAACAGCTTTAGTATAAACAAGGTTAAGCAGCGTTATATCGCTACAGTGTTTTAGTACAAGGTCTACAGTATAAGAATATCCTTTTGTGTGTTACATTCAAGGTCTACTGATTGTTATCTTGTGAGCGTCTGCGCCGCTCGTGATCTCCTCGTGGTCTCGAGCGTCCGCTACGCTGATAGCGTAGCATTACGGTAGTCGCTCACCTATAGTGTGCCCGATACCAATAGCGTATTCTCGCGAGCGTTTGTGTCGCTCGAGCGGCTCGCTCCCGATACAGCGTCCGCTACGCTAAGAGCGTACCCTTACGGTACCTCGTGCGCCAATTGCGTACTGTGTCTCTTAACCTCTTTATAGTGTGTTATATAGGATAAATATTAGGCTTTGTCAATTGAATTTGGTGGTGCAGAATTATTTAAAAAATGACAGGGGCGTGCAAGAGATGCTGTCGGTGGCCCGAAGAATTGCGGGCCACTTTCGGCATTCAGCCACCGCGTACAGAAGACTGGAGCACCACCAAACATTCCTGAACCTGCCCTGCCATCATCTGAAGCAAGAGGTGGTAACGAGGTGGAATTCAACCCTCTATATGCTTCAGAGGATGGAGGAGCAGCAAAAGGCCATTCAAGCCTATACATCTGCCCACGATATAGGCAAAGGAGGGGGAATGCACCTGACTCAAGCGCAGTGGAGAATGATTTCAACGTTGTGCAAGGTTCTGCAACCCTTTGAACTTGCCACACGTGAAGTCAGTTCAGACACTGCCAGCCTGAGTCAGGTCATTCCCCTCATCAGGCTTTTGCAGAAGAAGCTGGAGACATTGAAGGAGGAGCTAAAACAGAGCGATTCCGCTAGGCATGTGGGACTTGTGGATGGAGCCCTTAATTCGCTTAACCAGGATTCACGGGTGGTCAATCTGTTGAAATCAGAGCACTATATTTTGGCCACCGTGCTCGATCCTAGATTTAAATCCTACGTTGTATCTCTCTTTCCGGCAGACACAAGTCTGCAGAGGTTCAAAGACCTGCTGGTGAGAAAATTGTCAAGTCATGCGGAACGTGACCCGTCAACATCTCCTCCTTCACATTCTCCCACAACTGGGGTGCGAGGAAAAGGCTAAGAATTCCGAGCCCACCCGCTGGCGGTGATGCAGGGCAGTCTGGAGCGAGTGCTGACAACTGGTCCGGACTGAAGGACCTGCCAACGATTACTGACATGTCGTCTACTGTCACTGCATATGATTCTATCACCATTGAAAGAATGGTGGAGGATTATATGAGTGACCGCATCCAAGTAGGCACGTCAGACAGTCCGTACGTATACTGGCAGGAAAAAGAGGCAATTTGGAGGCCCTTGCAGAAACTGGCTTTATTCTACCTAAGTTGTCCTCCCTCCAGTGTGTACTCCGAAAGAGTCTTAAGTGCAGCCGCTCACCTTGTCAGCAATCGGCGTACGAGGTTACTTCCAGAAAATGTGGAGAAGATGATGTTCATCAAAATGAATTATAATCAATTCCTCCGTGGAGACATTCACCAGCAGCAATTGCCTCCAGAAAGTACACAGGGACCTGAGATGGTGGATTCCAGTGGGGATGAATTAATAATCTGTGAGGAGGGGGATGTACACAGTAAAAGGGGTGAGGAATCGGAGGATGATGATGAGGTTGACATCTTGCCTCTGTAGAGCAAGTTTGTGCAAGGAGAGATTGATTGCTTCTTTTTTTGGTGGGGGCCCAAACCAACCAGTCATTTCAGTCACAGTCGTGTGGCAGACCCTGTCGCTGAAATGATGGGTTTGTTAAAGTGTGCATGTCCTGTTTATACAACATAAGGGAGGGTGGGAGGGCCCAAGGACAATTCCATCTTGCACCTCTTTTTTCTTTCATTTTTCTTTGCATCATGTGCTGTTTGGGGACAATTTTTTTTAAGTGCCATCCAGCCTGACACCACAGTGCCACTCCTAGATGGGCCAGGTGTTTGTGTCGGCCACTTGTGTCGCTTAGCTTAGCCATCCAGCGACCTTGGTGCACCTCTTTTTTTCTTTGCATCATGTGCTGTTTGGGGACAATTTTTTTGAAGTGCCATCCTGCCTGACACTGCAGTGCCACTCCTAGATGGGCCAGGTGTTTGTGTCGGCCACTTGTGTCGCTTAGCTTAGTCACACAGCGACCTTGGTGCGCCTCTTTTTTTCTTTGCATCATGTGCTGTTTGGGGACAATTTTTTTGAAGTGCCATCCTGCCTGACACTGCAGTGCCACTCCTAGATGGGCCAGGTGTTTGTGTCGGCCACTTGTGTTGCTTAGCTTAGTCACACAGCGACCTTGGTGCGCCTCTTTTTTTCTTTGCATCATGTGCTGTTTGGGGACAATTTTTTTGAAGTGCCATTCTGCCTGACACTGCAGTGCCACTCCTAGATGGGCCAGGTGTTTGTGTCGGCCACATGTGTCGCTTAGCTTAGCCATCCAGCGACCTCGGTGCAAATTGTAGGACTAAAAATAATATTGTGAGGTGTGAGGTGTTCAGAATAGACTGGAAATGAGTGGAAATTATGGTAATTGAGGTTAATAATACTATGGGATCAAAATGACCCCCAAATTCTATGATTTAAGCTGTTTTTTAGGGTTTTTTGAAAAAAACACCCGAATCAAAAACACACCCGAATCCGACAAAAAAATTTCGGTGAGGTTTTGCCAAAACGCGTCCGAATCCAAAACACGGTCGCGGAACCGAACCCAAAACCAAAACACAAAACCCGAAAAATTTCCGGTACACATCACTAGTCTGAACACGCTATACCCCTTTCACATTGCAGTTTGGAGCCGTGTTATTACCGGGTTATTCCCGGGTTGGTGCCTTTCACACTGAACCCGGTTCACCCTTTGAAAACATTTATGATGTCATTTTAAATGGACTTTTCTGTCTCCTATTGATGAGGTTTGTAATGTATTACAAGGAGGGGCTAGGGAGTGCTCAGTAGTGCAGCAATCATGGCCGACACAGCACATGTCTCTATAGACTTTATGATAGTCTCAGCTGTACTGCTCTTGGATTCAGCCTGTGAGAAGATATTTGAGCTTCTCACATTCTGTAGCTTGTTCAGCAGCTATGTTATGAGGAGGAGGAGGAGGTTGCAGTATTTGAGAGACACCGCCATTCGTCGCCGACAATACCTGCGCAGGAGGAGATCGTTTATATCAGCTTCTGTGACCACCATACTCAACCGTAACCAGTGCTTAAAGTGGTCCTGGAGAGGTGGTGGAACTCACCCATCATCGCCAGCTTACACCCCCCCCCCCCCCCCCCCCCCCCCTGGTCCTCCAAACCCCCTTCCCCATGTGCTAGGTGGGGAGCTACCCTGAAATGGTGTCTTGCCACTGCCGGATTTGCAACCAACTAGGGTTGGTGTGTAGAACACATAAGAAATGTTGCACTTAATATCTTGAAAAAAATGTAGTTATATAGGTACTAAAATACACACTAGCAACACAAATAATTTCAGCGTAAGAACATGGGGGGTAATTCCAAGTTGATCGCAGCAGGAAATTTTTTAGCAGTTGGGCAAAACCATGTGCACTGCAGGGGGGAGCAGATATAACATTTGCAGAGAGAGTTAGATTTGGGTGGGTTATTTTGTTTCTGTGCAGGGTAAATACTGGCTGCTTTATTTTCACACTGCAATTTAGATTTCAGTTTGAACACACCACACCCAAATCTATCTCTCTCTGCACATGTTATATCTGCCTCCCCTGCAGTGCACATGGTTTTGCCCAATTGCTATCAAAAATCCTGCTGCGATCAACTTGGAATTACCCCCATGGTGTTAAACATCAATACACATGGAATGAATACCATGTGCACATGTAAACACACTGGGGGTAATTCCAAGTTGATCGCAGCAGGATTTTTGATAGCAATTGGGCAAAACCATGTGCACTGCAGGGGAGGCAGATATAATGTGCAGAAAGAGTTAGATTTGGGTGGGGTGTGTTCAATCTGCAATCTAAATTGCAGTGTAAAAATAAAGCAGCCAGTATTTACCCTGCACAGAAATAAAATAACCCACCCAAATCTAATTCTTTCTGCACAAGTGCACATTATATCTGCCTCCCCTGTAGTGCACATGGTTTTGCCCAATTGCTATCAAAAATCCTGCTGCGATCAACTTGGAATTACCCCCACTGTTGTGTATAGGAAATTGAAAGTGAATAGCCGGGGGCCTGGGGGCCGCTTAGGCCCCCAGAAGCTGTAGGGGCTATGATAGTGTGTTATACATTCTAGATGCTTTTTAACACCCCTTTCACCAGCTGCGATTACAATATTAGGTCTCTTAAAAAGAAAAAGAAAAATTCTATGCCACGCAATTATTTTTCTGCCACCCGTTTCTGTTTTTTTTATTGGGTATCCAAGTCTTCGTCACTTAATGTTTTTTTTTTTGGCAACCCCTACTGTATGTATACCCTGTGTTTGGGTCTTTTATTACCTGTTTGGTGGTTTCTTTGCATCGGGGGAGTCTCCCTGTGCAGACCATGGCCCTCATTCCGAGTTGTTCGCTCGTTCTTTTTCATCGCATCGCAGTGAAAATCCGCTTAGTACGCATGCGCAAAGTTCGCACTGCGACTGCGCCAAGTAACTTTACTATGAAGAAAGTATTTTTACTCACGGCTTTTTCTTCGCTCCGGCGATCGTAATGTGATTGACAGGAAATGGGTGTTACTGGGCGGAAACACGGCGTTTCAGGGGCGTGTGGCTGAAAACGCTACCGTTTCCGGAAAAAACGCAGGAGTGGCCGGAGAAACGGTGGGAGTGCCTGGGCGAACGCTGGGTGTGTTTGTGACGTCAACCAGGAACGACAAGCACTGAACTGATCGCACAGGCAGAGTAAGTCTGGAGCTACTCTGAAACTGCTAAGTAGTTAGTAATCGCAATATTGCGAATACATCGGTCGCAATTTTAAGAAGCTAAGATTCACTCCCAGTAGGCGGCGGCTTAGCGTGTGTAACTCTGCTAAATTCGCCTTGCGACCGATCAACTCGGAATGAGGGCCCATGTCTTGAGATGGTATTCAGTAAAGTATACATATAGGAGATGTGTCCCGGAAGCCACCTGTTTGCATAGGAATAGTATTGTCATCTTAATATAATAAAGGTTTAACTAAATATTGTTTGGGGCAGGGTAAAGGTGAACTTCCCTGAACAAACATGCTGGAGACACAATCCTCCTACAGCTTTCCCCTGCGTTTCCCCAGAGCCATCCCTGCGTCTCTCCAGCACTATCCCTCCGTGTATCTACCTCAGCTCCATCCCTGGCTCCCTGCGTTTCTCCAGCACTATCCCTCCCTGTATCTACCCCAGAGCCATCCCTGCCTCCCTGCGTCTCTCCAGCACTATCCCTCCGTGTATCTACCCCAGCGCCATCCTTGGCTCCCTGCGTTTCTCCAGCACTATCCCTCCCTGTATCTACCCCAGCGCCATCCCTGCCTCCCTGCGTCTCTCCAGCACCATCCCTCCCTACCCCAGAGCCATCCCTGCCTCCCTGCGTTTCTCCAGCACTATCCCTCCCTGTATCTACCGCAGCACCATCCCTGCCTCCCTGTGTCTTTCCAGCACCATCCCTCTCTGTATCTACCCAGCACCATCCCTGCCTCCCTGCGTCTCTCCAGCACCATCTCTCCCTGTATCTACCCCAGAGCCATCCCTGCCTCCCTGCGTCTCTCCAGCACTATCCCTCCGTGTATCTACCCCAGCGCCATCCTTGGCTCCCTGCGTTTCTCCAGCACTATCCCTCCCTGTATCTACCCCAGCGCCATCCCTGCCTCCCTGCGTCTCTCCAGCACCATCCCTCCCTACCCCAGAGCCATCCCTGCCTCCCTGCGTTTCTCCAGCACTATCCCTCCCTGTATCTACCGCAGCACCATCCCTGCCTCCCTGTGTCTTTCCAGCACCATCCCTCTCTGTATCTACCCAGCACCATCCCTGCCTCCCTGCGTCTCTCCAGCACCATCTCTCCCTGTATCTACCCAGCGCCATGCCTGCCTCCCTGCCTCTCTCCAGCACCATCTCTCCCTGTATCTACCCAGCGCCATCCCTGCCTCCCTGCGTCTCTCCAGCACCATCTCTCCCTTTGTCTCTTCAACGCCATCCCTCCCTGTATCTACCCAGCACCATCCCCGCCTCACTGCATCTCTCCAGCACCTTCCCTCCCTGTCTCTACAATACCATCCCTCCCTTTATCTACCCAGCGCCATCCCTGAGTCTCTCCAGCACCATCCCTCCCTCTGTCTCTTCACCGCCATCCCTGCCTGTATCTACCGAGCGCCATCCCCGCATCTCTCCAGCATCTTCCCTCCCTGTCTCTACAATACCATCCCTCCCTTTATCTACCCAGCGCCATCCCTGAGTCTCTCCAGCACCATCCCTCCCTCTGTCTCTTCACCGCCATCCCTCCCTGTATCTACCCAGCGCCATCCCCGCCTCCCTGCGTCTCTCCAGCACCATCTCTCCCTGTATCTACCCCAGAGCCATCCCTGCCTCCCTGCGTCTCTCCAGCACTATCCCTCCGTGTATCTACCCCAGCGCCATCCTTGGCTCCCTGCGTTTCTCCAGCACTATCCCTCCCTGTATCTACCCCAGCGCCATCCCTGCCTCCCTGCGTCTCTCCAGCACCATCCCTCCCTACCCCAGAGCCATCCCTGCCTCCCTGCGTTTCTCCAGCACTATCCCTCCCTGTATCTACCGCAGCACCATCCCTGCCTCCCTGTGTCTTTCCAGCACCATCCCTCTCTGTATCTACCCAGCACCATCCCTGCCTCCCTGCGTCTCTCCAGCACCATCTCTCCCTGTATCTACCCAGCGCCATGCCTGCCTCCCTGCCTCTCTCCAGCACCATCTCTCCCTGTATCTACCCAGCGCCATCCCTGCCTCCCTGCGTCTCTCCAGCACCATCTCTCCCTTTGTCTCTTCAACGCCATCCCTCCCTGTATCTACCCAGCACCATCCCTGCGTCACTCCAGCATTCCCTCCCTCTGCCTATTCATCACCATCCCTCCCTGTATCTACCCAGCGCCATCCCCGCCTCACTGCATCTCTCCAGCACCTTCCCTCCCTGTCTCTACAATACCATCCCTCCCTTTATCTACCCAGCGCCATCCCTGAGTCTCTCCAGCACCATCCCTCCCTCTGTCTCTTCACCGCCATCCCTGCCTGTATCTACCCAGCGCCATCCCCGCCTCCCTGTGTCTCTCCAGCACCTTCCCTCCCTCTGTCTCTTCAATGCCATCCCTCCCTTTATCTACCTAGCGCCATCCCTGCGTTTCTCCAGCACTATCCCTCCCTGTATCTACCCCAGCGCCATCCCTGCCTCCCTGCGTCTCTCCAGCACCATCCCTCCCTACCCCAGAGCCATCCCTGCCTCCCTGCGTTTCTCCAGCACTATCCCTCCCTGTATCTACCCCAGCACCATCCCTGCCTCCCTGTGTCTCTCCAGCACCATCTCTCCCTGTATCTACCCAGCGCCATGCCTGCCTCCCTGCGTCTCTCCAGCACCATCTCTCCCTGTATCTACCCAGCACCATCCCTGCCTCCCTGCGTCTCTCCAGCACCATCTCTCCCTGTATCTACCCCAGCACCATCCCTGCCTCCCTGTGTCTCTCCAGCACCATCTCTCCCTGTATCTACCCAGCGCCATGCCTGCCTCCCTGCGTCTCTCCAGCACCATCTCTCCCTGTATCTACCCAGCACCATCCCTGCCTCCCTGCGTCTCTCCAGCACCATCTCTCCCTGTATCTACCCAGCACCATCCCTGCCTCACTGCATCTCTCCAGCACCTTCCCTCCCCCTGTCTCTTCACCGCCATCCCTCCCTGTATCTACCCAGCACCATCCCCGCCTCCCTGCGTCTCTCCAGCATCTTCCCTCCCTCTGTCTCTTCAATGCCATCCCTCCCTGTATCTACCCAGCGCCATCCCTGCGTCACTCCAGCATTCCCTCCCTCTGTCTCTTCAATGCCATCCCTCCCTGTATCTACCCCAGCGCCATCCCTGCCTCCCTGCGTCTCTCCAGCACCATCCCTCCCTACCCCAGAGCCATCCCTGCCTCCCTGCGTCTCTCCAGCACCATCCCTCCCTACCCCAGAGCCATCCCTGCCTCCCTGCGTTTCTCCAGCACTATCCCTCCCTGTATCTACCCAGCACCATCCCTGCCTCCCTGTGTCTCTCCAGCACCATCCCTCTCTGTATCTACCCAGCACCATCCCTGCCTCCCTGCGTCTCTCCAGCACCATCTCTCCCTGTATCTACCCAGCGCCATCCCTGCCTCCCTGCCTCTCTCCAGCACCATCTCTCCCTTTGTCTCTTCAACGCCATCCCTCCCTGTATCTACCCAGCACCATCCCTGCGTCACTCCAGCATTCCCTCCCTCTGCCTATTCATCACCATCCCTCCCTGTATCTACCCAGCGCCATCCCCGCCTCACTGCATCTCTCCAGCACCTTCCCTCCCCCTGTCTCTTCACCGCCATCCCTCCCTGTATCTACCCAGCGCCATCCCTGCCTCCCTGCGTCTCTCCAGCACCTTCCCTCCCCCTGTCTCTTCAATGCCATCCCTCCCTGTATCTACCGAGCGCCATCCCCGCGTCTCTCCAGCACCTTCCCTCCCCCTGTCTCTTCACCGCCATCCCTCCCTTTATCTACCCAGCGCCCTCCCTGCGTTTCTCCAGCACCATCCCTCCCTCTGTCTCTTCACCGCCATCCCTCCCTGTATCTACCCAGCACCATCCCCGCCTCCCTGCGTCTCTCCAGCATCTTCCCTCCCTCTGTCTCTTCACCGCCATCCCTCCCTGTATTGTCAAAGTCAGAAAAATGTCTCTATGCACGTTGCCATATTTGCACCGCACACTGGTCCGTGCTGCGCATGCGTACGCTCTCCCGTGAAGGCGCATACCCGCAATAGCGTGCACTCGCAGGCGCGGTATGCGTATTTACGGTAGAGTTTATGTAGTCGTAGCGTGCGACTCATTCGTTACATATTTTCACAATTAATGTAGTTTATAGATCATGATCCCTTTGATAGTCTCTGAAAGTTTGGTTAATATAGAAGGTCCCTGAGCTAAGGAATCCCTCTTTGTATCGTACGAAGGGTCTAACAGGAATCATACAGCAGTGTTTGGTACCCATCGGAAGAGTATTTAATTAGCAATATTCCGGTGTTGGTTTGGAGCGTATTAATCGCTCGTGCGAATAGTTATGGACATAAGAAGTTTATGTCCATTTCTATTATTTACTCATACTCAGGTATGCGGCGGGAAACCTAGTTTCCCACCCACCTGAGCTGTTGGAAATCGTCACAGCCCACCTGTATGAATCAACCTATGACCTTTTGTTGTGATACAGGGTCGAATTCCTTCATCCAATGGACAATGGGATTGTAGGGACTATGAGATTGCATTGTGTGGGGGGCATAAATAGGCAGGCCGACCACATCCAGCTCTCACTCTTCAACGGTTCTCATTGCTGAAAATCGGGTGCTGGATGTCCAGGCGCATGCGATCGTTTACCCTTGTGCGTAAGTTTCTCTCCGTGATCATTGTCTTTCTGTGAGCCAATTTCTCTCATCTCTCTCCGTCTCTCTCTCTCTTTCCCTTCTCTTTCTCTCGTATCTCCCCTAGACTAGTATTGTATTGTATTAGATAGTATTGTATTTTGGTTAGGAAGTCTTTGTTATATTGTAGTGTATCATTTGTACTGTTATCCCCTTTTTACAAGTATACTAGATATAATACAGTTAATAGGCTTTGGACCCTAAACCAGTATCTGTGTATTTCCTATAGTGTTAAGTGTTCACTTGAGCGTCGGTGACGCTCAAGCAGCTTTGTAGTTAGTCAGGTTACACAAGGTTGCACTTACACCCTGTATTCACATTAAGGTATTCCGTGTATTTCATTGGTATAAGGTTTAGACATAAAGGTATAGCGTTGTGAGCGTCTGCGCCGCTGGTGATCTCCTCGTGGTCTCGAGCGTCCGCTACGCCATAGCGAATCATTACTCTAGTCATAGCCAATAACGTGTCCTGTGATCGCTGGGCCGTGAGCGAACGTGACGCTTGAGCGTCTCGCCTACGGCTGAGCGATCGTTACGCAACTAGCGTACCATTACGGTACTTCTTAAGTAAACAGCGTACAGTGTTCTTAGCTTCATAAAGGGTTGTTTATACGACAAGGGAATTTAGCATTGTCAATTGGGGACTCGTCCTATCCTTCTCATATCTGCACTAGGTAGATCAGCAGACATTATCCCCCCAGCAAAGGGTGGGAGGTTGTCTCGCAGTGCTGACGGGATAAGCGTCTGCTTCGCTTAGATAAAGAGTGCTGAAGGAATCCGGGAACCGGAAGTAAGAACAAAACGCTTGTGTCTTTTAAAACTGTTTTATTTCTCTTCTGTCTTGCGTATACACGCACACATACATTTATCTGCATTTCTTTTTCAAATTTCGTATATCACTATTCCTGTTTGCCAAGTTTTATAGTTGATAGAAAGTGCAAAAAGAGATTTGCTGTTATTTCATAGTAGAGGTAATAGTTAAAGTATAGACCAACACACGGCTTGTCTGGGAGATAAGACAGTCAGTGTGGTGTGCGGTAGATGATCAGGGATCATCTACATTGATAAAGGTAGAAATTGTGTTACGGTGGATCTTTGTTTTGCGTACACGTGTCCCTAACAAAAGACTTGCGTACGCAATCCAAACGGCAGACGCACGCAGCGTACATTACGCAACGTAGCGTCTGGTTACGCAACGTAGCTCAAGTCACGAAAAGTTGAATCAGCGCAAAGCGATAATTAGCGCAAAGACGATAAGTAACGCACAGCGGTAAATAACGCAAATCTATTTTTGGAAAATCTGAAATTTAGTTTAACAGATCCTGCTCCTAATTAGTAACACTGTTGGACTGAAGACAATTTCTGCGCAGAAATAGATATAGAAACAAAGTGTACATGTGTTGAGTGAGTGTGTTTTTATTACATAAGTTTATATAACTTAAGAGGTTGAACCAAAAGGAAAGTCGGGTACTCGTCAAGGGACACACGTGTAAGTGACATATACGGTGGCTAGGGAGGCATCCTTGGTTAAATAATATTTGAGCATTAGAGTATAGCGGACCATAAGGTAACAGACCAGGAGGTCATAAGGTAACAGACCAGGAGGTCATTAACAGACGGTAACAGACCAGGAGGTCATAAGGTAACAGGTAAAATAGACAAAGAGGTCCGCTATAAAAGTCCAGTGGCACAACGCCTGGGGTGTTGGTGCAGAACCCATATAGGCCATAAGCTCTTGCTGAAGGAATCGCGGCCGGAAACATCGATTCCATTGATCTTTCAGTACATGACAAGTAGTGCTTATGTACTGAACGATTGGACCGCACGTAATTGTGTGCAGTAGTTAGTAATCTGACCTAATACCATTAGAGTAAAGTGGTCACAAACGCTATCTGTACATTCTGACGTGATTTGTGTAATTTTTTATTTTTGGAAGGGAAGTTCGCTGGTCACTCAGGAACTATCTAACAACCCCACCTTTACTGGAAAGAGTAAGTGTCCTGCGGGTAACCCTCATATGTTCCAGTAAACTGAAGGTTCCATAGGGGCCCTGTATCGAGTATGCCAGCACCATATCGGTGTGATCAGGTCGTATTGGTCGAGGTGGGCGAGTGAGTGGGGTACTCGGTAAACCGCCACCGCCGGCCTATTTTTGGACAATTTGGTTTGCTGTAAGGGTTCGCTGAAAACCTTGAGATAAAGATCCAAGGAGGAATAAGCAACACCTGCAGAATTATGGGGGCCAGTTGTTCAGGTAGGGGGCGATCAACCTCGGTTCGGGATGATTCAGAGAACCGACCCGTTGGGTCGGCAAGGTACATCATGTGTGAAAAATACGGAAGTCACACAGAATCTTTATGTGATGAATGGGAGAGAATGACTGTACAAGACAGGGACAAATTCCCAAGAATAGGTAGCTTCAGTCCAGACGTGTTACAAAATTTAAGGAGGAGGATATGTCTCGTAAAATCATCAAAGAGACGAATTCAGCATCATGATTACTTACAGTTATGGCACCAGGAAGGTGAGATACAGAGAGGTTTGGCTCTGGCGGCGGGATCTGGGGCAGTCAGGAAGCTGATAGCCACAGCTCCACCTCCACCATACATTGCAGGAGAGAAGCTGATTACGGAGAGAAACGCACTGGGTTGTAAAACACAAACTCTTAGTAACCCTGTAAATGTAAATGATGTTAACCAAATAACTCATGCAAGTATTAACCCGTGCAAGATGTACCCTGTTTTGAACCTTCCTCAGGAGTGTGATCAAGAAGAAGATTCGGCAACAATTTCAGCGCTCTCTCTAGCGGCCACCATATCAGAAACCACAGTGGGAACTGCACCACCCACGAGATTAGTGAAGGCCCCTAGCGGAGGGATAGGTGAGGTCGTGTCAACGGGTAAGTACGGCACCATGCACTACACTGAAACAATTGTACCACAAGTTGTAGAATCTACGCAGAATGAGGCTGTTAGAATTGCTCCTGTAAAGGTGATAGTAGTTCCCAATGGGAAAACAGATGCATCAGGAGCCACACCCGTCAGGAACATTGCCATGTATTGCCCGTTCACTAGAATGGAATTGAGGACCATAGTGTCTGAATTCCCAGACCCCAGAAAAGATTTAGTGGCAAGCCAAAAATACATCAGGGATCTAGGAAACACTTTAGAGCCCAATAATAAGGATTGGCAGATAGTGCTAAGAGCTTGCTTACCTTCCAATGTCGACTCAGTTAAATTCTTGGCTGATTGTGGACTAGATAAAGATGTACCGCTTACAGATGTGTACGACCAGGATAATGTAAAAAGGATAAATTTACAGCTAAAGGAGTATTTCCCAGCCGTTGTTAAATGGAATAAAATATTTTCCATTAAGCAAAAGGAGTCCGAAACGGCAGCAGAATATTTCCACCGGGCACTATCAGAAATGGCAAAATACACTGGTATAGAAGACATTAAGACCAACCCAAACCATCGAGAAGTAGCAGTATCTGTACTGATGGATGGTTTGAAAGAAACATTAAAAGCTAGGGTACAGACCACACAACCATGTTGGCGAGGTCTGTCAGTGTCCACCTTGAGAGAGGCTGCTGTTGATCACGACAAAAACATCACTAGACACAGGGAGTCGCAAAGTGATAAGTTGATGTCCGTAAGTATACAGGCGCTGACCACAAGGCAGCCTGCGTATGTACCACCGAATCCTGTGGGTAAGGCAAGTGTAATAACATGTTTTTCTTGTAACAGACCGGGACACTTTGCACGAGAATGTAGAACAAAGAATGTACAAAGATCTTTTCAACCCCCTAGACAACAACACAACACACGACATTGGGAGCAGGGTCCACAGAGGCGGAGTTTTGAGCCACATACAGGGGAAACAAAAAGATATCCCCCGAACAGAGACTGGCAGGCCTCTGGTAGTTCCCAGCTAACTCCCCCACAAGTAGTTGCTGCCAATGGGATTCAGGGAGGTCAGCATACCCAATAGGGGTGTGGCCACACCTGTAATCTGCAGCCAGTTAAATTGATTGCCAGTCTTGGAAGCGAACCAGAGATTGCAATCAATGTAGCTGGTAAAACTTTAAACTTTCTTGTAGACACAGGGGCGGCCAAGTCAGTGATAAATTCGACAGTGGGCATGAGAACCACTGGTAGGACAATTCCAGCCATGGGAGTAACAGGAGTAGTCCAGCACTACCCTGTTAGCAAACCAGCCGAGATTACAATAGGGCCTTTGCATACCAAGCATTCCTTTTTGCTGGCTGCATCGGCACCAACTAATCTCCTGGGGAGAGACTTACTATGTAAAATGGGTTGCGTCATTTATTGTACTCCTGAAGGTGTATTCTTGGACATTCCTGAGAATCACGCTCAGGAGGTACGAGACATGTTAGACTCCCCATCAAAATTAATGTCACATTCCATTATGACAAATAGGAACCCATCCCAAGTAGAAGAGATGACATCTCAGATACCAGAGTCACTTTGGACAAAAGATGGACAGGACACTGGATTAATGGCAAACGTAGCTCCAGTAGTTGTACAAGTAAAAGATGGTAGGATAGCTCCAAAAATCCCACAGTATCCTCTGAAGCCAGAGGTGGAGTTAGGAGTTTTCCCAGTAATAGAACGCTTGCTGCAACAGGGCATTCTGGTAAGAACGTCCAGCACAGCCAATAGTCCCATCTTCCCTGTTAAAAAGAGTGGGGGGAGGGGTTACAGGCTAGTGCAGGATCTAAGGGGGATTAACAAAATAGTTGAGAGTCAGTTCCCCGTAGTGCCTAATCCAGCTGTCATCCTAATGCAAATTCCTCCCACTGCCAAATTTTTCACTGTTATTGACCTCTGCTCCGCTTTCTTTTCGGTACCTCTGCACCCTGACAGCCAATATTTGTTTGCATTCACATACAGAGGAGTCCAATACACGTGGACTCGGTTACCCCAAGGTTTCATAGATAGTCCAAGTATATTTTCTCAGGCTTTGCATGATTGTTTACAGTCTTTCCAACCAGACAGTGGATCAGTATTGATACAGTATGTGGACGATTTATTACTGTGTTCAGATTCACTGGAAGCATCTCTGAAGGATACGAAACAGCTCCTGTTTCATCTTTCAGACACAGGTCACAAGGTTTCCAAAGACAAGTTACAATTATGCCAAACTAAGGTAAAATATTTGGGACACTGTCTAACACAAGGACTGAGACACCTGACCGCTGATAGAATCCAAGCCATTAGAGACATGACACTGCCACAAACCCAGCAACAGATCAGGACGTTTTTAGGAATGTGTGGGTATTGCCGTAATTGGATCCCAGGGTTTTCCATATTGGCGTTACCTTTGCAGGAAATGGTCTCTTCAAACAAACCTGATCGGATTTCGCATACAGACGAATCCGAAACAGCATTTGAGAGACTCAAACAGTGCCTAACGCAGGCACCAGCACTAGGTATGCCAGACTATGGGAAACCCTTTGAACTATACGGAACAGAAAGTGCTGGGTGCGCAGCAGGTGTACTAACCCAAAAACACGGTGACGCCAGCAGGCCAGTCGCATACTACAGCGCCCAGCTAGACACGGTAGCGCGATCCCTCCCCACATGCTTGCGTAGCGTTGCGGCGATAGCATTGCTAGTGACGAAAAGCGAAGATGTCGTGTTAGGCCACAACCTCACAATCCATACACCGCATGCGGTATCTGCCTTATTGAATTCTGCCCAAACCAGACACGTCTCATCTGCAAGGTTTACAAGATGGGAATTGGCATTAATGGCCCCAGTAAACATCACCATAAGGAGATGCAGCGCATTAAATCCTGCAACTTTTCTCCCAGGTGTGCCTGGTCAGGCACAAAGGGTGGAAGGTGAGAGTGATGGGGAAGGAGGATTTAATGCAAAGGAAGATACACATGATTGTATGGAATATTTGACCCAAAATTTCACCGCAAGGCCTGACATCAGTGACAACCCACTGGAAGATGCAGAACTAACGTTCTACACGGACGGTAGTTGTCATAGACAGTCAGACTCGGGAGACTTGTGTACTGGATACGCAGTCGTAGATGACCAAGGCACCATAGAAGCGGAACCGCTAGGCCCACCTCACTCAGCCCAGGTTGCTGAACTGGTCGCCCTAACCAGAGCATGTGAATTGGCTAAGGGTAAGTCAGCCAATATCTACACCGATTCTAGATACGCCTTCGGGGTAGTACATGATTTCGGAGCGCTATGGCGTCTCAGAAATTTCATGACGGCAGCTGGTACACCAATAGCGCATGCAGCGTATATAAAAAGGCTTCTAACAGCGATACAGGAACCCGACAGAGTGGCTGTTATCAAATGTAAAGCACATACATATAGCCAAGACCCAGTATCCCTTGGTAACAGCCGAGCAGACGAAGCCGCAAAGCTTGCAGCTGCTACCCCCATACAGACAGACACCACACAACTGATGGTATTTAATACCATCAACACACAAAAGTTGTGTGAGATGCAGAATTTGTGTTCCACACAGGAAAGAGCAGTCTGGAAGGCAAAGGGATATGGCCAGGAGTCCTCAGGGCTCTGGACGGATGGACATGGTAAACCAGTGGCCCCCAGGGCATACCTTCCATGTCTGGCTGAAGCAGCTCACGGGCTGACTCATCTAGGCAAGGAGGGGATGTGCAAATTGGTAAGAGCATACTGGTGCGCCCCAGGATTCTCCTCTCATGCGAGTAAAAGAGCAATGTCATGCCTTACCTGTCTGAGAAAGAATATTGGAAAAGCAATACCTACAGAACCATCCCATATCCCACCTGCCGGCGGCCCTTTCCAGGTAATACAAATTGACTTCATTCAATTACCCCCATGTCGAAATTTGAAATATGTACTTGTTTGTATAGATGTTTTCTCGAATTGGGTCGAAGCTTTCCCAGCAGCTACAAATACCGCTATGTTTACAGCTAAGAAAATTGTGCAGGAATTTGTATGTAGATATGGTATCCCTAGAATCATTGAAAGTGATAGGGGTACCCATTTTACAGGTGATGTCTTTCAAGGAATGTGTAAGTTGATGGGAATTGATAGCAAGCTGCACACTCCGTACCGTCCACAGGCGAGCGCGAAGGTCGAAAGAGTGAACAGCACTATTAAAAATAAATTGAGTAAAGTAATGGCAGAGACAGGATTGACGTGGCCAGAAGCTTTACCCATTGTTTTGTATAGCATCAGAACCACTCCCAGGTCCCCTCTTAATCTGTCTCCTTTTGAAATCTTGTTTGGTCGACAACCGCATGTCATGATTAACCCTCAGGATGATTTGAAATGTAACAATGAAGTAACTGTAAAGTACTTGATTAACATGAGTAAGCAGTTGAGGAATCAAAATGATAATCTGAAGTTGGTGATTCCTGATTTACCAGATAGTAATTGTCATGACATTGAACCTGGGGATTATGTAATGATACGAAATTTTCTACGCTCAGGTTGTCTTATTGATAGATGGGAAGGACCATACCAGGTCTTATTGACTAGCACCACAGCATTGAAGGTGGCTGAGAGAGAGACTTGGGTCCATTCATCCCACTGCAAAAAGGTTGCTGATCCAGAGAAGTCCCGTGATAAGGAACAGACGGTAGAGGTTGTATCACTGGAGTGTCTGTTCCAGGAGGACTGAGGCGGCACCTGAGCCTTGAAGACCGAAAGCAGTTGTCGACTCCCTTCTCCCTTTTATTGTTTTTCTCCACTTCCCATCCCCTCTTCCTTGAAATTTCTTTTTTCCCCCTTCTCATTCTTCTCTATTTCCTCCTCAAAGATGGACTTGCCCCAAGAGACTGTGATCCGGATTTTGATGTTAACCATGATGTTGACCAGAGCAGTCTGTTCCGGCGAGAGTACCATAGAGGTCGAGAGAGGTTCTGGAATGGGTTCCGATTATGATGATGGAGGCGTAGTTTTCCAAGATCAACCAAACCAACAAGCAAAGGCGAGTATCAGAAAACGATCCGATAGAAGAAATTGTGATGGATTGTTAGCTGAAGAAAATTGTATCTGTAGGCTCTGTGATAATCTGGTTGAAGATGGATGCATAAAGAAATGCCAATCCAGTTTTAATATCCATATAGACCGGCATCCATTGAGTGACTATCACTCTTTAGTGGGTAATGTGTTAAACCAAACAGATTGTTGGGTATGCTCTCAAGTACCTCAGGGTCATAGCAAATCAGGGCTAGTACCATTTCCTTTAACGTTAGGGGAGGTACTTGAGCTAAGTGGTGGGAGACCGGTGGACCGGAGGTTTAATATCTCCAGCCCTCCTAGTTTGAAGCTCCACCAATACCATGTGGATAGGTCCCTCTTATGTTTCAATATCTCCAATCCCAGAAAACCGGGAAATTGGGAAGTGTCATGGAGCAACCTTACCATGACCTTTTCACACAGAGCAGATAGAATGCCTACAGATACAGAGCTGGTACGCCACATAGCCAGTAGAGGAAAATCTTTTCGGTATCGATATACCTTAGGAAATAGGATTACTAGAGTTGGAGAGGTATCACCAGGATACTGTGCACATATCGTACAAACTGATACGTGCATTAAGCAGATGGAAGAATTAGGGTCAGGAGATTTCACCTGGAAGGTTTGTAACATGGTCATGTCCTTCTCCGTCCCATATGTTCTCCCAGATGACGCATATTTCATATGCGGGAGAAAGGCGTACAAGTGGCTTGCCCCAAACTCTGAAGGATTGTGTTATATTGGAAAAGTATTGCCTGAAGTGATGACTGTAACACATGACAAAATGAAGGACATACACCGTGGTGCCCAAGCTCCTTATACTCACACTCATTACGAGCACCGAGTTAAAAGACAACTGTCAGAAAGGTTAGAGCATCCGGCCTCCGATCTTATCCATGAATCCACCGGGATTCAGGTTCTGGTAGCGTTAGATTTCACTCGCACCGCTCGAGGAGTGATGAATTATAGATACATTTCCGCACTCGCCAATTTGTTAGATAATATCACTGAAATGTATGATGACACGTTTAGATACACTGGAAGAGAACTTCAAGCTTATAAAACAGAACTAGTTCAGCATAGGATGGTTCTTAATTATCTTACAGCAGTAACAGGCGGATATTGTGTTACATTGGCAACACAGTACGGCATAAAGTGTTGCACTTATATCACGAATAGCACCGAGGATCCGGTAGAGGTCATAGACCAAAAGATGGACGATATTCTCCAATTGAAGTGGGAATTTCGTCGAAAAACACAATCTCACCCTTGCTGCTGTAGGTAATGAGCTGACTGGTTGGGTGTCATGGTTGAACCCGCGAAATTGGTTCTCCGGTTTGGGGGACTGGGCTCAAGGAGTCATAATGGATGTTGGAAAGTTTCTACTATGTATCTTGGGTGTCGTTATATCGATTGGATTGATATTTAGATGCGGGCAGGCTTTAATGAGGTGCAAACAAAGTACAAGAGTGATGAGCTTGAGGAGCGAGGAAACTGTAATTAACCTGGATTTGATTTATGACCCAATGATAGAAACCAGGATGGGATGAAAATGCGATTATACGGTCCGTTTCTTTCACCTGTTTTTCTGCTTTTCTCCAAGATACAAAGACCCCCTTGGACGAGGAAGTTGACGAGACGCTATACAGACAACAGACAAGCACCAAAGATGAAGTTTTGACAACCTATGATATGGACACTTGATGAACTTTGCCATGGATCCCCAGTTTCCCTAGTACTTTTAAACTCACGCTAGCCCAACATTTTTTTTTTGTAAATCTGATGGCTCAGACAAAGCTATTTGCTCATGCCCAAGGAGCAATACAGCGCAAAGAAGACGACTCTCAACAGATACCGAACACAACTTCGACGACAGATGTACATTTCCCTGACATAGAATATCATTGCATTTTCCATAAGTGTTCTTTATCTTCATCTCTACAACCCTCAGGTAATGACACACATAGACGATAGGGAATACAGGCACAGATATCAGCAACCACATACCTCCCCCATTCATGTATCATCAACTAAAATGTGCTCCCCATTTTGTTCAAAATCCGAAAAGAGCTCGGTAAAGTTTGACAGCCCATCCACAGACCTGTACCACAGGATAAGAAGGAATTCAAATGTATACTTCGCAATACCTCGAAGCTTGATTTACCACACGTACGGCACGATGATACATGACCCTCCAAACATGGACTCATACACACATGCTTCTACTTTCTCACTAGGTCATACCCTCTTCACACCTACTCCTCTCTTCTTCCTTACCCCACCATGGAAATCAATTAACCCCTGACTTGCATTTTTCTCCTTAAATGTTTTGTGGCAGTTATTATTGACTGCCAAAGGGTGGACTGTCAAAGTCAGAAAAATGTCTCTATGCACGTTGCCATATTTGCACCGCACACTGGTCCGTGCTGCGCATGCGTACGCTCTCCCGTGAAGGCGCATACCCGCAATAGCGTGCACTCGCAGGCGCGGTATGCGTATTTACGGTAGAGTTTATGTAGTCGTAGCGTGCGACTCATTCGTTACATATTTTCACAATTAATGTAGTTTATAGATCATGATCCCTTTGATAGTCTCTGAAAGTTTGGTTAATATAGAAGGTCCCTGAGCTAAGGAATCCCTCTTTGTATCGTACGAAGGGTCTAACAGGAATCATACAGCAGTGTTTGGTACCCATCGGAAGAGTATTTAATTAGCAATATTCCGGTGTTGGTTTGGAGCGTATTAATCGCTCGTGCGAATAGTTATGGACATAAGAAGTTTATGTCCATTTCTATTATTTACTCATACTCAGGTATGCGGCGGGAAACCTAGTTTCCCACCCACCTGAGCTGTTGGAAATCGTCACAGCCCACCTGTATGAATCAACCTATGACCTTTTGTTGTGATACAGGGTCGAATTCCTTCATCCAATGGACAATGGGATTGTAGGGACTATGAGATTGCATTGTGTGGGGGGCATAAATAGGCAGGCCGACCACATCCAGCTCTCACTCTTCAACGGTTCTCATTGCTGAAAATCGGGTGCTGGATGTCCAGGCGCATGCGATCGTTTACCCTTGTGCGTAAGTTTCTCTCCGTGATCATTGTCTTTCTGTGAGCCAATTTCTCTCATCTCTCTCCGTCTCTCTCTCTCTTTCCCTTCTCTTTCTCTCGTATCTCCCCTAGACTAGTATTGTATTGTATTAGATAGTATTGTATTTTGGTTAGGAAGTCTTTGTTATATTGTAGTGTATCATTTGTACTGTTATCCCCTTTTTACAAGTATACTAGATATAATACAGTTAATAGGCTTTGGACCCTAAACCAGTATCTGTGTATTTCCTATAGTGTTAAGTGTTCACTTGAGCGTCGGTGACGCTCAAGCAGCTTTGTAGTTAGTCAGGTTACACAAGGTTGCACTTACACCCTGTATTCACATTAAGGTATTCCGTGTATTTCATTGGTATAAGGCTTAGACATAAAGGTATAGCGTTGTGAGCGTCTGCGCCGCTGGTGATCTCCTCGTGGTCTCGAGCGTCCGCTACGCCATAGCGAATCATTACTCTAGTCATAGCCAATAACGTGTCCTGTGATCGCTGGGCCGTGAGCGAACGTGACGCTTGAGCGTCTCGCCTACGGCTGAGCGATCGTTACGCAACTAGCGTACCATTACGGTACTTCTTAAGTAAACAGCGTACAGTGTTCTTAGCTTCATAAAGGGTTGTTTATACGACAAGGGAATTTAGCATTGTCAGTATCTACCCAGCACCATCCCCGCCTCCCTGTGTCTCTCCAGCACCTTCCCTCCCTCTGTCTCTTCAATGCCATCCCTCCCTGTATCTACCGAGCGCCATCCCCGCGTCTCTCCAGCACCTTCCCTCCCTCTGTCTCTTCAATACCATCCCTCCCTGTATCTACCCAGCGCCATCCCCGCATCTCTCCAGCATCTTCCCTCCCTGTCTCTACAATACCATCCCTCCCTTTATCTACCCAGCACCATCCCTGAGTCTCTCCAGCACCATCCCTCCCTCTGTCTCTTCACCGCCATCCCTCCCTGTATCTACCCAGCGCCATCCCCGCCTCCCTGCGTCTCTCCAGCACCTTCCCTCCCCCTGTCTCTTCAATTCCATCCATTCCTGTATCTACCCAGCGCCATCCCTGCCTTCATCTCTCCAGCGCCATCCCATTAATTACACCCCAAAGCACCCACACCCTCATTTATTAATTACATTCCAAAGCACCCACATTCATTAATAACACCCCAGAGCACCCACACCCACATTCACTAATTACACCCCTAGCAATTCTCAATGACTAGTAACAACACACCCCCCCCCCCCCAAAAAAAAAAAAAACAACAACAACCCAAACCTCAGAATACTTTTTAGACATATGTGATATAAATAGCCCCCCCTCCCCCCTCCACACACACACACACACCTCCTCCAGCATTCAACCACTGTTGCTAACCTGTGGGCTGCTGTGTGCACCTCCCACAGCCAACAACAGAGTGGGCTCAGCTGCATGTAAGGTAGGGCTGGCCGAGTACTCCTATCTGTGTGCCCGCTCCTAATCTGTGCAGCGATGGCATGCTTACCGCCTTGTAAGTCCAGCAGCAGGGATCTAGCATCGACCCCAGCAGCAGCTCCTCTGCTGCTCTCTGTGCGGCGTGTGTGGCGCAGCGCAGGGAACGAGGCAGACGTCCCTCCATGATGTCACCGCGTCTCATTCCCAGCCTGCCATCGGATGGGGGAGGCGGGCCATGTCACTGTAGTGCCGCCTGCCTCCCTCGTCTATTTAAATATGCAGCGCGGCGCATCACCAGCAGTAGCTGTTCGGGTATAAGCAGGGGAAGGTGGGCTGGCGGAGGCGGAACGGTTCCGCCTCCAGAAGGAGGTGACGGAACGCAGTTCCGCCCCGTTCCGGCCCACTTTAACCCCTGACCTTAACCTCTCTATACAACGAAGATTGTGGTCTAGAGACCGCCAGCATGGGCAAGTTTTTATGCAAAGTGTCCTGAACTTTCAGGATGTTCAATGGAAGTGTCACTTCAGTATGTCGCGTCACACATTCCACTATCTTTTGGATTTAATGACCCCAGCACTCTCTAGACAGACCACAAACTTCAGGTCACCAATAGAGCCAAGCAGGAGGCTAGCTATAGCATTGTGGTGGTATGCCACTCCAGGTGAATATCGCACAATTGCTTGCCTGTTTGGTGTGGGGATATCTACCGTTTGCACCATTGTACATGAGGTGACCAGAGCATTGGTGGACAACCTATACCACAGATTTATTTCTCTTCCGCATGGCCAGCGTTTGGATAAAACAATTAAGGGATTTGCGGAGTCTGGATATCCGCAGTGTGCAGGTGCAATCGATGGTACCCACATCCCTATAATCGCACCTTATGATAATCCGGCCGACTACTACAACAGAAAGGGATGGCATTCCATTGTTTTGCAAGCTGTGGTGGATCATAAGTATTGGTAATGTTCTTGTCAGTGTGTTTTCTTAATGCTAATTGTTTATAACTAATTTACAACTTAATATATATTTTTATATTAGCTTCACAGACGTATTCATCGGTTGGCCGACCGGTCACATGACGCTCGAGTGCTTGCTAACTCTGATCTGTACCGGCTAGCAGAGGACAAGGGATCGGTATGAAATACCTCCAATCAAAATACCGACGTTCAAAATCCCGACACCAATTGACCGATGGTCAAAATCCCGATAAGGTCAAAATCCCGACATTTAAAATACCGACATGGTCAAAATACTGACATTCGTTTTTTTGTTGTTTTTTGTGTGTATGTCGACATAAGTCAACATTGACACCATATAAAGTGTACCGCGTCCCCTCGCATGGCTCGATGCACTCGCCATGCTTCGGGCACGGTGCCTCGCTGCGCTCGGCACACTATTATATTCCCCCTCCAGGTCCACTGGGATGATAGAGTATGAACAAGTCGGTTTCAATTAAAAAAATCATGAAAAACTCATGTCGGTATTTTGACATGTCGGCATTTTACATGTCGGTATTTTGACCTTGTCGGTATTTTAAATGTCGGTACTTTGTCCATGTCGGGATTTTGACCATCGGCCAATTGGTGTCGGGATTTTGAACGTCGGGATTTTGATTGGAGGTAAACTGACTGCATCCCGAGGACAAGCAAGGGGGCTACCTTTTTCCAAGAGAGGTGATTTTGTTTAAGAATTTTAATACTTTTGAAAACGTGCCCAAGAAAAGATGTGTTAAAATGACGCAATGTTCATGAATCAAGCAGGTAATAGATGAATGCAATTTAATTTACATTGGAACCAATTAGTTGTCGTTACCTTCAAACATGCTTCCTATGTGCCCACCAGCCTGCCCATCACGGAGGAGTCTGCTCATATTTGTATACCAATTTCTTGTTGCTAACGTACATTTTTTTAATCTATATTCCTACTAGAAATCTAAATTTGTGGACGGAGTGGAGATCCCGGTACACATAATTGGTGATGCAGCCTACCCGTTACGACGATGGCTCATGAAGGGGTTCACCCAACATGTCCAGCTGAGCCCCAATCAAATTACATATACGCACACCCTGAGCTCGGCAAGAATGGTGGTCGAAATTGCCTTTGGACGATTAAAAGGACGTTGGCGCTGTCTTATGAAGCGCAATGATGTAGACATTAATATCATGCCTAACATTGTTGCAGCATGTTGTATTCTGCATAACCTATGTGAATTTCAGAGGGAGGAATTCCTGCCAGAGTGGAGAGTGCAGGCCTCCGCTGCGTACCCTGCACTTGATTGTGAGGCCTATCTGGGCGACCATTCTGGAAGTGCAGAACAGATGAGGTCTGCTATAATGGCCAACCTTCCCTCATTACTCCGTTAATTTTTTTTTCAGTTTGTATATTCTGTTAATTGTTGTTGCTACAAAAAATAAACCTGTTTAGTTGACGTTCTGCTACTGTGTCGATAACAAATGTACAACATCAATATCCAATTTGAAATGGATGTTTCAAGCATTTTGTTTGTAAGTAAAAATAGGACAAGTCCAAAGATTAACAAAAGGGCAGAGACCGTAGAATTTTAATTTGTATAAAACTTTGGTAAATAAAGTAGTGAAATCTTTACAGTAATAAAAGTCAAACCAGTAATAGTGTAGGAAAAACACTCCTATGATTTTAAAAACAACTTTTTTAAAAAAACAATAACCATTTAAGATAAATTACGGTAAACAGGAGACTCTGTAGTTGTCTCCGTTTCAGAAGGTGATTGGGTGTGTTGAGGTTGGGTATGTCGAGGATGGGTATAGTGAGTTGGAGTTGGAGGTGGGGTTTGTTGAGGTTGGTTATGTTGAGGATGGGTATGGTGTGGCGTTGGTTGAGGTGGGGTATGTTCATAGTAGGGGGGGCCAGGGTAATAGTGGGTATACGGTTGAGGGTAGTTTGGTGGCACTGTGTGCAGCCCTTCAATGCATTGGAACATTCGGTCAAATATGGACATTTGAAATTCCTGCATTTCCCTCTGACGTTCTCTTGCATCCCTATTATAGGTTTCCTGCATAGAGATCAGCTGCGTCATAAATGTGTTGTTCATGTCTTGCTCTGCCTGCAAAAATCGCTCGAGACGTGCATCGTCTCGATCAGCCATGGCAGCGTCCATCTGCTCTAATTTCTCCACCAGGACAGTGGTCATAATTCTTGCAGCTTGCGCCGTTTTATTTGGGCGGCGCCTCCTTGGCGGAACAGTATATACTTCAGACACAAATCAAATAATTATGTTATTGGAATTAGCAAAGATCTTATATAAAATAGCAGTGTTCGCAAACGTGTTTGTGGCCTCCTCCCACCTACACACTGTATATACTCTGCAACATTTATCATTTTTAATTATATGCATTTATTGTTAAGATTTAATGACGTTAATGTTTAGAGTTGTTAGTTTGTGTTTAGTTTACGTTCATTGTTAATGTTAATTATTATGCTTTTAGGATTGTTGTACTTACTGTTTCCACGCAAAGGCTGCGTTTGTGCAATTGGGGCCATTTGACTTGGCCCAGCCTCTGTGTCTTCTGGCGCATCAGTGGTTTCAGTTCTGCTGGGCTCCTGTACAACTGGGTCAGGCTTAGTGGTTTGCATCGGTTGCGTATCATCCAGTACGAGTAGTGGAGATGGTGGTGGTGGTGATCGGGTGTCTGGGTCCTGTGCTCGGGTGTCTGGGTCCTGTACGCTGCAGGTGGAAGCAGCACAGGCCTGTCTTGTTTCTGCTGCTGCTATGCTGGAGGATAAGCTAACCGGTGTTGCAAGTGATGTGTGTCCAAATATGGGGCACACTGCTCGTAATATTGCCACTCCATATGGGCAGCACCACTTCTATTTCTGTTGTGGTCGTGGACCTTATGGAAATTCCTTTTAAGGGCCTTTAGTTTATTGATTACCTGCTGGGAGGTGCGGTGGAATCCAGAGGCTGCAAGCATCTTTGTTATGTTTTTGTACGTGATTGCATCCTTAACAGTCCCTGTCATTTGGTGGGTGATTTCAGACTCCCCTCTTATCCGTAACAGCTCCCTAACCTCATCCTCTCTCCAGTTTGCCATATTCTCCAAGCACTGTAGCACTGTGAATGTAGTATAAATAAATTCACACTGTTTAAAGCGTGCTGCCTGTTTATTTACGGGTTCAGACAGGTGACATCATGCAGGGAGACAACCTATCACCTCCTTTTTAAGATTACCGGGTTGAATATAGCGGGTCTGAGGCTTTCACACTGCCAAATGAACCGGTTCCGAACCGTGTAGGATCCTTCTTTTTACACGGGTTGAAATACCGGGTTGTTTGACACGGTAAATTCATAATGGCGCTTTCACACTGCACCTCAAACCGGGTTGACACGGCTCAAACTCGGCAATATACCGGGTTATTTTTGCGATGTGAAATGGGTATAACAGAGGAGAAAGTCCTAACAGAACTCTCAAAGCTGAAAGTGGAAAAATCTATCGGACCAGATGGAATACATCCACTGATACTAAAAGAACTTAAAGAGGTGCTGGAAGCACCATTGACAGAATTATTCAACCAGTCATTAGCTACAGGAGTAATTCCAGAGGACTGGAAAAGAGCGAACGTAGTCCCACTGCACTAAAGTGGAAGCAAGGAAGAGGCAAACAACTACAGACCAGTGAGTCTTACATAAGTAGTAGGGACATTGATGGAAACACTCTTAAAAGAAAGAGTTGTAGATTATCTCAAATCCAGCAATTTACAGGATCCCAAACAGCATAGATTCACTGGGGGGAGATCATGTCAAACAAATCTTACTGACTTTTTTAACTGTGTAACTAAAGTGATGGATAAAGGTGGAGCCGTGGATATAGCTTATCTAGACTTTAGTAAGGCTTTTGACACTGGTCCACATCGCAGACTGCTTAATAAACTTGGAAGCTTGGGATTGGATACTAGGATTATTGAATGAATAAGATCTTGGTTGCAGGATAGAAAACAGAGAGTTTTGGTAAATGGAGTGCATTCACAGGAGGGAAATGTTACCAATGGAGTACCCCAGGGATCTGTACTTGGACCAGTGCTTTTTAATATCTTTATTGGTGACATTGCAAATGGCATTAAAAGGAAAGTATGCCTTTTTGCAGATGACACAAAGGTATGCAACAGGGTAGACACACCAGGTGGGGTAAAACAAATAACTGAGGATCTAGGTAGACTAGAGGAATGGTTAAGAATGTGGCATTTACAGTTTAATGCCCAAAAATGCAAAACCATGCACTTGGGTCTCAAAAATTCAAAGGCTAAATATAGTATTAATGGCACTATACTGGAAACTACTGAGGAGGAAAGGGATCTAGGAGTCACTATTTCTGGTGACTTAATGGCAGGTAAGCAATATAACAAAGCAATGAGGAAGGCTAGTCAGATGCTTGGCTGCATTGGGAGAGGAATCAGCAGCAGAAAGTGTAATAATGCCACTGTATAGGTCATTGGTACGGCCTCATATAGAATACTGTGTTCAATTCTGGAGGCCATATTTTCAAAAGGATATTAATACATTAGAGACTGTACAAAGAAGGGCAACTAAAATGGTGCATGGTCTACATCACAAAACATACCCAGAAAGACTAAAAAATCTCAATATGTATAGTTTGGAGCAGAGAAGGGAAAGGGGGGACATGATAGAAACTTTCAAATATATAAAGGGTTTTAACAAAGTCCAGGAGGGAAACATTCTCCAAATGAAGAGAAGCAATAGGACACGAGACTGGAGGGGAGGATGGGGGGGGGGGGGGGGGGCTAGTTTCAGGAAAAATTTGAGGAAAAATGACTTCACAGAATGGGTAGTGGACAAGTGGAATAGCCTCCCATCAGAGGTGGTAGATGCTAAGACAGTGGAGCAATTTAAACATGCATGGGATAGACATAAGGATATCCTTACAAAGTAAAAAGGATCAAATAAGGTTTGAGATAAATATTAGAGATGAGCGCCTGAAATTTTTCGGGTTTTGTGTTTTGGTTTTGGGTTCGGTTCCGCGGCCGTGTTTTGGGTTCGACCGCGTTTTGGCAAAACCTCACCGAATTTTTTTTGTCGGATTCGGGTGTGTTTTGGATTCAGGTGTTTTTTTCAAAAACCCTAAAAAACAGCTTAAATCATAGAATTTGGGGGTCATTTTGATCCCAAAGTATTATTAACCTCAAAAACCATAATTTCCACTCATTTTCAGTCTATTCTGAATACCTCACACCTCACAATATTATTTTTAGTCCTAAAATTTGCACCGAGGTCGCTGTGTGAGTAAGATAAGCGACCCTAGTGGCCGACACAAACACCGGGCCCATCTAGGAGTGGCACTGCAGTGTCACGCAGGATGTCCCTTCCAAAAAACCCTCCCCAAACAGCACATGACGCAAAGAAAAAAAGAGGCGCAATGAGGTAGCTGTGTGAGTAAGATTAGCGACCCTAGTGGCCGACACAAACACCGGGCCCATCTAGGAGTGGCACTGCAGTGTCACGCAGGATGTCCCTTCCAAAAAACCCTCCCTAAACAGCACATGACGCAAAGAAAAAAAGAGGCGCAATGAGGTAGCTGACTGTGTGAGTAAGATAAGCGACCCTAGTGGCCGACACAAACACCGGGCCCATCTAGGAGTGTCACTGCAGTGTCACGCAGGATGTCCCTTCCAAAAAACCCTCCCCAAACAGCACATGACGCAAAGAAAAAAAGAGGCGCAATGAGGTAGCTGACTGTGTGAGTAAGATAAGCGACCCTAGTGGCCGACACAAACACCGGGCCCATCTAGGAGTGGCACTGCAGTGTCACGCAGGATGTCCCTTCCAAAAAACCCTCCCCAAACAGCACATGACGCAAAGAAAAAAAGAGGCGCAATGAGGTAGCTGACTGTGTGAGTAAGATTAGCGACCCTAGTGGCCGACACAAACACCGGGCCCATCTAGGAGTGGCACTGCAGTGTCACGCAGGATGGCCCTTCCAAAAAACCCTCCCCAAACAGCACATGACGCAAAGAAAAAAAGAGGCGCAATGAGGTAGCTGACTGTGTGAGTAAGATAAGCGACCCTAGTGGCCGACACAAACACCGGGCCCATCTAGGAGTGGCACTGCAGTGTCACGCAGGATGTCCCTTCCAAAAAACCCTCCCCAAACAGCACATGACGCAAAGAAAAAAAGAGGCGCAATGAGGTAGCTGTGTGAGTAAGATTAGCGACCCTAGTGGCCGACACAAACACCGGGCCCATCTAGGAGTGGCACTGCAGTGTCACGCAGGATGGCCCTTCCAAAAAACCCTCCCCAAACAGCACATGACGCAAAGAAAAAGAAAAGAAAAAAGAGGTGCAAGATGGAATTGTCCTTGGGCCCTCCCACCCACCCTTATGTTGTATAAACAGGACATGCACACTTTAACCAACCCATCATTTCAGTGACAGGGTCTGCCACACGACTGTGACTGATATGACGGGTTGGTTTGGACCCCCCCAAAAAAAGAAGCAATTAATCTCTCCTTGCACAAACTGGCTCTACAGAGGCAAGATGTCCACCTCATCATCATCCTCCGATATATCACCGTGTACATCCCCCTCCTCACAGATTATCAATTCGTCCCCACTGGAATCCACCATCTCAGCTCCCTGTGTACTTTGTGGAGGCAATTGCTGCTGGTCAATGTCTCCGCGGAGGAATTGATTATAATTCATTTTAATGAACATCATCTTCTCCACATTTTCTGGATGTAACCTCGTACGCCGATTGCTGACAAGGTGAGCGGCGGCACTAAACACTCTTTCGGAGTACACACTTGTGGGAGGGCAACTTAGGTAGAATAAAGCCAGTTTGTGCAAGGGCCTCCAAATTGCCTCTTTTTCCTGCCAGTATAAGTACGGACTGTGTGACGTGCCTACTTGGATGCGGTCACTCATATAATCCTCCACCATTCTTTCAATGTTGAGAGAATCATATGCAGTGACAGTAGACGACATGTCCGTAATCGTTGTCAGGTCCTTCAGTCCGGACCAGATGTCAGCATCAGCAGTCGCTCCAGACTGCCCTGCATCACCGCCAGCGGGTGGGCTCGGAATTCTGAGCCTTTTCCTCGCACCCCCAGTTGCGGGAGAATGTGAAGGAGGAGATGTTGACAGGTCGCGTTCCGCTTGACTTGACAATTTTCTCACCAGCAGGTCTTTCAACCCCAGCAGACTTGTGTCTGCCGGAAAGAGAGATCCAAGGTAGGCTTTAAATCTAGGATCGAGCACGGTGGCCAAAATGTAGTGCTCTGATTTCAACAGATTGACCACCCGTGAATCCTTGTTAAGCGAATTAAGGGCTCCATCCACAAGTCCCACATGCCTAGCGGAATCGCTCCGTGTTAGCTCCTCCTTCAATGTCTCCAGCTTCTTCTGCAAAAGCCTGATGAGGGGAATGACCTGACTCAGGCTGGCAGTGTCTGAACTGACTTCACGTGTGGCAAGTTCAAAGGGCATCAGAACCTTGCACAACGTTGAAATCATTCTCCACTGCGCTTGAGACAGGTGCATTCCACCTCCTATATCGTGCTCAATTGTATAGGCTTGAATGGCCTTTTGCTGCTCCTCCAACCTCTGAAGCATATAGAGGGTTGAATTCCACCTCGTTACCACTTCTTGCTTCAGATGATGGCAGGGCAGGTTCAGTAGTTTTTGGTGGTGCTCCAGTCTTCTGTACGTGGTGCCTGTACGCCGAAAGTGTCCCGCAATTCTTCTGGCCACCGACAGCATCTCTTGCACGCCCCTGTCGTTTTTTAAATAATTCTGCACCACCAAATTCAAGGTATGTGCAAAACATGGGACGTGCTGGAATTTGCCCATATTTAATGCACACACAATATTGCTGGCGTTGTCCGATGCCACAAATCCACAGGAGAGTCCAATTGGGGTAAGCCATTCCGCGATGATCTTCCTCAGTTGCCGTAAGAGGTTTTCAGCTGTGTGCGTATTCTGGAAAGCGGTGATACAAAGCGTAGCCTGCCTAGGAAAGAGTTGGCGTTTGCGAGATGCTGCTACTGGTGCCGCCGCTGCTGTTCTTGCGGCGGGAGTCCATACATCTACCCAGTGGGCTGTCACAGTCATATAGTCCTGACCCTGCCCTGCTCCACTTGTCCACATGTCCGTGGTTAAGTGGACATTGGGTCCAGCTGCATTTTTTAGGACACTGGTGAGTCTTTTTCTGAGGTCCGTGTACATTTTCGGTATCGCCTGCCTAGAGAAGTGGAACCTAGATGGTATTTGGTAACGGGGGCACACTGCCTCAATAAATTGTCTAGTTCCCTGTGAACTAACGGCGGATACCGGATGCACGTCTAACACCAACATAGTTGTCAAGGCCTCAGTTATCCGCTTTGCAGCAGGATGACTGCTGTGATATTTCATCTTCCTCGCAAAGGACTGTTGAACAGTCAATTGCTTACTGGAAGTAGTACAAGTGGGCTTACGACTTCCCCTCTGGGATGACCATCGACTCCCAGCAGCAACAACAGCAGCGCCAGCAGCAGTAGGCGTTACACGCAAGGATGCATCTGAGGAATCCCAGGCAGGAGAGGACTCGGCAGAATTGCCAGTGACATGGCCTGCAGGACTATTGGCATTCCTGGGGAAGGAGGAAATTGACACTGAGGGAGTTGGTGGGGTGGTTTGCGTGAGCTTGGTTACAAGAGGAAGGGATTTACTGGTCAGTGGACTGCTTCCGCTGTCACCCAAAGTTTTTGAACTTGTCACTGACTTATTATGAATGCGCTGCAGGTGACGTATAAGGGAGGATGTTCCGAGGTGGTTAACGTCCTTACCCCTACTTATTACAGCTTGACAAAGGGAACACACGGCTTGACACCTGTTGTCCGCATTTCTGTTGAAATAGTTCCACACCGAAGAGCTGATTTTTTTGGTATTTTCACCAGGCATGTCAACGGCCATATTCCTCCCACGGACAACAGGTGTCTCCCCGGGTGCCTGACTTAAACAAACCACCTCACCATCAGAATCCTCCTGGTCAATTTCCTCCCCAGCGCCAGCAACACCCATATCCTCCTCATCCTGGTGTACTTCAACACTGACATCTTCAATCTGACTATCAGGAACTGGACTGCGGGTGCTCCTTCCAGCACTTGCAGGGGGCGTGCAAATGGTGGAAGGCGCATGCTCTTCACGTCCAGTGTTGGGAAGGTCAGGCATCGCAACCGACACAATTGGACTCTCCTTGTGGATTTGGGATTTCGAAGAACGCACAGTTCTTTGCGGTGCTTTTGCCAGCTTGAGTCTTTTCAGTTTTCTAGCGAGAGGCTGAGTGCTTCCATCCTCATGTGAAGCTGAACCACTAGCCATGAACATAGGCCAGGGCCTCAGCCGTTCCTTGCCACTCCGTGTGGTAAATGGCATATTGGCAAGTTTACGCTTCTCCTCCGACAATTTTATTTTAGGTTTTGGAGTCCTTTTTTTACTGATATTTGGTGTTTTGGATTTGACATGCTCTGTACTATGACATTGGGCATCGGCCTTGCAGACGACGTTGCTGGCATTTCATCGTCTCGGCCATGACTAGTGGCAGCAGCTTCAGCACGAGGTGGAAGTGGATCTTGATCTTTCCCTAATTTTGGAACCTCAACATTTTTGTTCTCCATATTTTAATAGGCACAACTAAAAGGCACCTCAGGTAAACAATGGAGATGGATGGATACTAGTATACAATTATGAATGGACTGCCGAGTGCCGACACAGAGGTAGCTACAGCCGTGGACTACCGTACTGTACTGTGTCTGCTGCTAATATAGACTGGATGATAATGAGATGTAGTATGTATAAAGAAGAAAGAAAAAAAAAACCACGGGTAGGTGGTATACAATTATGGATGGACTGCCGAGTGCCGACACAGAGGTAGCTACAGCCGTGGACTACCGTACTGTACTGTGTCTGCTGCTAATATAGACTGGTTGATAATGAGATGTAGTATGTATAAAGAAGAAAGAAAAAAAAACCACGGGTAGGTGGTATACAATTATGGATGGACTGCCAAGTGCCGACACAGAGGTAGCTACAGCCGTGGACTACCGTACTGTACTGTGTCTGCTGCTAATATAGACTGGATGATAATGAGATGTAGTATGTATGTATAAAGAAGAAAGAAAAAAAAACCACGGGTAGGTGGTATACAATTATGGACGGACTGCCGAGTGCCGACACAGAGGTAGCTACAGCCGTGGACTACCGTACTGTACTGTGTCTGCTGCTAATATAGACTGGTTGATAATGAGATGTAGTATGTATAAAGAAGAAAGAAAAAAAAACCACGGGTAGGTGGTATACAATTATGGATGGACTGCCGAGTGCCGACACAGAGGTAGCTACAGCCGTGGACTACCGTACTGTACTGTGTCTGCTGCTAATATAGACTGGTTGATAATGAGATGTAGTATGTATGTATAAAGAAGAAAGAAAAAAAAACCACGGGTAGGTGGTATACAATTATGGACGGACTGCCGAGTGCCGACACAGAGGTAGCTACAGCCGTGGACTACCGTACTGTACTGTGTCTGCTGCTAATATAGACTGGATGATAATGAGATGTAGTATGTATAAAGAAGAAAGAAAAAAAAAACCACGGGTAGGTGGTATACAATTATGGATGGACTGCCGAGTGCCGACACAGAGGTAGCTACAGCCGTGGACTACCGTACTGTACTGTGTCTGCTGCTAATATAGACTGGATGATAATGAGATGTAGTATGTATAAAGAAGAAAGAAAAAAAAAACCACGGGTAGGTGGTATACAATTATGGATGGACTGCCGAGTGCCGACACAGAGGTAGCTACAGCCGTGAACTACCGTACTGTGTCTGCTGCGACTGGATGATAAATAATGATATAAAAAATATATATATATCACTACTGCAGCCGGACAGGTATATATTATATAATGACGGACCTGCTGGACACTGTCTGTCAGCAGAATGAGTTTTTTATAGAATAAAAAAAAAAACACCACACAAGTCACACGACGAGTGTTTAACTTTTTCAGGCAATCACAATATAGTATACTATACTGGTGGTCAGTGTGGTCAGGTCACTGGTCAGTCACACTGGCAGTGGCACTCCTGCCTGCAGCAAAAGTGTGCACTGTTTAATTTTAATAATATGTATGTACTCCTGGCTCCTGCTATAACCTATAACTGCTCCCCAGTCTCCCCCACAATTAAGCTGTGTGAGCACAGTCAGATATTATACATAGATGATGCAGCACACTGGGCTGAGCACAGATATGGTATGTGACTGAGTCACTGTGTATCGTTTTTTTCAGGCAGAGAACGGATTATATTAAATAAAACTGCACTGGTGGTCACTGGTCAGTGGTCAGTCACTAGTAAACTCTGCACTCTCTAGTACTCCTAAGCTCCAGTAAATCAAGTGTCTCTGTCTCAATCTCACTCTCTCTCTTCTAATCTAAATGGAGAGGACGCCAGCCACGTCCTCTCCCTATCAATCTCAATGCACGTGTGAAAATGGCGGCGACGCGCGGCTCCTTATATAGAATCCGAGTCTCGCGATAGAATCCGAGCCTCGCGAGAATCCGACAGCGTCATGATGACGTTCGGGCGCGCTCGGGTTAACCGAGCAAGGCGGGAAGATCCGAGTCGCTCGGACCCGTGTAAAAAAACATGAAGTTCGGGCGGGTTCGGATTCCGAGGAACCGAACCCGCTCATCTCTATATGATAAAAAAAAGGTGCAGACTAGATGGGCCAAGTGGTTCTTATCTGCCGTCAAATTCTATGTTTCTATCTGTCACAATAGTGGGGCATAGCCACTTATCTCTGACCCTTGGAACCCCATTTGCTTCATAAATCCTGCTCCATGAAGATAAAGATGACAAACACCCATCAAAACAATTGTCTTTGAAAGTAGTTTGTGATTTTCAGTGCATCTTCTTATTTTATTTTTTTGAACTTACTGTTTGTCTCTTAATTAAAAATATTAATCTCAAAAAGTAAGTGTACCAGTGTGATTATTATACACCAGTAATGAAAAAATCTAAAATGTCTAATGTATAAAAACTGTCTTTGATTTCTTTGAAATAAATTTATATGAGATGTCTTCTTGGTGTCTCAAACCCAGTATACATGCTTTGGCCTGCAAGAGGGCTAATATATTTATATTTAACATTTGCATATCACAATGTGCGATATTTAGTGCCTGATGATGCTAATGCCTCAGAAGACGGCTTGTGTACATAGATGCCTCCGACCAGCTTCTGTGATCTAATGCTGAGTCTGAGGGCACAGCATCAGATCACTCTGCGTGAACATCTGAGTAACCCTAAAGGTGTGCCTGTGTTGTCACGCAGCCGGGGCCATTGAAGCTGCGTCCAAAGAAGCCACTACAGGTCTTGGCACACCCAGGCAATGGGGCAGACACACCCCTTCTCCGCCCCCAGGATGTCAATCATGCTGCGGCTTAGGGGGCACTGCGAACGCCTCTGCAGACAGAGATCTGCACATGCGTAGAACAGATCATGGGCAAATCTGGAAACATCTGAGATGTCCGCAAGCCATTAGATTTTCACAAATCCATGTGTCCAGAGCCGTCTACCCTGCAAGAGTTATGGTCATCTACTGTTGATAGCTCGCAACCATCAATGGCAAATAGTTATACCATCGATGAGTGAAGTCCGATGGCAAAATCTTATTGCACTTAGGAACTGTGCATGAGTGGCCGCTGTCCACGTTCCTTGGGCACAATCATTCCCAAAGCATTGATGGTTATCCACCAATGGCTACCTGTTGAACCACCAATGGCTATGGTTATCCACCAATGGCAATGGTTATCCACCAATGGCTATGGTTAACCTGTTGAATTCCATCCCTACCCTACACTGATAATACCGAAGCAGGAACAGGTTATGCTCTAAAAGCCCAATGGGTGTGGCACTGACATATAGGGCTATGGTATACGTAGCTTATACTAGAATTCCCTTCTACATTTGGAGAGGCTAATTCCAATATTTTGCCCATGGAGCATTGCTGAAAAGTTTCCCTCATTCTTCTAAAACAACCCAGACAAATATTTGCTCCATTAAAAAGAACTCGTTTTCTACTCGGCATGTTCCTGTTGGACCACCTACCCCACAGGATCCGTCGGAAGTATACTGAAGATTTTCTTGAACTTTCTTGAATTTTGTCCAGTGTTTCTTTTTTTTAATTCCACAAATTAATGTGTCAAAGAAGCCAACTGCTTGTTCCAAGTATTACTTTAACCCAAGGAATGTGCTAGAAGCCATCAAGGAATTTTTCATGTGGGATTTCACTTCATTTCACCAGTCTGAGCAATATATGGGATCCGAATACAAACAGGCTGTGAATTCCATCTGAAAGGTGTCTGTGTTCCCAGTACCTGGAGGCGGATGTTTTGAAGTTTCATGGGAGGAACATTCTTTGAAGAAGACTTCAAAATGCAGACCTATTCTCCGGGCAGGATCAAGGAGGCATGTTCATTAATCTACAAAATTAAAAAATGTAGCTTAAATAATTCAAGGGTGTTCTCCAAGTGACAGTTAGATATTCCCTTTGGCAAGCTTGCAAAATGTTGTAATTTGCAAGCACTAAAAAGTCACAGGAGCGCATGGGGACGCATTTGTTAAAACATGATATGAATGCATTGGAAGAGTGAGGCCTGGATCCCCTAATTGTTTATAATTGATATCAACCTCATTGCAATTAATAAGTCATTAAAAACTATCTCAACAGACCTCTATGCACACGTGCTTACTTTTTTACAAAGTATTTCTGGGAGATCGTGAAAGCAACACCTATGAGCTGGGCATTAAAGTGGAAGTGTACTGTTCTGCCTGAGAGGTGTA
The DNA here is from genome assembly GCF_028390025.1 of Pseudophryne corroboree. Lineage (NCBI taxonomy): Eukaryota > Metazoa > Chordata > Amphibia > Anura > Myobatrachidae > Pseudophryne > Pseudophryne corroboree. The sequence goes on from NC_086454.1 coordinate 50,825,843, forward strand.
TTATATAATTGACTTATATATATATATTAATGAGCCTTAAAGCTGTTACATAGTTTGACATAGTTTGTATAGCATTAGGACCATTGTCATACTATAATGGAAGCAGGGTGTGATCCAGGAGGGTCCACACCCTGCTCCCATAGATTATACCTACCTGTCCATTGGTGCTGCCATTTTCCTAGAGCTCTACATACAGATGGGTCCACGGTTATCTTGGCTAGTTTGCTGCGCCTAGGCACAACATGGTTTATTAACATAAACCCTTCATCTATTGTTCTCAGCTGCAATACAATACAGAGAACAATACAGCAGGGGATTAAATCATTACAGCAGGGGATTAAATCCAACTGCCCAGTCTCAATTAATCCCATTAAAGGTCAAGATAAACATGGACCCATCTGTATGGGCAGTATAGCGATTACTGGGAACATCGAGTGGGCACCATGTTCCCAGAGATCAGCATGCTGGCGAGAGAGGGTGGGCCCTCACGGAGACTGTACATGGACCTCTTCCTCTCTTAATTGATTAGGATCCCCGATTCCAGAACCAAGAGTACTACCAAAATGGGGTTTCAACTCCAAAATGCCTAGTTTTCCATACTGTTCATTTCTGATAATCCAAATTACAACATAGGTATCATTTTATTATTCAAAATAATGCAAGCACACACCCACAAAACTAGTCCTAATGTAAAAGCTGTGTGTAGTAAAGCTCCCACTCCCACCACCACAATACGCTGCTTCTTCAGTCCCTGAACGTAATAAGATTGGACGCTCTGAGCACCAACAGTTAAAGTAAAGAGGCCATAGAATCTAATTGGGCTGTGGAATGAAGTGGCAGCATGATCATGTGACAAAGTAGGCATGTCAGAGTGTTCCGCAGTGCAAACCTCTGCAAGCTGGGGCCAACTTTACCCATCTGTTTTGTTAATGGTACCTGACAAATACCACTAGCCCCCAAACCCCACTATCAAGTAAATGGGACTACATTTTGGAAAGGAGGGGCCAGATGTAGGCCCTCATTCTGAGTTGATCGCACCAAGCAACTTTTTGCTGCTTGTGCGATCAACTAATCTCCGCCTATGGGGGAATGTATTTTAGCATAGCAGGGCTGCGATCGCTTGTGCAGCCCTGCTATGCTAAAAGGGGTGGTCTTCAGTTTGCCGCCTGTTGGGATCCCGGCGCACAGTATACCAGCGCCGGAATCCCGACAGCCGGCATACCGACACTTTATCTCCCTCTTGGGAGGGAGAATAAATAGTGTGGCGCACATAGCGCGCCACCGTGCCCGCACCGCAAGGGGCTCATTTGCGCTCGCCGTGCTGACGGTATGCCGGCGGTCGGGATTCCGGCGCCAGTATGCTGGTCGCCCGGCAGCCCAGCCGCCAGCGTACCATACTACAACCGCTAAAAAAGTTTCACAAAACAAGACTAGCCCTAGACCTACTTACCCTGTGCGATAGATCCAGCAATACAGGTCCCGGTTTTGACGTCAGACATCCGCCCTCCGTTCGCCTGGACACGCCTGCGTTTTTCTTACCACTTCCCTGAAAACGCCTGGAAATGGTGAGTATCCGCCCCGGAACGCCTCCTGCCTTTCCATCTTCTTGCGATTACATTTGTCGCTGGCAGCAGTGTTGCCCGGCGATGATCGTCGCCAGGCAACGACACGCGTGCGCAATGCGTCCGCCACGCATGCGCATTTCCAACCCGTTCACACCGCAGCGAAGAACCGCTGCGTGCAAACGGGTCGGAATGACCCCCGTAATGCCGTCCAAGTTGGCTGGAGGTGCGGGTTGCCGGCTGAACGGTTTTTTTTTAAGTGCCAATCTTTTAAAATACATGATTTTGCCTTGTAAATGATTGGCGCTTTAAAAATAAGTCCAAGTCCGGCTGGCAGCCCCCATGTCCAGCTAAATCGGAGGTCATTACATCCGGCCCAAGATGTCACAAATGACGATGAATATATACAGTAAAACTAAATTATTTCATAGCCTGTACAGAACATAGCTGTATTCAGAAAATGATAAATGATGAACCTCACAATGACTTCTCATCAATTAAGTTACAATTCTTATCCCTTTCATTTATGTTCCAGAGACGGTACAGCCTTAGGGCGATCATATGGCTCCTTTATCATTTAATGGCATGATTACAAAGCAGGTTATGCTGCTAATGTTGTGATCGCTTGCAAACAGGTCTTGTCTTTCTGAATGTAATGAGTGGGTGTGAGACTGATGCGAATAATACAAAAAATGTTGTCCCCCCCAAAACTAGATAAACGACAGACATACAGCGGTTGCAGCTTCAGGTCTCATGGCGTGCCCTATGTATGGAAGCTGGAATTACTTTCACGGCAATACCATGTACACAGAGGAGCAAGTATATATTTGTAGGCATAGTTACATTTTACGTTCGGAATAAGCGTACCCAATTGTGTACTGTATGCGTGCAGAGATGGATGTATGCTGAAAGTGGGACACAACCATATGTGTGTACTTTGCATACTTCAAACAATGCATAAATATGAATATATAGAGAGGCCTCAAGGTTGATTGCAAAACACAATTTTCCTCTAATGGACAAAACCATGCTGCACTGCATGGGGGGGGGGGGGACACAGATATAACATGTAGAGAGAGTTAGATTTGGGTGGGTTATATTGTTTCTGTGCAGGGTAAATACTGCCTGCTTTATTTCTATACTGCGATTTGGATTTCAGTTTGAACACACCCTACCCAAATCTAACTCTCTCTGCACATGTTACATCTGCCCCACCTGCACTGCACATGGTTTTGCCCATTAGAGGAAAATGTTTATTTTGCAATCAACCTTGAATTAGGCCCAGAATGCTGTATTATTATTATTATTATTATCATTATTATTATTATTACTAGGTGATTCATCACGCCCTACGGGCGCTCTTCACACCGTCGGAAGGGGCTGCGCCCCTGTAACCCGAGTACCGTGCAAATGTATTCTTGGCTGAAACCCATGGCAGAGATCCGCTTTGTACCCGTGCGTTGTGGGGGTGAACAGCGCAGGGGTGACCGCATATGGGAGAGGGTGTCTGTGCATGCTGCGGGTGGATGGGGGGGTGCAGATAGGAGAGGGGGTCAGGAGGTGGTGGAGGAGGGGTGGTGGATGGAGGAGGGGGTGGGCAGTGCTGCGTTTGGGGTAACGTTGGAGGTGCTGGGTGTGGGGGATGGGCAGGTGCAGGACTGTTGCGTATGTGGCAGGGGTTCCAGAGGCGCTGGGGATGGGGAAGGGGTTGGTGTACAGTGGGTGGTGCGGCGGGCCGATGAGAGGCTGAGGTTATGTGGGTGGAGGAGCGGCAGGGGTGGGGTGCGGTGGATGGTTAAGGGGTTCCAGAGGTGTTGCAGGTGGGGAAGGGGCGGCTGTGCTTCGGGTGGAGTTGGGGGTCCGGTGGTGCGGCTGGCCGGTGAGGGGCTGGGGTTACGTGGGTGTGGGAGGGTCAGGGGTGGGGGTGCGGTGGATGGTGGAGGGGTATCAGAGGTGTTGCGAGTGGGGAAGGGGCGGGTGTGCTGCGGGTGGTGTTGGGGGTCCGGTGGTGCGGCGGGCTGGTGAGGGGCTGGGGTTATGTGGGTGGGGGAGGGGCAGGGGTGCGGTGGATGGTGGAGGGGTTCCAGAGGTGTTGCGAGTGGGGAAGGGGCGGGTGTGCTGCGGGTGGTGTTGGGGTCCGGTGGTGCGGCGGGCTGGTGAGGGGCTGGGGTTACGTTGGTGGGGGAGCGGCGGGGGTGCAGTGGAGGGGTTCCAGAGGCGCTGCGGGTGGTGTAGGGGCGGGTGTGGGTGGGATGGAGGTAGGTATAGTATATGTGTTATACAGAGACAGCATACAGACGGGTGATGCGGTTCTGCAGCCACTCCAGCCTCTGGATGATGCGCTGGGTGTCACCCTTGTCCTCAGGCTCCATCCTCCTGCTACTCCTGCTGCTGGCCCCGCTCCGGTGTCCGCACATAACGGGCGGCAATGTAGCTGTTGCTTTAGCCCATGTACAGTAGGCAGAGGTTGTGCCTGATGCCGCTCTGGAGCACGCAGGGGCAGAGGAGCGGTTTGGTGCGCGTGCTCCAGAGCAGCGGGGACGGGGGATGAGTCTGGGTACCGGGAGGTGCGCAGTATGAGGGGACGGCGTGCACGGATACCTTACCGGTCTGGCAGCCGCGTGGCATCCCATTGTCCGGCCAGCGGCTCCATGCTCCATGCGTGAGAGCGGACCCAGCAGGACTCAAGCATTGCGCTGCTAGCAGCTAGCCGCAGCAGCCAATCACAGCGCAGGCTTCCACCATCTGTCCAATGGCTGACATCGGGGGGCGGGACCTGGATGGAGCCTTAACCTGGTGCAGCTGCTGATGTCTCCGCACAATCCAGCGGTCTGTACTGGTCTCAGTAATTACATCCTGCTACTTTTATAATCAGTAATTCTATCTATATAGACTATTCGCCTATGTAATTCTCCTATTCTCCTATATCTCTCCTATATATTAGGGCAGATCTGTGACTTGACTCCTCCCAGTGATGTGACTCCGCCCAGCGTTAGCAAATGAGTCACTAAGTCACAGATCTGGGCTAATATATAGAAGATATTTTAGCAATAAGGTGTAGGCAGCACTGTGCAAGAGGTATACATAAAGCACGGCATAAACACAGAACACTGTGGACCACAACTCTCAATTCTCCTGTACACGGTCGAGTCACGTTATTATGACCACCTCCTACATGTGACGTCGGCAGAACGTATCCCATGAAGTACGTCACGTGTCGTGCGATGGCTTGGTGGGTATATAAGGTGTGGGATAGCCCGTCTGCACATATATCACTCGTTGCTGTCATGGGTAAAAGGTGCAATTTATCCAAGTTGCAGAAAGAGATGATTATCGGCTTTCGGGCCAAGGGTGGCGGTATTTCTGACACGGCGCAGTGTGTGACTTGCGCGCGTGCTGCTGTGGTGAAGATTTATCCTGACTGCGAAATACTGACGTGGAGACTGCAGAGCACCACGTGCCATTGATGTATGAGGTGAACGTCGGCTGCGAAGGTGCATGAGGGCCGACCGACGCACCCCAGTGGGGCAGCTCACTGTCAAATAAAATCTGGGGGCTACCAGACGTGTGTCCAAAACGACAGTTCAGCCCATCAAGCTGCTGTCCGTGCTGCACATGGTGGTCATAATAATGTGAGTCAACCATGTATTTATGAACAGTGTCATTCCTGATTGGCTGACTGATGGCGCGAGGGCTTCTTTCTCAGCCTCCAAACTCTTTCTTGTAAAATAGAATAACCAAACTGCTTAAGGCGTACAACAGTCACATACCTAGCCTGAGCGTGCTGGTCTTCTTGAAAAGCTCTCACTAGCCAGCTTTCTCCCAATTCTATTTAATAAGTGTGCTTAATGAGTGGGGCAATGTCTTTGGAGGAGCAAAGAACATCTAGTAGTCTACCAGTTGACATGTCCAGTTACCATTATCATCATTATCATCATCATCCTGAAAATGCATCTTCTCTGTATATACTCTCTGGCATATCTATACAGTTTGGCAAATCTGCATAGCACACAGTTCCATGAACACACCTGTAATGTGTATTGGCAGTGGCAAACGCAGGATTTCTAGAGGGGGGTTTCCAAATGCAGTCCATAATATTCCACTCTGCGGAACACTGAAACAAGTGTGGGAGTCTGGGGGAGCAGCAGGAGAACCCAGTAATGACCCTGGACATTAATGAAAACATTGGTCTTTATATAATGCATACTGTATGGAAAACAGCACTGCACTTTCTAAGCATACATTCTCCCACCTCATGGTATGGCTCCTGTCTCTTCTTCCTGGCAGCTACTCTCTGGTCTAGTGCACTGATTGAGGACTCAGATCCACACTGTCAGGGGCTGGTCTGATTGTGTTCCCAGTAATGACCTGGGTGAGCCAGTGGAGGGCGCAGGGAGGCAGAAGTTAGGTGGCTTGAGAGATGGACAAGTCATATGCTGGAGCACTCCGGAAGTTTACACATTGAGCACAGAGAATTGGCCAGACCTGAAGCAGAGGCGCGGAGTCTAACTCGCCAGGGGTTTTCGCCAGTGACCCCCGCCAGAGGATATGGTCTTCGCTGCGCCTGACGGGCAGGTCGCGGCCCTCTGCTCAGGTTCCTCTGTGGAGGCTGTGAGACACTCGGGTATACAGGGATGCTTAATACCGGATTATACTGAAGTGCTTAACCATCGATGGTGAGTCCGATGGTGACATGAAAAGGTAAGTATATCGGAGATGGTGAACTCCGGAGTGCTTGGGTAGCTGAGGATATCCGGAGCCTGTGAGAGGAATCCTGGGCTGAGCACCGCAGACTGGTAACACTCTGAGATGGAGATAGTGAAAGTCTCTGGCAGCAAGTAAGTAACCAGGAAAGGCAGGTACAGCAGGACACAGGTAAACGGATCTCTGGAGCAAGCTTGAAGCCTTGAGAGCGATGCTGGAGAACTTGCAGGAGAATTGACAAGTTGTTCAAGGCAATGAGGACTCTGGGAAGCCTGCTTATATCCCCCCAGAAGGATGCTGATTGGTTGCTGCCGGCAGCAGCAGCAGCATGCACAGAACCAGGAAGTAATTACCTGGATACCTGGATCATGTGACTCTGGATCATGTGACTCTGGATCATGTGACTGGATCATGTGACTGGATCATGTGACTGGATCATGTGACTCTGCCAGAGTCAGTGGAAATCATGCTAGTAACTACTGAAAGCACCAGTGGCTGATCTGCGGCACAGAATACACCAGCGTACCGGTAAGTGGCGTGTGCGAGCAGTGCGTGAACTGTGGTTCCTGACAGTACCCCTCCCTTTTAGGGTGGGCACCGAACACCCACGAGGCTTGGAAGGATTGTCCCTGTGGAAGGCTGAGATCAGACGAGGAGCGTGAACATCAGAGGCATTAACCCAGCTTCTCTCTTCTGGGCCATAGCCCTTCCAATCGATAAGATACTGGATATGCCCATATCTCTGGCGAGAATCCACAATTTTATTGACCTCGAACTCAACTCCTCGACGGGTGTAGACTCTGGGGGACTCAGGGGAAGATTTTTGGAAGCGGTTAAGAATGAGAGGCCGCAGCAAAGAGATGTGGAAAGAATTAGGTATTCTCAGGTAGGCTGGTAGTTTTAACTTGTATGCCACAGGATTGATAATTTGTTCCACGGAGTATGGGCCTATGAATCGAGGGGAAAACTTCATGGAAGGAACCCTTAAACGTAGATTCCGAGTGGAGAGCCAAACTTTGTCTCCAGGTTTCAGCAGAGGAATAGCTCGCCGTTTGCAATCAGCAAAGATTTTATATCGCTTGGAAACTTTCTTGAGCAAGACATGGACATTTTTCCAAACTAGAGAGAAGTGCTTGAGTGTAGAAGATGCAGCTGGCACTTCTAAAGCTGGTAGGGCCTCGAAGTTAGGTGGACGCGGATGTTGACCGTACACAATATAGAATGGTGAATAACCCGTAGCCGTATGGTACCTGAAATTATGCGAGAACTCTGCCCAAGGAAGTAGACTAACCCAGTTATCCTGTGAAGAGGAAATGTATAGCCTGAGGAATGCTTCAAGGTCCTGGTTGACCCTCTCCATTTGCCCATTGGACTGGGGGTGGTACGCTGTGGAGAAATTTAACTTCACTTGTAAGGCAGAACAAAGGGATTTCCAGAAGCGGGCTACGAATTGTACACCACGGTCAGAGACAATTTCTGTAGGAAGTCCATGAATCTTGAAAATATGCTGTATGAATATTTGGGCGAGCTTGGGAGCCGAAGGTAGACCGGTGAGTGGTATAAAGTGTGCCATCTTTGAGAATCGATCCACCACTACCCAGATGGTATTACACTCTTGGGACTTTGGGAGCTCTGAGATGAAGTCCATGGATAAGTGTGTCCATGGACGCGTAGAAATGGGCAATGGGAGTAGAGCACCTGCAGGAGCTTGGCGATGTACTTTATGTTGGGCACATGTGGAACAAGAGGCCACAAAATCTTGGACGTCTTTCCTAATTTTGGGCCACCAGTAAAAGCGACAAACAAGTTCAAGTGTCTTGAGAACCCCAGGATGACCAGAAAATGGTGAGGCATGAGCCCAGGATAGTAACTTCGGCCGAAGTTCAGGCGACACATATATTTTCCCTGGAGGTGGCACAGGAGACACGTGAGTGGTGGCAAAGGCAGTGGGACTGATGATGGGACGCTGGTCATGAGGCTGAACATCTTCCTCCATGGACCGTGATAACGCATCCGCCTTTACATTCTGGGAGCCTGGACGATACAAGATCTTGAAATCAAAACGCGAGAAGAATAATGACCAGCGGGCTTGGCGAGGATTCAGGCACTGGGCCGCTTGGAGGTAGAGCAAGTTCTTGTGGTCTGTAAAAATGGTTACGGTGAATTTGGCACCCTCTAACAAGTACCTCCACTCTTCCAATGCCAACTTGATCGCTAACAACTCTTGATCGCCAATGGAGTAGTTTTTCTCTGCAGGAAGGAATTTTCGTGAGAAGAACCCGCATGGATGTTGCTTCCCATCTTCCGCGGTCTGGGATAGCACTGCGCCAATACCCACATTAGAGGCATCAACCTCAAGGGAAAAGGGCTTATCAGGGTCTGGTTGCTGGAGAATAGGTGCCGAGATGAAGGCTTGTTTTAGCAGATGGAATGAGGACAAGGCTTCTTCAGACCAGGCGGCGGGATTTGCTCCTTTTTTGGTCAGGGCTGTAATTGGAGAGATGAGCGTGGAGAATCCCCTGATAAATTTTCTGTAATAATTGGCAAAGCCAATGAAGCGCTGGACAGCCTTTAGCGTAGTTGGTTGGGACCAACCGTTGATGGCCTCAAGTTTTTCGGGATCCATCTGTAATTTTGAGCCGGAGATAATGTACCCCAAGAAAGGTATAGAGGGTACTTCAAAGGTACACTTGGAGAGTTTACCATACAATTTATTTGCACGTAAACGGGACAGGACTTCTTTCACCTGACTGCGATGGGTTTGGAGATCTTGGGAAAATATCAGGATGTCGTCAAGATATACTACGAGGAACTTGTATAATACATCTCTGAATATATCATTCACAAACTCTTGAAAAACTGCAGGAGCGTTACTTAATCCGAAGGGCATTACAAGGTACTCGTAATGCCCATCTCTGGTGTTGAAAGCTGTCTTCCATTCATCGCCCTCACGGATTCTGATTAAGTTATATGCTCCTCTGAGGTCCAGTTTGGTGAAGACCTTTGCTTCCTTGACACGATCGAACAGCTCAGTTATGAGAGGAAGAGGATAACTGTTTTTGACTGTTATGTTGTTTAAGCCTCTGTAATCAATGCAGGGACGCAGGCCTCCATCTTTCTTTTTCACAAAGAAGAAACCCGCTCCAGCGGGAGAGGAGAAAGGGCGGATGAAACCTTTTTGCAGATTTTCCTGAATGTAATCGGATATTGCTTTAGTCTCGGGTATAGAGAGTGGGTATGTGCGCCCCTTAGGAGGGGACTTTCCGGGTAGAAGGTCAATGGGGCAATCCCATTTACGATGAGGAGGTAACACATCAGCAGCCTGTTCACTGAATACATCACAAAATTCTTCATATGCTGTGGGTAGGCCAGGCAAGGGCTTAATCTTAGTAGACCGGATAGGAGTTACTTCACTGGTGCAATGCTTCTGGCAATAATCACTCCATTCCTCTATCTGAAGTGAGGAACAATTGATGCGAGGATTGTGGAGTCGTAACCACGGCAACCCTAGCACAATGTCGTAAGACGATTTAGGAATGATGAGAAACTTAATGCGTTCCTGATGAAGAATCCCCACTTGGATGGTAACAGAAGCTGTCTGATGTGTGATATCACTGCCAAGAATTTTATTACCATCGACTGCAGTCAGATAGAGGTGCGGAGACAATGACGAGACTGAAATATTACTTTTTTTGACAAGGTCTGAGGTAATGAAGTTCCCTGCTGCCCCAGAGTCCGCCAGGGCAGGGACGTGATAGGAACCTGCTGGAGTCACAAGGGTAACTGGAAGTACTAAGTCAGGAGAAGGAGGAGACTTTATTAAACGGCCTAACCTGACTCCCCCGTTGCAGGTTAGGGCTTGGTGTTTTCCCGGACGCTCAGGACAGAACCCGATAAAGTGACCGGAAGCGGCACAATACAAACACAATTTCTCTTTTTGCCTCCTAGATCGTTCTTCCGGTGAGAGCCTAGATCTACCTGCTTGCTTAGGTTCTTCTGTACTAGCAGTCACTGGACAATGCAGAGGCGTGGAAGAAACTCTGGAGAAAACTTTTTCCTGCCGCTCTAGACCTCTCTCTCTGAGACGTAGGTCTATTTTGACACACAGGGAGATCAAATCTTCTAACTGAACTGGAAGATCACGGGTAGCCAACTCGTCCTTAATGCGCTCCGAAACTCCTAGCCAGAAAGCAGCAGTTAGTGCTTCATTGTTCCACTTTAATTCGGAAGCCAAGGTCTGGAATTGGACTACAAATTGTCCCATGGGACGGGAGCCTTGTTTAATACGGAGTATCTCTGTAGAGGTGGACGCTGCTCGACCTGGCTCGTCGAACATGCGTCTGAATGCGGAAACAAATTTGACGTAATCAGTGAGTAAAGGGTCAGACCTTTCCCACAGCGGTGATACCCAACTTAAAGCTGAACAAGTTAGCAGGGAGACAATGTAAGCTATCTTGGTCCTAGCAGAAGGGAAATTCTGTGGTTGTAGTTCAAATTGGATATCACATTGAATGAGAAATCCTCTACAGAGCTTGGGGTTGCCAGCATATTTATTAGGAGCAGGAAGCTGTAAGTGAGAGACAGACACAGAAGAATGAGCAGCTGGTGGAGTGGACACTACAGGGGCAGGTGACCTGAGTGACTGCTGGAGAACATCCAAGTGAGTGGACACTTCCTGTAGGTAGGTAGTGACTTGCTGCTGCGTGGCTTCCTGTGTCTCTATTCGTGAAATAACATCCTGAAGAGCCGCTGGGCCCACACTGTGGTCATGTGCCGAGTCCATCGGCCTTGAACAATCTGTCAGGGGCTGGTCTGATTGTGTTCCTGGTAATGACCTGGGTGAGCCAGTGGAGGGCGCAGGGAGGCAGAAGTTAGGTGGCTTGAGAGATGGACAAGTCATATGCTGGAGCACTCCGGAAGTTTACACATTGAGCACAGAGAATTGGCCAGACCTGAAGCAGAGGCGCGGAGTCTAACTCGCCAGGGGTTTTCGCCAGTGACCCCCGCCAGGGGATATGGTCTTCGCTGCGCCTGACGGGCAGGTCGCGGCCCTCTGCTCAGGTTCCTCTGTGGAGGCTGTGAGACACTCGGGTATACAGGGATGCTTAATACCGGATTATACTGAAGTGCTTAACCATCGATGGTGAGTCCGATGGTGACATGAAAAGGTAAGTATATCGGAGATGGTGAACTCTGGAGTGCTTGGGTAGCTGAGGATATCCGGAGCCTGTGAGAGGAATCCTGGGCTGAGCACCGCAGACTGGTAACACACTGAGATGGAGATAGTGAAAGTCTCTGGCAGCAAGTAAGTAACCAGGAAAGGCAGGTACAGCAGGACACAGGTAAACGGATCTCTGGAGCAAGCTTGAAGCCTTGAGAGCGATGCTGGAGAACTTGCAGGAGAATTGACAAGTTGTTCAAGGCAATGAGGACTCTGGGAAGCCTGCTTATATCCCCCCAGAAGGATGCTGATTGGTTGCTGCCGGCAGCAGCAGCAGCAGCATGCACAGAACCAGGAAGTAATTACCTGGATACCTGGATCATGTGACTCTGGATCATGTGACTGGATCATGTGACTCTGCCAGAGTCAGTGGAAAATGGAAATCATGCTAGTAACTACTGAAAGCACCAGTGGCTGATCTGCGGCACAGAATATACCAGCGTACCGGTAAGTGGCGTGTGCGAGCAGTGCGTGAACTGTGGTTCCTGACACACACATACAGCAAACTTGGTAGAAGAAGCTGCTGTCCCTTAAACTGCATGATGTGCTGGCAGCTCTAGTAATTATATACTATTGCTATTGTCATAATTTTAGCCACTTGCCAAGAGGAGGGGGGTTTACGGGCATTGTATATGAGCAAACCGGTGTTACAATTCCCGAAAAATACGATTTTGGCAATAATTGGACCAACAGTAGTTAAAAAAAAGAAGACAAAGATTGTTTTTTTGCTTTACCCCAAGGTTTATCTTGCCTCCATGTATTGTTTATTCTGCCCATTGCACCTATGTAACACATACTTGCCAAACCTCTTGGAATGTCCGGAAGAGTCACAAATCTATGCCACCACTGTTCCGCTGCCTCCCACTTTCTTACTGAAGTGATGGGAACGGAGGTTGGATGATGTTGTTTACATTGTATTGCATAATTGTAGCCCAGCCCTTCATTTAAGGTACGTCTTTGAACAGCGGTAGTTGGGTCATGATTATGTGATCGTATCACTCATTGGACAGAGTTGCCCCCCTGTAGGACTCTCTCAAAGGGGTTTTGAAAGACGTTGCCAATATATTGGATGTTATTTTTCCCCAACGTGTATCAGTGGGCCCGTTACAGAACTGATCGCTCCTCTGCAAATTTGCAGACGTTTGCGATCTCATAGTCGCCGCCCAAACAGAGTGAAAACCCGCCCCGTGCAAGTCTGCATACGCCTTGCGAAAAGCTCTGCGTACGTCGGTCAGCTGCAAATCCGTTCGCAACACACTCACAATCTAATGTTTTTTCCAGTCTGTGCGTAGCCCAGGACCTACTCCTACAGTGCGATAGAAACAGGCTGATCGAGGCCGGAGCTGACGTCACACACACGCCCTGAAAACGCTTGGGATCGCCTGCGTTTTTCCTGACACTCCCAGAAAACAGCCAGTTACCACCCGCAAACGCCCACTTCCTGTCAATCAACTTGCATGCGCCTAGTGATCAAAAAAGACACTGGATTCTTTCACAGTTTGGCCTCATGCATGTGCATTACGATCCATCTACGCATGCGTAGTCGATTCATAATCGTCCGCCCTGCGAAAACGCACAACAGCGATCGGGTCTGAATCGGGCCCGGTGTTACTTTTATGCATTAAATCTCAACACAGTATTGCTTTCCCTACCCCTTGCAACCTTAGAATACTGTGATCATTCAGCTTCTTCCTCGTTCCGGTGGCCCTGCTCCCTCATTGTGACGTCATAATGTCACATGTTTGGGGGGCCACGTGTGCCCAGGACGCATTACCCCCTGCTCCAGCCCTGCATAAATAGAGGCCTATTTATCACCATCCGCATCCAGGATGCGGATGACAGGTGATAAAATTGGCCAAACTCGCACTGCGATAATTGATTAGATCGCAGGGATGTATCAATTATCGCATGCACTGCCCCTGCCAACATCGCCGCTACCGCCACCGCCTGGTCCCCCCCCACCCCACCCCAGCAGACCCCACACCCCAGCAGATCAATATACTTACCAGTCCTGGGAGCCGGTCCGCACTGCTTCTGCTGGGCTGCCGGGTGCCGGATCCTGTGCGCTGCGGTGACCCCCCGGTGCTGTACACTGCGCTGCCGCTTTGCAACGTCACTTTACTGTACAGGGGTCACAGCGCAGCATATGGGGAACCGACACCCGGCAGCGCTCAGCGGAGCAGCGGACACCGGCTTCCTGGACTGGTAAGTTTTTTTGTGTGTTTTTTTTCCTTTTTTTTTTTCCTTTTTACACTGTGATCAGCTTGTGCGTCCATCGGACACACATAGCTGATCACTGTAGCCGGGTCCCGCTCAGCTTTCTCTGCCAGGGGCAGAGAAAGCTGGGCAAATGCCTCCTTATCGCAGTGTTGCCCTGTGATCTCGCCAGCCTGAGCTGGCGAGATTATCACAGGGCACACTGCTGTATTTTTACACATTTTTTTTGTAGGAAATTTAGCCACATCACATTTCCCATTATAAGTATGGGGAATGCGATGTGGCTTACTAAAAAAAAATGTGAATTAAAGGGTTTGGAGCAGGTTTTCATGAAAACTGCTCCAAATGCCCTTTAATACATTCAGGTGATACTAAAATAATGTGAAAAGGGTGCGAAAATAGAAAACACCTCTTTTTCACTTTATTTTAGTAAAAATAATGTTAATTAATAGACCCCTTAATCCCTTACATTCTAATATCCTGATATAGATAACAGTTGGCCCAACGCCTGCATGATTCTAAAGTTGGAATATTAGATTCTCTGAAGATTCCAATCGACTCTAAATATAGAAACAACTCTCCAGATTTTACACCGTGTCCTCAGCGCACACACTTCCTGAGCATCTATTGTGGAATATTATACACCCTCATCTGCCGTACTGCTATTCTTCTGTAAATACTCAAGTGAAAGGAAGTGGAGAGATAACCAAATAACAGTTTGCCCTTTGCAGAATCTGCCCTGATGACCTATTAGACCATATCTCATATGATAAAAAAACAATGTTGCACATTGTTCCAGACTTCAATGAGATGCAAAGACGGATACTGTTGGGAGAGAGAACAAATGGTTATAGAGATTTGTTTACATACAGCGTAAACCAGTACATACACAATGAGGCTATTATGACAGTAACTTAAGAAAACAAGAGTTCCACAGAACAAAGTGTGATCCGCTTCTGCATGAGTTCATAGTCTAAATATCAGCAGTAGAGAGCTCTGGTGGCCTCACATAGCCCTGCACTTGCACACTCACTGTCAGCGATACCTGCTGCATCCGTTGCCCTGGTAGCCTTCTAGAGAGCATTTGTTACAGGTTAAGTGCTGGGACATCAACTTAATGTTGGTGGTCATTCCGTGTTGTTCGCTCGTTGCCGTTTTTCGCAACGCAGCGATTAGGTGGAAAATGCGCATGCGCATGGTACGCAGCGTGCATGATCTTAGTTATTTAACACAAAACTTTGGAGATTTACACAAGCTCGAACAACGTTTTTTCAACGCTCGAGTGATCGTAGTGTGATTGACAGGAAAGGGGTGTTTCTGGGCGGCAACATGGCGTTTTCAGGGAGTGTGCTAAAAAACGCAGGCGTGCCAGGTAAAAACGGGGGAGTGGCTGGCCGACGTCAAACCAGGAACTAAACGGACTGAGCTGATCGCAAACTAGGAGTAGGTCTGGAGCTACTCAGAAACTGCAAGGAATTATTTAGTAGCAGTTCTGCTAATCTTTCGTTCGCACTTCTGCTAAGCTAAGATACACTCGCAGAGGGCGGCGGCCTAGCGTTTGCAATGCTGCTAAAAGCAGCTAGCGAGCGAACAACTCGGAATGAGGGCCGTTATCTCTACATAAAACCTTAAAGGGTCCTCCTTCAGATTACTTTCATTTATAGATGTATTCAAAGCTGGACTCGCCCACAGGGGTACCAGGGAAACCACCGGTAGGCCCCACTGTCTGAATGCCCACTCCCTCCTCTAGGGATCAGGTTCCAGACTGTGCACTTTTATTATACATGGTAGATATGTTGCATTACACTGCACTAGACTATTGTGTATTTCAAGCCTCTGTGGAGGTTGGCCACACCCCCTTTGTAGGCTGGCCACACCCTTAAGTATGGGCCCCTATCACTGCATTCCCCCGGTGGGCCCTTCATGCCCCAGTCCGACACTGGATGTATTCATTCCCTTTTGTAACTTTTGCTGAATAAATTATGGTATCCGGACTATCAATCTACACTAAAAAGGTCTACAGTCAAGAGATCGGCCACTAATGGTAGACATGCATTAGGTCGACAGGGTCAAAAGGTCAACAGGGCCAAAAGGTCAACATGTAAAGAGGTAGACATTGCAAAAGTTCGACAGGGTCAAAAGGTTGACATGGCAATGGTCGATACACATATGGTCGACCCAAATTTTTTTTTAAATAAATAAATTTAAAAAATTCAACTTTTTTATACTTTACCATCCATGTGGAGTACAATTGGGAATAGTAACCTGTGCCGAGCGCAGCGGTAGCGGAGCGTGGCACCTTTTCGAAGCATGGCGAGTGAAGCGAGCCATGCGAGGGCATGTGGTACATTAATGGGGCTTGTTGATGGTAGAAAAGAGGAAAAACACCTCCAAGAAAAATTGTGTCTACCTTTATTGTGTTGACAATTTCCTGTCAGCCTTTTGTCCCTGTCAACCTCTTCTACTATACCTATTCTATGTCGGCCTTTGACCCTGTCGGCCTTTTAAACCTGTCAACCTAAAGCATGTCTACCATTAGTGGTAGACCTGTTGACTGCAGACTTTTTAGTGTACATGTAATAATCCACAACCATAAATTATGTAATGACAAAGTTGTTTCGCTTAATAGAATAAAATATATATGCCCAACAACATTATCCTCAGTCTAAGTACCATTTTATCCAGAGGACAGCAAATAAACCCCATAAAGTATAGTCCAATTTGCATTAAGAAACAACAACAACAAAAGCAATTACGGTCCCCATACAGGCTGAGATCATTTCCCTTGTTTAACTTTCTACAATACCAGTAGCCCTATTTGTCATGTTCTGTTAGGAAGAAGTGCAAAGAACCATTTAGGATGAGTGCTGTTTACGTAGGGATTCATGGCTTCCTGTGCCTTGGTCACCTCGGCTAAACCTCATGCTATAACCCTCGACAACACATCACCTGTTAAAGCCTGGATTTTTAGGCTACTTTGATGACAAGCTTTTGGAATTGCGATGGTGGAAACTTGTTCCAGCTAAGTATCGAGTGCAGTTTTTGGAGCTCAATTTTTAGGACCATACATTGTTCCATAGAAACATAGAATTTGACAGCAGATAAGAACCACTTGGCCCATCTAGTCTGCCCATTTTTTTTACCATATTTTTACCCACTGGCGTGCGCAGCACATTTTATTAGGGGGTGCACTGTCAGAGGGGTGTGTCTAGCACCGCCTTTTGGGCGAATCTAGCACCATCTATTGATGGTCAACGCATATAAAATATCCACCCTTTGTTAGGTTCCTGGTGCTCAGACCAAGGGAGATGTTCATGAAGTGAGTCCAGAGCACCAGGACGTAACGCTGGGAAAGGGGAACGGAAAGGGAATAGCCCCTGGCGCCCTAACTCCGTTGTCTCACCCGTGCTGTCAGAAATCCCCTGCGAGACCATGGTTTCTTGAGCCCCTGGCAGCCGCGTTTGAAGGGCGGATCATGTCCGCCCAACTCCGATGCCCCCCGGTCACAGTGAGAGACAAAGGGAAATCCGAGACAGGATGACAACAAGAGGCCCTCCAACCAAGCAAACAGGCCAGGGGCTCACAAGCCAACTAAAAACCTAAAGCATGTGCGGAGAAACCGCCAAAGGAAAATAACAACAAAGGAAATGCTGATCACACGCCGACACAATACCTTTGTGTACCGGCGGTGACAGCATAAGCAGAACCCTCTGCAAAACACCAGGGACAGAAACAATAATGAAATACAGCGGCCTAGGCCAACGGACGCGGGAGAGCCGCTACTCACGGAACTGGTACGAATACTGGCAAACGGACAGGAACCCTCAATGATGCCAACACAAACTCTCAGAACTGGAGGACAGGCAGAATCCCAAACGACAGACCGGTGGACACCAGGAAACCAGGAACTTGACCAGGGATAGGCAAAGCCACTGGACCTCAGGGCAGGAACGCCTCACAGCAGGACACGGGAACAGACACAGGAATCGACACAGGGACTGACACAGGAATCAACACAGGAAGCAGCTAGTCAGACACTGCTATACAGGATCTCAGGGACTGGCAGGAACCAGGTCAGACTTCAAGCAGACTGAAAACCAAGAAATATCACCAGCATCTGTGAATTGCAGTCAGCCAGCATATAACAGAGAGGCCTAATTAATAATCCCATGCAGCTGCCCTGTTGCATGATTCCAAACTGACAAGATGCAATTAGCAGCCAGGTGAGGCTGAACACATGGGAACAAGCTGCAATTACACAGACTCACCAGCGGCAGCAGACAAGAGTATTCTAAAACAGAGCAACAGGAAATCCTGGCATGCAAGACAACTTTATAAACATAAAATACAGAACAAAACTGCAAAACAGGAATGAGCCACAGCCGTGGCTCATAACATTACCCCCCCCCCCCCTTGGAGAGGGGTCAAAAGACCCCAAAATTCAGACTATCCAGAACAAGGGATACAAAAAAAAACCTGACACACTGGTCTAACAGACAAGAAAACAAAAACAAGCTGTAGCAACAACTTGTAACACCCTTGTACCAATCCTAATAAAGCAGATACATTGTCAGATGTTGTGGTGTGCACCAAACAAACACCCCTGATGGCACTCACTGCAATTACATTGCTCCTCCTCAGCCTGGTCTGGCTCCCCCTCTCTTTCCCCTGCAAGCTGCAGCAGCTTACTTACAAGTCAGTAACTAAACTGACACTGACAGTCGCAGACTAGTACTGCTGCTGCTGGAAAAATGAGTGACATGTCAATGTTGCTGTCGACTGCCTGCCAGTATTGAATTTGTCTTCCTAAGAGGAACGCTGGCTGCATGCTGCTCCGCATCAGTGGCTGGCGTTGGCATAGCATAGAAGGAGAGAGGTGTGTATGTGGCGGGTGTGATGGGTGGGCATGCGAGCAGCATGATGTAATCACGTCACATCACGCTGTTTTTGTACATGGAGGTGGAGCCGGGAGTTTGAAAGCCGGTGGCAGTGGCACCCTTGATTGACCCAGGCGTCCGGTCAGTAATGCAGTCCTGATAGGGTGCAGCGTAGAGGGGACAGTATTCAGCCTGCTCGGCGATCGCTGCATCAGGCATGTGAGATCGGGGTGGCAGACATTAGGGGGTGCCTGTGCGCACCAGGCACACCCCCACCCCCCTGCACACACCTATGTTTTTACCTCAAACTTTATTTGATCCTTATTTCTTTGTAAAGCTATACTTATGTCTATCCCATGCATGTTTAAATTGCTCTACTACTCTTAGCCTCTACCACCTCTGATGGGAGGCTTTTCCACTTGTCCACTACCCTTTCAAATTACCCCTGAACCTACCTCCCTCCAGTCCAGTGGCGTAGCCAGAACTATATGGGCCCCATAGCAACATTTTCAAGGGGCCCCTGTTCCAATATCTTTCTGCAGCAGTTGTTACATTTATGCCCCATAATATCACCCTAATTCATTTTCTGAACCATAGTAGTGCCTTGGTTAAAGTTATGCCCCATAGTAAAGCCATAGTTCATATTTTGTCACATTGTAAGGCTGCCAGTACACATTACACAACACAGTACTCCCGATTCACATTATTACACAGGGCGGGATGTACTAAGGGAAAAATGCATTAAAACCCCCGTTTTCAGGAATTTTACTGCATTTTCAAATGTACTAAGACACGACCACCGGGTTTTCGCTGCTCAGGGTATCGCCATCTTGGGAGCCCAGGGAGGTGATGGAGACCCCCCACACACCACCTCACAGGTATTGCGGGTGGCCTCCGTCACTGCATTGCGATGTTGATCGCATATGTTAGTACATATGTGATCAATATCGCTGCAAAGGGCGGTGAGGGGCGGCGATGTATGTTAATAAAGCCCGTCCATAGTGTCCCCATTTCATATTGTGCCACATTCCAGTGCCCCAGTTCATATAATGTAGCATTATAATGCCCTTCAGTTCATTTTATATCACATTACAATGAGCAGGTCCAGGAGCATACCTAGATATATTGTAGACCACAAGGCAAAGGTTTGTAAGGGCCCCTATGTACCAGCCAATGAGGAAAATGTATATACAGTAACACACAATTTTGCCAGGGAAGGTGGGCCCCTCTCAGCTCTGGGCCCCGTAGCAACTGCACCCCCTGCACCTATGGTAGCTATGCTCTTGCTACAGTCTCAGTGTATGCCCTCGTGTTCTAATACTTCTCTTTATTTGAAGTATATTTTCCTCCTGGACTTTGGTAGAACCTTTGATATATGTGAAAGTTTCTATCATGTCCCCCCTCTCCCTTTGTGCTCCAAACTATACATATTGAGATTTTTTAGTCTTTCTGGGTATGTTTTGTGATGTAGGCCATGCACCATTTTAGTTGCCCTTCTTTGTACAGTCTCTAATGTCTCTAATGTATTATTATCCTTCTGAAGATATGGCCTCAAGAATTGAACACAGTATTCTAGATGAGGCCGCACCAATGACCTATACAGTGGCATTATTACTTCTTTCTGCTGCTGATTTATCTCCCTATGAGGCCAAGCATCATGAACCTTAGGAAGAGCCTAGAACTGATGACCTAGTTTGTTGGGGATCTATGAGTGTGACCAGATTAAAAAAGTCTGATATGAAATACACTAGGCAGTGGACTTTCCGTGTCAGTGAAAAGGTGCTACCATTGATTACAGGAACTATGGGGCAGATGTATTAACCTGGAGAAGGCATAAGGAAGTGATAAACCAGTGATAAATGCAAGGTGATAAACGCATCAGCCAATCATCTCCAATATGTAAATTAACAGTTAGGAGCTGATTGGCTGGTGCGTTTATCACCTTGCACTTATCACTGGTTTATCACTTCCTTATGCCGTCTCCAGGTTAATACATCTGCCCCTATGTATATCACCTAAGAGCTGTTATTATTGAATAGGAGGCTACAGCTGCTGCAATTTGTAGCCCCACAGTCAACAGACAAGAGGAGAAGGCTTTCCCATGGCCAATGGGTAAGAGTTAATTATTCAGGAAAAAATGTGCTCAGATAGTCACTACTGCTTACAAGGTTCCCAGAAGACCCAACTCTATAAATGTTTTGTGCCCAATCTCTGGTACTGCCATCTTGTACAGAGTTGCTGGGTAAACACTGGACAGGACACAGGGTTGCCCTGTCCTCCCTCCCAAGTCACTGCAAGCAAAGATGTAATAAGAAATAGATCAGATATTATTTATTGTGATAATTATTCCTTCCATACGGCCATTGAACTCACCAGTAGCACTTGTACCCAAAAAGGATGACAGTTTTACATTCCTTACTTAATTCTCCAGCTATTATATTACGGATACCTACCAGAGGCCTAGGGTGGTGGAATTAATGGACCAGTTAGGAATCACAAAATATGTCACCAGTCTGGACCTGAGTGCTGGCATATACAACTAGCCACATTCGGGCTGTACCAATAACATGCTCCTTGTTATTATATCAAGCTCACACTAGACATACAGTAGATATACGTTTTATATGAAACGCTTTTAAATGTACCTCAAAATACTGTTTGCAGAAGAATACTTTCTGGTTAGCATTTTTCCATTATTAATAAAAAATTTAAAATCAACCATCGGGGGGGGGGGGGCGTGGCCTGATTGGATATGGAGTAGGACGTGTTCTCCTAGCTCCCCAGCCAACAATATCCTGACTAGATCCTGTTGCCCCTGAGTGACTACCTAAGTGGCCCTGGACGGCTGTCTGAATGCCTGCTGTCCGATCTGGGCTACGTTTTACTGGGATTCTGTGCCCTGTGTCCCTGCTGGGACCGTTTATAGGAGTGTGCTGGACCTGACCTGCATGAGACCGGCGCCATCTTGGACGGCGCTGCCCGGGAGCTATACCACTCCTCTCCCACCCGGCTTGCCTAACATACCTCACGGCCGGCGGGAGTGTGGCACGGGGGCCCCGCCGCTCGAACAACTCGCCGCTCCGCTCCTCTTCCCCGCCGGACGGCCGGGACACTTGTCGCGGCTGAGCTGACTGCAGGGAGCCGCCGGGCGCCATCTTGCGGTTGGCGGGCCGCGTGCACGGAGCTCCGCCGCCCGCCCCTGACAGTCCTGGGCTTAAATTTGAATTTGGAACAGCCCGTGCGCCAGCCGGAGAGCACCCCCGCTGTATAGTTGACGAGCCTTGCCCCCCTGAGGGCTATAACACCGGCTGCACTGTTTGTGGGGTTTTCCGGGCGCCATCTTGTGGTTGGCAGAGGGCTCGGTTCAGCTCCTGACCACACCTCTCCTGCTGGAAGTGTCTCTCACATATTGTTTGAGCTGCTGAACCTGACTGAAGGCTGGAGACTAATACTGAGAGCCCTGCATTGCTCTACCTCAGCAACACTACCAAGACTACTGGTCCTTCTATATATATATATATTTGTCCCGCACCTCTTGGCCCTCTCACAACGTGCTAGTACCTGCGCCCCCTCTCTTTGCCTGCATTGCTTTGATATATATCCGGTCGGGTACGGCGGCATTGTGTTATCCAAAATGGTGAAAGGCCGCCAACAAAACGCGGCGGCGGGCGCAATGGAGAAGTTTGTTCACAATCCCGGTCCCCAACAACAGAGGAGGGAAACTACACAAGATGAGTCTTCACCCCCCTCTCCTGCACACAGCTATGCCTCATCAGAACCGCCCGATGCTGCGTTACAAAGAGTGTTGGATGCCGTGACAGCTAGTGAGGCCCGCTTGGCTGATAAAATTGGACAGGTGCAGTCCGACCTCTCCATTATCCATCAAGACCTACAAAGAGAGAGAGGGTGGGTAAGGCTGAAACCCGTATCTCCAATGTCGAGGATACTGTCACCCCGCTGGGACGGCGAACTGATACTTTGGAGTCTCAGATGACTGATGTGCGCAAAAAACTAACGGATATGGAGGGACGCCTACGTCGCAATAATGTCCGTTTCATCGGTTTGCCCGAGAAGGAGGAGGGCTCGTCTCCTGAGGAATTTCTAGAAACATGGCTTCGGAAGGCATTTGGATCCGATGAATTCTCGCCTCATTTCACCATAGAACGAGCTCATAGAGTTCCGATGCGCCCATTGCCTCCGGGGGCTCCGCCTCGTACCTTCATCGCCAAGTTCCTCCACTTCCGCGACCGGGACACTGTTCTGAAACTTGCTCGCACGAAAGGCCCCCTAAAGTGGAACGGGTCGCCAATATCGGTCTTCCCAGACTTCGCGGTGGAGGTGCAGAAAGATAGAGCTCAATTTCTGCCTGTTAAGAGGAGACTCTGGGAACTTGATCTGCCATACGCCATGCTCTTTCCATCACGATTACGAGTGGTAGCTGATGGTGAAACCAAATTTTTTGCGGCTCCTCGAGAGGCGATGGTATGGCTGGATAGACGCTTCCCGGCGAGACGGGCTCTTGCTGATCCGTGATTAATTCCTGTGACTCTAGTTGCAAGAGATTTTCTGTACGGGATAAGATTATCTGCATATATACTGGGGGGATGCAGGATGTGGAAAAATGTTTAAGTATCTAAATGCTGCTCCCTGAGGATGTGAGGGTGGTGGGGGGGATAATTATTTACCTGATTTTCTGTTTTGGTACTCTCCTCATACTGACCAATTCTTATACTTATATTGCTGAGATGCGGGAGAGGGGGGGCTGGGGGAGAGGAGGGATATATCTGTGGTCCGAATATAACCGATTGTATTTTGTTCTTAAGTCCCGGGGGGAGACTTTGTATGTTTCGCCCCTTTTTCTATCTTATAGGGGTGATTTAGTCTAATGGCTGGGGATGTTTTGTTTTGTTTGTGTTTTGTTTTCTCTTTCTTAGGGCCATTATATTCTTGGCTCCACCCAGAGTATAACTCGTTGTGTGCTCTGGGTTTGAGCCGGTGTTAGGTTAAGGGATCCAGGTATGCTGCAGGTTGGGAGTAGTGTACAGGGTGGGGGGAGGGGGGAAGTTAAAGGCTACGGTTATTGTTTGTATGGATGTTTGGAATTTGAGTATGTATGGCTTACGAATCTATTCATTGAGCGGTGGTGCCTTGTACTTGTATGCAGTGAGGGGGGATCTGGCTGGCTGTGGGCTGTAGCCCCTATTATTATCACAACGACCCCTCATGGTTGGACTTAGGATGTTGTCATGGAATGTGCGGGGACTCAATGACAAGATTAAACGATCTCTGGTGCTTAGACAAATTAAGCAGTATGCCGCTGATGTGATATGTCTTATGGAGACCCACCTGGTGGGCAGCAAGACCCTGGCCATTAAAAGACCTTGGGTGGGGTGGGCATTCCATTCTACACACACCTCTGCCTCTCGGGGAGTCTCTATCCTTGTAAAGAAGTCTGTTCCCTTTGTGGTGGAGTCAGTACAAACGGACCCATGGGGGAGATATGTGTTTTTAAAGTGTAAGATCCACTGTACCCCTTTGCTTTTACTGTCCGTGTATGTGCCTCCCCCGTACTCCTCCGATGTCTTGAAAAAAGTTGCACGGTTTATGGCATTGTCACCGGGAATACCTGTGGTTTGTATGGGGGATTTCAACAATGTATTAGATAAAGCGATGGATAGATTCTCTACTAATCCCTCTGGTCCACATTCTGGTAGGAATAGCTTTGCTGATGTTGTGTCGGGGCTGGGCCTGGTCGATCCCTGGAGACTGAGACATCCATCTGTTAAACAATATTCATGTTTCTCACATTCCCACTCCTCGTTCTCTAGGATTGACCTGGCTCTTCTCTCGAGAGATCTGATTCCTAGGGTTCGGGATAGCAAATATGAGACTAGGGGTATATCGGATCACTCCCCTTTAACATTGATCCTGGATTTTAATTGCTCTAGAGGCCAGGCAGTGTGGAAGTTTAATCCGTTCTGGCTAGTACATATGGGAGATGGCTCCGATTTGGTGGCTGCGTGGCGGGAATTTTTCGAGATAAACAAGGCTGGGCAGCCTATCTCTAATATATGGGATGCGTTTAAGGCCTTTTTGCGGGGAACCCTAATTAAACGAGTGGCTAATTTAAAAAACTTTTTCAGGCACCGGGAGTTCGAACTGGAGACCCTAAGTGTTGCTGCAGAAGCACAATATTTACAAGATTGTTTAGATAGTTCCAAATCTGCATGGTTGTCGGCTCAGGGGGAATGGAGGGAATATCTAATGGAAAAGACTCAGCATAGACTCCTCTTCTCCTCTCACGCCTTTTACGCCTCCGGGGATAGGCCGGGATCATATCTAGCCTCCCTGGAACGGGGTGAGAGATCCTCTAATACTGTGGTTGAAATTGAGGCCTCAGACGGTACCACTTTATCGCAGACCCCACAGATTGCGTCGGAATTCGTGTCGTATTATAGGCGATTATACAGTTCTAAACTAGAATGTACCCCGATACAATTAGACGAATATCTACAGACTATACAGCTCCCCTTGCTGACCTGTGAGGCGCATGACTTCCTCGAGGCACCTATCTCGCCAGAGGAGATTGTGGCTGCGATTAATGCTGCTCCCAATGGGAAGGCTTCGGGGCTAGACGGCATACCGTCTGAGCTATATAAACGACATTTAGATTTTTTTGTCCCCCAATTACTTGAGTTATATAATCAGATATTCACACAGGAATTCCTTCCTTTATCTATGGCAGAGGCATTGATTATTGTCCTTCCGAAGCCCGATAAGGACCATAGGAAGGTTGATTCTTATAGACCTATCTCCCTTCTACCGACCGACATTAAAATTCTGGCCAAAGTCCTGGCATGTAGATTAAATCAGGTCATTACGCAGCTCATACACCCAGATCAGACGGGGTTTATGCCCAATAAATCAACATCCATTAATCTTAGACGATTATTTACCCATCTCCAGGTCTCCCGTGAGGCTCCCTCATCCATAGTAGTATCATTGGACGATGCTAAGGCCTTTGACTCCGTGGAATGGGAGTATTTGTGGAGGGTCATGCACAAGTTTGGTATAGGCCCTAGCTTTATCAAATTCGTCCGATTGATGTATTCCTCTCCCCTGGCTAGGGTGGCAGTGAACGGTTTTGTATCACATTCCTTTCCATTGTCTAGAGGTACTCGTCAGGGATGCCCATTGTCCCCTACCCTGTTTGCTATAGCCATTGAACCCCTTGCATGTCTTCTGCGAGCGAACCCTGAGTTTTTTGGATATACTGTGGGCACCAGGGAGGAGAAAATAGCTCTATATGCCGATGACATCCTGCTATTTGTGGATCGCTATGCTGAGTCTATGCCTAAGATTTTAGATATTGTTGATCAGTTCGGATGTTACTCCGGGCTCCTGATCAACTGGGAGAAATCCTTCATTATCCCGCTTCAGGGCGAGGTCCCTGCCTCCCCATTGGTTGATCTCCCACTAAGATGGGTGAATTCCTTTAAATATCTGGGCATTTGGGTATCTAACGACCCTCATAAATTTACTTCCCTTAATATTACACCGCAAATATCTTATCTTCGCAATAAAGTGAAGGTCTGGGGGAAACTGCCCCTGACAGTTACAGGGAGGGTTAACCTGGTGAAAATGGTTTTTCAACCCAAACTCCTGTACATTCTACAACAATCCCCAGTATACATCCCCCAGAAAACTTTCAAACAGATAGATGGGTTGCTGTCCTCCTTGGTCTGGGCTAGTAAACGGGCACGGTTGGCACTTAATACTTTGACCAGGCCCAAAACCTTAGGGGGGCTGGCTCTTCCCAACTTTCGTTTTTATTACTTTGCAGCACAATTAGCACATCTATGGGAATGGGTTAATGAGTCTGACACTTCGAGTCTGTACTCGCAGTTGGTAATGCAGGAATACCCAGGTGGTTCCCCATTGAGACTGCTTCTCTGTGGAAGCGTCAAAATGTCGACACTACCACTCATAAAACAATATATTACAGTTTGGAGGCTGGCGCACCGGATATTGCAAGGACAGGGCATTGATCCCGACACTCCGCTGGACAATAAATATGGATTGCCGGAGTTGTGTCAGCTTCAAGTCAGGGAGGTGTGGGAACCATGGGGAGTAACTTCACTGGGACACTTATACACTGATGGGTTTTTTAGATCCTTCCAGCAGATTCAACAGGAATTTAACGTCCCCTCTGTGTATTTTTTTCGCTTCCTCCAATTGCGGCATGCTATGTCTGCCCAATTCCCCGATGGCCCGCCGGCGCTTACTGATTCCCCGGTTAAACTGCTGCTGCAGACGGTGGGATCCGGTCATTTAGTCTCCAAAATATCCGGCCGTTTACTTCAAATGCATCATATAGACCCCCTTAGCTCCCTCAAGACCAAGTGGGAGTCTGATCTAGGACCAGTGTCGGATGATCTATGAGAGGGTGCTCTGGGATCGTACCGGCTTTCAACATCATCTGTCCGATATCAACAGATTCAGTTGTTAGTGTTACACAGGGTATATATGTCCCCTCTGAGACTGTCGCATATAGGGGGATCCCACAGTTCAAAATGTCCCAAATGTGGCAGTCTGGGAGCAGACTTTTGGCATATGATATGGCTCTGTCCCTTGGTGTCGATTTTTTGGGAGGAGGTTATACGTGCTATAGTTGATACGGGTATCCCCTCTACCGTACTTACACCTATATCTTGTATATTAGCAACGATAGATGAGGAAGTTCTAGATCCGCCCAGTCGACGCTATGTTGTCAACCTCTGTGCTTTGGCCAAGGTTTGCGTAGCCAGATTATGGATGGCTAATGAAGCCCCAGCACCAAAATCTTGGATTACTCTGGTTAATACCTCTGTCATACATGAAAAATTTGTATATCTGGCCAGGAATGCGGAAAAAAAGTTTATTGCTATATGGGGAAAGTGGATGAGCTCTCGCTATTTCGCTTCACGGATGAATACTGCTGAGCCCTAGATTTATTTAACTAACTGATGTGAGAGATTTATGTGGGAGATCCCTGGGGTGGGTGGCCCATGGTCAGCCGGGTTCAAATGCAGGATACTGCCGTGATAAAGTATACTACGATGTGTGTATAATATATAGTAAATCTGGGTCATCACTGCTCTGTTGCTATATATGACTTTGAATGGGTTACATAACACCACGTCACACTATGCTTTTTATGTAATACCGTAAGCATGTTGTTGAATGTATTATTTTTTATTTGTTTAATTGTTTTAGTTATCTGATTTATGTTTGTTATGTTTTGCCATAGGCAATGTTTAAATGTTAAAGCATTGTAAAAACCAATAAAAACTTATTGAATTTAAAAAAAAAATCAACCATCGGACATCCTTAATGAACATCAGACATCCTTAAAGAACTTCCAGTACTTTGCTTATGGTCCCTAACAGCCTTCGGCGCTGTTCTGCTATCTTAGTTGCCACTTTTTTTGAGGTTCGCAATGATTTGCCTACTTTTTCATGCCGATCTCTTAGGTCACGCTTTGTAGAAAAATCACGGAGTATGGCCACGATACCGGCACGTCACGGAAATAGCTTTGAATGATAAGCACAATATTTATACCATGATTTTAACTTTCACAAAATCGCTCCCAACCCGTAGACCCCGCTAATTCCTTCCTACATTGCCATGTTCACCAATGCTGTGAAGAGTAGTAGATTAGTTTGGCTACGGCAAGGCCTTGGGGGGGCCAAGGGCACATAGTACAAGGTGGCACGGGTAAGGGATGGTGGGGGGGGGGGGGGGTGTATATTAGGTTGTGCATACCTCCCAACATGACACATTCCAGGAGTGACTACATGCTCTGCTCCTGGACTTCCCTCTTAATATATGATTGGCATCACCTGTGTTGAACTATTTAATTGACAACAAAGGTATTTCAAGACAGAAGAGGAGGAGATGCAGGAATCCCTGGGTCACTCACAGCTTTCTCCTCCCTCCTATCTCTCCTCTGGTTGGGAAGCTCCATCGGTAGGTCATGAAACCTGACACTCCTGTGTCTCTGCCTGCACTGCATACAGTCCTTCATGCATTCCGTAGGCCTGTTTCTGCTGCTGCACAAGAGGGAGCACTTGTGATGTTAAAGTGCTCCAACCAGAGGTCCCCTTGACAGAGGGGGGGCCCGGGGTACAGTATCCCCTGTGCCCTCCCCTCACCCCTTAATCTGGCTAAGGGGTACTGTCTCAAAACTTATTCTGAAATGCTGACCTACAGTACAGTATAGTACCATGCCGTCCACATGCCCCAGGACAGATTTTTTTTGTGTGGAGATGTTTTGCCAGATCTAAGCCCTAGATGCCACCTGTACATTTTATCACTGAGACTTTGCACAGTGCACTTTGCTGTGTATACACAATTGCTTTATTGCTCTTTGAAGAATGTCATTTTTTTTATGAATGGATCTACATTTCTCTACAATCTGATTACCATATGGACCCTGGAAAGCTCCCAGCGAAGCAGGAAAACACCATTATAACATATAACACTGTTTGCCCAGCTGCCGTAATTGCCGAATGCACCTGCCAGCCACAGATATGCTGCTATTGCTGGAGGATATGCTACAGTCTATCTTCTTATCAGCTCCTTTATCAGTCCACTAACCTTGCAGGCTGCCTGCTGATGCAGTTACCCAGAAGCAAGGGCCATCCATTTACGAATGCTGTCATCTATATTATTTCATTTCACACATTTTACTGGACGGCTGATTTATAAGTGGCTCGTGGTAAGTGCATAATAGATAGTGCAAGAGAACTTGTCATGCTGACAGCGCAGGCCCTACGATGTAATGGGGACCCTGCGGCTGAGATAACGTTAGCATTTAAACACCTGGATCTGAGATATCTATGAGGAGCGACTGCAAACGTCTCAGTCAAAACCTGTTTTCTAAAAATCAGCCCAGCCATTATTCAGTATATCTCATTGTTCAGCATAGTTTATATGTCATCAGGATCTGGCAAAAAAAAAAATGCATTAAGAAATCCACACATTTGGTTTTGTGTAATTGGACCCTCCTATGGTCTGTGGGGGTTATTTAGATTTGGTCACAGATTTTTCTATTTTAACAATATCTGCAACCACTAAAATTGCATGCTGCAAGACTGCCCAGCATGTGTGGTGTTGCCCTGTGATGCGATCACAACCTTAAATAGAGATTGACACCTGTCTACGCAGTATGGCTGCATAGGCAGACACACCGCCGCCATATTTCCACTTGCAGGAAACCCAGGGAGGGTTAGGGGGAGGGTAAGGGTTAGCATACTTACTAATATGTGTCGGAATTCTTAACGTCAGGATGCCGTTGTCGGTATTCATCCCGGCGCTGGCATACTGACTGTGAGGATCCCGTACCTAACCCTTCTGAAAGTAGTCTTCCTCTTTAATCGCTGATGCAAGCTTCAATCCAAGTTCTTAATGCTTTGCCTCAACCCGGAAAGGGAGTTGCCATTAGCAACACACAGACCTTCATGACTTATAAGCACCATTGTGGTCACACTGGTGACAACTAGAGATGTGCACTTGAAATTTTTCGGGTTTTGTGTTTTGGTTTTGGGTTCGGTTCCGCGGCCGTGCTTTGGGTTCGACCGCGTTTTGGCAAAACCTCACCGAATTTTTTTTGTCGGATTCGGGTGTGTTTTGGATTCGGGTGTTTTTTTCAAAAAACACTAAAAAACAGCTTAAATCATAGAATTTGGGGGTCATTTTGATCCCAAAGTATTATTAACCTCAAAAACCATAATTTCCACTAATTTTCAGTCTATTCTGAATACCTCACACCTCACAATATTATTTTTAGTCCTAAAATTTGCACCGAGGTCGCTGGATGACTAAGCTAAGCGACCCTAGTGGCCGACACAAACACCTGGCCCATCTAGGAGTGGCACTGCAGTGTCACGCAGGATGTCCCTTCCAAAAAACACTCCCCAAACAGCACATGACGCAAAGAAGAAAAAAAGAGGCGCAATGAGGTAGCTGTGTGAGTAAGCTAAGCGACCCTAGTGGCCGACACAAACACCTGGCCCATCTAGGAGTGGCACTGCAGTGTCACGCAGGATGGCCCTTCCAAAAAACACTTCCCAAACAGCACATGACGCAAAGAAGAAAAAAAGAGGCGCAATGAGGTAGCTGTGTGAGTAAGCTAAGCGACCCTAGTGGCCGACACAAACACCTGGCCCATCTAGGAGTGGCACTGCAGTGTCACGCAGGATGTCCCTTCCAAAAAACCCTCCCCAAACAGCACATGACGCAAAGAAAAAAAGAGGCGCAATGAGGTAGCTGTGTGAGTAAGATAAGCGACCCTAGTGGCCGACACAAACACCGGGCCCATCTAGGAGTGGCACTGCAGTGTCTCATGGCAGGATGTCCCTTCCAAAAAACCCTCCCCAAACAGCACATGACGCAAAGAAAAAAAGAGGCGCAATGAGGTAGCTGTGTGAGTAAGATAAGCGACCCTAGTGGCCGACACAAACACCTGGCCCATCTAGGAGTGGCACTGCAGTGTCACGCAGGATGTCCCTTCCAAAAAACCCTCCCCAAACAGCACATGACGCAAAGAAAAAAAGAGGCGCAATGAGGTAGCTGTGTGAGTAAGCTAAGCGACCCTAGTGGCCGACACAAACACCGGGCCCATCTAGGAGTGGCACTGCAGTGTCACGCAGGATGTCCCTTCCAAAAAACCCTCCCCAAACAGCACATGACGCAAAGAAAAAAAGAGGCGCAATGAGGTAGCTGTGTGACTAAGCTTAGCGACCCTAGTGGCCGACACAAACACCGGGCCCATCTAGGAGTGGCACTGCAGTGTCACGCAGGATGGCCCTTCCAAAAAACACTCCCCAAACAGCACATGACGCAAAGAAGAAAAAAAGAGGCACAGTGAGGTAGCTGTGTGAGTAAGCTAAGCGACCCTAGTGGCCGACACAAACACCTGGCCCATCTAGGAGTGGCACTGCAGTGTCACGCAGGATGTCCCTTCCAAAAAACCCTCCCCAAACAGCACATGACGCAAAGAAAAAAAGAGGTGCAATGAGGTAGCTGTGTGAGTAAGATAAGCGACCCTAGTGGCCGACACAAACACCGGGCCCATCTAGGAGTGGCACTGCAGTGTCTCACGCAGGATGTCCCTTCCAAAAAACCCTCCCCAAACAGCACATGACGCAAAGAAGAAAAAAAGAGGCGCAATGAGGTAGCTGTGTGAGTAAGCTAAGCGACCCTAGTGGCCGACACAAACACCTGGCCCATCTAGGAGTGGCACTGCAGTGTCACGCAGGATGTCCCTTCCAAAAAACCCTCCCCAAACAGCACATGACGCAAAGAAAAAAAGAGGCGCAATGAGGTAGCTGTGTGAGTAAAATAAGCGACCCTAGTGGCCGACACAAACACCGGGCCCATCTAGGAGTGGCACTGCAGTGTCACGCAGGATGTCCCTTCCAAAAAACCCTCCCCAAACAGCACATGACGCAAAGAAAAAAAGAGGCGCAATGAGGTAGCTGTGTGAGTAAGATAAGCGACCCTAGTGGCCGACACAAACACCGGGCCCATCTAGGAGTGGCACTGCAGTGTCACGCAGGATGTCCCTTCCAAAAAACCCTCCCCAAACAGCACATGACGCAAAGAAAAAAAGAGGCGCAATGAGGTAGCTGTGTGACTAAGCTTAGCGACCCTAGTGGCCGACACAAACACCGGGCCCATCTAGGAGTGGCACTGCAGTGTCACGCAGGATGGCCCTTCCAAAAAACCCTCCCCAAACAGCACATGACGCAAAGAAAAAAAGGCGCAATGAGGTAGCTGTGTGAGTAAGATAAGCGACCCTAGTGGCCGAAACAAACACCGGGCCCATCTAGGAGTGGCACTGCAGTGTCTCACGCAGGATGTCCCTTCCAAAAAACCCTCCCCAAACAGCACATGACGCAAAGAAGAAAAAAAGAGGCGCAATGAGGTAGCTGTGTGAGTAAGCTAAGCGACCCTAGTGGCCGACACAAACACCTGGCCCATCTAGGAGTGGCACTGCAGTGTCACGCAGGATGTCCCTTCCAAAAAACCCTCCCCAAACAGCACATGACGCAAAGAAAAAAAGAGGCGCAATGAGGTAGCTGTGTGAGTAAGATAAGCGACCCTAGTGGCCGACACAAACGCCGGGCCCATCTAGGAGTGGCACTGCAGTGTCACGCAGGATGTCCCTTCCAAAAAACCCTCCCCAAACAGCACATGACGCAAAGAAAAAAAGAGGCGCAATGAGGTAGCTGTGTGAGTAAGATAAGCGACCCTAGTGGCCGACACAAACACCGGGCCCATCTAGGAGTGGCACTGCAGTGTCACGCAGGATGTCCCTTCCAAAAAACCCTCCCCAAACAGCACATGACGCAAAGAAAAAAAGAGGCGCAATGAGGTAGCTGTGTGACTAAGCTTAGCGACCCTAGTGGCCGACACAAACACCGGGCCCATCTAGGAGTGGCACTGCAGTGTCACGCAGGATGTCCCTTCCAAAAAACCCTCCCCAAACAGCACATGACGCAAATAAAAATGAAAGAAAAAAGAGGTGCAAGATGGAATTGTCCTTGTGTTGTATAAACAGGACATGCACACTTTAACCAACCCATCATTTAAGTGACAGGGTCTGCCACACGACTGTGACTGAAATGACGGGTTGGTTTGGACCCCCACCTAAAAAGAAGCAATTAATCTCTCCTTGCACAAACTGGCTCTACAGAGGCAAGATGTCCACCTCATCATCATCCTCCGATATATCACCGTGTACATCCCCCTCCTCACAAATTATCAATTCGTCCCCACTGGAATCCACCATCTCAGCTCCCTGTGTACTTTGTGGAGGCAATTGCTGCTGGTCAATGTCTCCACGGAGGAATTGATTATAATTAATTTTAATGAACATCATCTTCTCCACATTTTCTGGATGTAACCTCGTACGCCGATTGCTGACAAGGTGAGCGGCGGCACTAAACACTCTTTCAGAGTACACACTTGTGGGAGGGCAACTTAGGTAGAATAAAGCCAGTTTGTGTAAGGGCCTCCAAATTGCCTCTTTTTCCTGCCAGTATAAGTACGGACTGTGTGACGTGCCTACTTGGATGCGGTCACTCATATAATCCTCCACCATTCTTTCAATGGTGAGAGAATCATATGCAGTGACAGTAGACGACATGTCCGTAATCGTTGTCAGGTCCTTCAGTCCGGACCAGATGTCAGCATCAGCAGTCGCTCCAGACTGCCCTGCATCACCGCCAGCGGGTGGGCTCGGAATTCTGAGCCTTTTCCTCGCACCCCTAGTTGCGGGAGAATGTGAAGGAGGAGATGTTGACAGGTCGCGTTCCGCTTGACTTGACAATTTTCTCACCAGCAGGTCTTTGAACCCCAGCAGACTTGTGTCTGCCGGAAAGAGAGATCCAAGGTAGGCTTTAAATCTAGGATCGAGCATGGTGGCCAAAATGTAGTGCTCTGATTTCAACAGATTGACCACCCGTGAATCCTTGTTAAGCGAATTAAGGGCTCCATCCACAAGTCCCACATGCCTAGCGGAATCGCTCTGTGTTAGCTCCTCCTTCAATGTCTCCAGCTTCTTCTGCAAAAGCCTGATGAGGGGAATGACCTGACTCAGGCTGGCAGTGTCTGAACTGACTTCACGTGTGGCAAGTTCAAAGGGCATCAGAACCTTGCACAACGTTGAAATCATTCTCCACTGCGCTTGAGACAGGTGCATTCCACCTCCTATATCGTGCTGAATTGTATAGGCTTGAATGGCCTTTTGCTGCTCCTCCAACCTCTGAAGCATATAGAGGGTTGAATTCCACCTTGTTACCACTTCTTGCTTCAGATGATGGAAGGGCAGGTTCAGTTGTTTTTGGTGGTGCTCCAGTCTTCTGTACGTGGTGCCTGTACGCCGAAAGTGTCCCGCAATTCTTCTGGCCACCGACAGCATCTCTTGCACACCCCTGTCGTTTTTTAAAAAATTCTGCACTACCAAATTCAAGGTATGTGCAAAACATGGGACGTGCTGGAATTTGCCCATATTTAATGCACACACAATATTGCTGGCGTTGTCCGATGCCACAAATCCACAGGAGAGTCCAATTGGGGTAAGCCATTCCGCGATGATCTTCCTCAGTTGCCGTAAGAGGTTTTCAGCTGTGTGCGTATTCTGGAAAGCAGTGATACAAAGCGTAGCCTGCCTAGGAAAGAGTTGGCGTTTGCGAGATGCTGCTACTGGTGCCGCCGCTGCTGTTCTTGCGGCGGGAGTCCATACATCTACCCAGTGGGCTGTCACAGTCATATAGTCCTGACCCTGCCCTGCTCCACTTGTCCACATGTCCGTGGTTAAGTGGACATTGGGTACAACTGCATTTTTTAGGACACTGGTGAGTCTTTTTCTGACGTCCGTGTACATTCTCGGTATCGCCTGCCTAGAGAAGTGGAACCTAGATGGTATTTGGTAACGGGGGCACACTGCCTCAATAAATTGTCTAGTTCCCTGTGAACTAACGGCGGATACCGGACGCACGTCTAACACCAACATAGTTGTCAAGGCCTCAGTTATCCGCTTTGCAGCAGGATGACTGCTGTGATATTTCATCTTCCTCGCAAAGGACTGTTGGACAGTCAATTGCTTACTGGAAGTAGTACAAGTGGTCTTCCGACTTCCCCTCTGGGATGACGATCGACTCCCAGCAGCAACAACAGCAGCGCCAGCAGCAGTAGGCATTACACTCAAGGATGCATCGGAGGAATCCCAGGCAGGAGAGGACTCGTCAGAATTGCCAGTGACATGGCCTGCAGGACTATTGGCATTCCTGGGTAAGGAGGAAATTGACACTGAGGGAGTTGGTGGGGTGGTTTGCGTGAGCTTGGTTACAAGAGGAAGGGATTTACTGGTCAGTGGACTGCTTCCGCTGTCACCCAAAGTTTTTGAACTTGTCACTGACTTATTATGAATGCGCTGCAGGTGACGTATAAGGGAGGATGTTCCGAGGTGGTTAACGTCCTTACCCCTACTTATTACAGCTTGACAAAGGCAACACACGGCTTGACACCTGTTGTCCGCATTTCTGTTGAAATACTTCCACACCGAAGAGCTGATTTTTTTGGTATTTTCACCAGGCATGTCAATGGCCATATTCCTCCCACGGACAACAGGTGTCTCCCCGGGTGCCTGACTTAAACAAACCACCTCACCATCAGAATCCTCCTGGTCAATTTCCTCCCCAGCGCCAGCAACACCCATATCCTCCTCATCCTGGTGTACTTCAACACTGACATCTTCAATCTGACTATCAGGAACTGGACTGCGGGTGCTCCTTCCAGCACTTGCAGGGGGCGTGCAAATGGTGGAAGGCGCATGCTCTTCACGTCCAGTGTTGGGAAGGTCAGGCATCGCAACCGACACAATTGGACTCTCCTTGTGGATTTGGGATTTCGAAGAACGCACAGTTCTTTGCGGTGCTACTGCTTTTGCCAGCTTAAGTCTTTTCATTTTTCTAGCGAGAGGCTGAGTGCTTCCATCCTCATGTGAAGCTGAACCACTAGCCATGAACATAGGCCAGGGCCTCAGCCGTTCCTTGCCACTCCGTGTGGTAAATGGCATATTGGCAAGTTTACGCTTCTCCTCCGACAATTTTATTTTAGGTTTTGGAGTCCTTTTTTTACTGATATTTGGTGTTTTGGATTTTACATGCTCTGTACTATGACATTGGGCATCGGCCTTGGCAGACGACGTTGCTGGCATTTCATCGTCTCGGCCATGACTAGTGGCAGCAGCTTCAGCACGAGGTGGAAGTGGATCTTGATCTTTCCCTAATTTTGGAACCTCAACATTTTTGTTCTCCATATTTTAATAGGGACAACTAAAAGGCACCTCAGGTAAACAATGGAGATGGATGGATACTAGTATACTTATGGATGGACTGCCGAGTGCCGACACAGAGGTAGCTACAGCCGTGGACTAACGTACTGTGTCTGCTGCTAATATAGACTGGATGATAATGAGATGAAATCAATATATATGTATATATAATATCACTAGTACTGCAGCCGGACAGGTATATATTATATATTTATTATGTAATGACTGATGACGGACCTGCTGGACACTGTCAGCTCAGCAGCACCGCAGACTGCTACAGTAAGCTACTATAGTAGTATGTATAAAGAAGAAAGAAAAAAACAACAACCACGGGTAGGTGGTATACAATTATGGATGGACTGCCGAGTGCCAACACAGAGGTAGCTACAGCCGTGGACTACCGTACTGTGTCTGCTGCTAATATAGACTGGATGATAATGAGATGAAATCAATATATATGTATATATAATATCACTAGTACTGCAGCCGGACAGGTATATATTATATATTTATTATGTAATGACTGATGACGGACCTGCTGGACACTGTCAGCTCAGCAGCACCGCAGACTGCTACAGTAAGCTACTATAGTAGTATGTATAAAGAAGAAAGAAAAAAACAACATCCACGGGTAGGTGGTATACAATTATGGATGGACTGCCGAGTGCCGACACAGAGGTAGCTACAGCCGTGGACTACCGTACTGTGTCTGCTGCTAATATAGACTGGATGATAATGAGATGAAATCAATATATATGTATATATAATATCACTAGTACTGCAGCCGGACAGGTATATATTATATATTTATTATGTAATGACTGATGACGGACCTGCTGGACACTGTCAGCTCAGCAGCACCGCAGACTGCTACAGTAAGCTACTATAGTAGTATGTATAAAGAAGAAAGAAAAAAACAACAACCACGGGTAGGTGGTATACAATTATGGATGGACTGCCGAGTGCCAACACAGAGGTAGCTACAGCCGTGGACTACCGTACTGTGTCTGCTGCTAATATAGACTGGATGATAATGAGATGAAATCAATATATATGTATATATAATATCACTAGTACTGCAGCCGGACAGGTATATATTATATATTTATTATGTAATGACTGATGACGGACCTGCTGGACACTGTCAGCTCAGCAGCACCGCAGACTGCTACAGTAAGCTACTATAGTAGTATGTATAAAGAAGAAAGAAAAAAACAACAACCACGGGTAGGTGGTATACAATTATGGATGGACTGCCGAGTGCCGACACAGGTAGCTACAGCCGTGGACTACCGTACTGTGTCTGCTGCTAATATAGACTGGATGATAATGAGATGAAATCAATATATATGTATATATAATATCACTAGTACTGCAGCCGGACAGGTATATATTATATATTTATTATGTAATGACTGATGACGGACCTGCTGGACACTGTCAGCTCAGCAGCACCGCAGACTGCTACAGTAAGCTACTATAGTAGTATGTATAAAGAAGAAAGAAAAAAACAACAACCACGGGTAGGTGGTATACAATTATGGATGGACTGCCGAGTGCCGACACAGAGGTAGCTACAGCCGTGGACTACCGTACTGTGTCTGCTGCTAATATAGACTGGATGATAATGAGATGAAATCAATATATATGTATATATAATATCACTAGTACTGCAGCCGGACAGGTATATATTATATATTTATTATGTAATGACTGATGACGGACCTGCTGGACACTGTCAGCTCAGCAGCACCGCAGACTGCTACAGTAAGCTACTATAGTAGTATGTATAAAGAAGAAAGAAAAAAACAACAACCACGGGTAGGTGGTATACAATTATGGATGGACTGCCGAGTGCCGACACAGAGGTAGCTACAGCCGTGGACTAACGTACTGTGTCTGCTGCTAATATAGACTGGATGATAATGAGATGAAATCAATATATATGTATATATAATATCACTAGTATTGCAGCCGGACAGGTATATATTATATATTTATTATGTAATGACTGATGACGGACCTGCTGGACACTGTCAGCTCAGCAGCACCGCAGACTGCTACAGTAAGCTACTATAGTAGTATGTATAAAGAAGAAAGAAAAAAACAACAACCACGGGTAGGTGGTATACAATTATGGATGGACTGCCGAGTGCCGAAACAGAGGTAGCTACAGCCGTGGACTAACGTACTGTGTCTGCTGCTAATATAGACTGGATGATAATGAGATGAAATCAATATATAGGTATATATAATATCACTAGTACTGCAGCCGGACAGGTATATATTATATATTTATTATGTAATGACTGATGACGGACCTGCTGGACACTGTCAGCTCAGCAGCACCGCAGACTGCTACAGTAAGCTACTATAGTAGTATGTATAAAGAAGAAAGAAAAAAACAACAACCACGGGTAGGTGGTATACAATTATGGATGGACTGCCGAGTGCCGACACAGAGGTAGCTACAGCCGTGGACTACCGTACTGTGTCTGCTGCTAATATAGACTGGATGATAATGAGATGAAATCAATATATATGTATATATAATATCACAAGTACTGCAGCCGGACAAGTATATATTATATATTTATTATGTAATGACTGATGACGGACCTGCTGGACACTGTCAGCTCAGCAGCACCGCAGACTGCTACAGTAAGCTACTATAGTAGTATGTATAAAGAAGAAAGAAAAAAACAACAACCACGGGTAGGTGGTATACAATTATGGATGGACTGCCGAGTGCCGACACAGAGGTAGCTACAGCCGTGGACTACCGTACTGTGTCTGCTGCTAATATAGACTGGATGATAATGAGATGAAATCAATATATATGTATATATAATATCACTAGTACTGCAGCCGGACAGGTATATATTATATATTTATTATGTAATGACTGATGACGGACCTGCTGGACACTGTCAGCTCAGCAGCACCGCAGACTGCTACAGTAAGCTACTATAGTAGTATGTATAAAGAAGAAAGAAAAAAACAACAACCACGGGTAGGTGGTATACAATTATGGATGGACTGCCGAGTGCCGACACAGAGGTAGCTACAGCCGTGGACTACCGTACTGTGTCTGCTGCTAATATAGACTGGATGATAATGAGATGAAATCAATATATATGTATATATAATATCACTAGTACTGCAGCCGGACAGGTATATATTATATATTTATTATGTAATGACTGATGACAGACCTGCTGGACACTGTCAGCTCAGCAGCACCGCAGACTGCTACAGTAAGCTACTATAGTAGTATGTATAAAGAAGAAAGAAAAAAACAACAACCACGGGTAGGTGGTATACAATTATGGATGGACTGCCGAGTGCCGACACAGAGGTAGCTACAGCCGTGGACTAACGTACTGTGTCTGCTGCTAATATAGACTGGATGATAATGAGATGAAATCAATATATATGTATATATAATATCACTAGTATTGCAGCCGGACAGGTATATATTATATATTTATTATGTAATGACTGATGACGGACCTGCTGGACACTGTCAGCTCAGCAGCACCGCAGACTGCTACAGTAAGCTACTATAGTAGTATGTATAAAGAAGAAAGAAAAAAACAACAACCACGGGTAGGTGGTATACAATTATGCATGGACTGCCGAGTGCCGAAACAGAGGTAGCTACAGCCGTGGACTAACGTACTGTGTCTGCTGCTAATATAGACTGGATGATAATGAGATGAAATCAATATATATGTATATATAATATCACTAGTACTGCAGCCGGACAGGTATATATTATATATTTATTATGTAATGACTGATGACAGACCTGCTGGACACTGTCAGCTCAGCAGCACCGCAGACTGCTACAGTAAGCTACTATAGTAGTATGTATAAAGAAGAAAGAAAAAAACAACAACCACGGGTAGGTGGTATACAATTATGGATGGACTGCCGAGTGCCGACACAGAGGTAGCTACAGCCGTGGACTAACGTACTGTGTCTGCTGCTAATATAGACTGGATGATAATGAGATGAAATCAATATATATGTATATATAATATCACTAGTATTGCAGCCGGACAGGTATATATTATATATTTATTATGTAATGACTGATGACGGACCTGCTGGACACTGTCAGCTCAGCAGCACCGCAGACTGCTACAGTAAGCTACTATAGTAGTATGTATAAAGAAGAAAGAAAAAAACAACAACCACGGGTAGGTGGTATACAATTATGCATGGACTGCCGAGTGCCGAAACAGAGGTAGCTACAGCCGTGGACTAACGTACTGTGTCTGCTGCTAATATAGACTGGATGATAATGAGATGAAATCAATATATAGGTATATATAATATCACTAGTACTGCAGCCGGACAGGTATATATTATATATTTATTATGTAATGACTGATGACGGACCTGCTGGACACTGTCAGCTCAGCAGCACCGCAGACTGCTACAGTAAGCTACTATAGTAGTATGTATAAAGAAGAAAGAAAAAAACAACAACCACGGGTAGGTGGTATACAATTATGGATGGACTGCCGAGTGCCGACACAGAGGTAGCTACAGCCGTGGACTACCGTACTGTGTCTGCTGCTAATATAGACTGGATGATAATGAGATGAAATCAATATATATGTATATATAATATCACTAGTACTGCAGCCGGACAGGTATATATTATATATTTATTATGTAATGACTGATGACGGACCTGCTGGACACTGTCAGCTCAGCAGCACCGCAGACTGCTACAGTAAGCTACTATAGTAGTATGTATAAAGAAGAAAGAAAAAAACAACAACCACGGGTAGGTGGTATACAATTATGGATGGACTGCCGAGTGCTGACACAGAGGTAGCTACAGCCGTGGACTAACGTACTGTGTCTGCTGCTAATATAGACTGGATGATAATGAGATGAAATCAATATATATGTATATATAATATCACTAGTACTGCAGCCGGACAGGTATATATTATATATATTTATTATGTAATGACTGATGACGGACCTGCTGGACACTGTCAGCTCAGCAGCACCGCAGACTGCTACAGTAAGCTACTATAGTAGTATGTATAAAGAAGAAAGAAAAAAAAAACAACCACGGGTAGGTGGTATACAATTATGGATGGACTGCCGAGTGCCGACACAGAGGTAGCTACAGCTGTGGACTAACGTACTGTGTCTGCTGCTAATATAGACTGGATGATAATGAGATGAAATCAATATATAGGTATATATAATATCACTAGTACTGCAGCCGGACAGGTATATATTATATATTTATTATGTAATGACTGATGACGGACCTGCTGGACACTGTCAGCTCAGCAGCACCGCAGACTGCTACAGTAAGCTACTATAGTAGTATGTATAAAGAAGAAAGAAAAAAACAACAACCACGGGTAGGTGGTATACAATTATGGATGGACTGCCGAGTGCCGACACAGAGGTAGCTACAGCCGTGGACTAACGTACTGTGTCTGCTGCTAATATAGACTGGATGATAATGAGATGAAATCAATATATATGTATATATAAATAATATCACTAGTACTGCAGCCGGACAGGTATATATTATATATTTATTATGTAATGACTGATGACGGACCTGCTGGACACTGTCAGCTCAGCAGCACCGCAGACTGCTACAGTAAGCTACTATAGTAGTATGTATAAAGAAGAAAGAAAAAAACAACAACCACGGGTAGGTGGTATACAATTATGGATGGACTGCCGAGTGCCGACACAGAGGTAGCTACAGCCGTGGACTAACGTACTGTGTCTGCTGCTAATATAGACTGGATGATAATGAGATGAAATCAATATATAGGTATATATAATATCACTAGTACTGCAGCC
This sequence comes from Pseudophryne corroboree, assembly GCF_028390025.1. Lineage (NCBI taxonomy): Eukaryota > Metazoa > Chordata > Amphibia > Anura > Myobatrachidae > Pseudophryne > Pseudophryne corroboree. The sequence goes on from NC_086454.1 coordinate 50,868,164, forward strand.
GGACAGGTATATATTATATATTTATTATGTAATGACTGATGACGGACCTGCTGGACACTGTCAGCTCAGCAGCACCGCAGACTGCTACAGTAAGCTACTATAGTAGTATGTATAAAGAAGAAAGAAAAAGAAAAAAAAAACACGGGTAGGTGCTAGGTGGTATACAATATTATATATATATTATATACAATTATATATATATATATAATAAATATTAAACTCATAAACTGGTGGTGATTTATTAAACTGGTGGTCAGGTCACTGGTCACACTATCAGCAACTTGCAGTACTCCTGAGTCCTAAGCAGACAATCACAATATATATTATACTGGTGGTCAGTGTGGTCACAAACAATGGCAGTGTGGCTGGCACTCTGGCAGCAAAAGTGTGCACTGTACGTTATATGTACTCCTGAGTCCTGCTCTCAGACTCTAACTGCTCCCCACTGTCAGTGTCTCCCCCACAAGTCAGATAATACAGTCACACTATCTCTCTCTATCACTTCAGCAAGTACTAGTAGTAGTAGTAGTACTCCTCCTAATGCTCCCCAAATTACTACTGTGTCTCTCTCTGTCTCACTCTCTTCTCGAATCTCTATAAACGGAGAGGACGCCAGACACGTCCTCTCCCTATGAATCTCAATGCACGTGTGAAAAATGGCGGCGACGCGCGGCTCCTTATATAGAATCCGAGGCTCGCGATAGAATCCGAGCCTCGCGAGAATCCGACAGCGTGATGATGACGTTCGGGCGCGCTCGGGTTAACCGAGCAAGGCGGGAAGATCCGAGTCGCTCGGACCCGTGGTAAAAAACATGAAGTTCGGGCGGGTTCGGATTCCGAGGAACCGAACCCGCTCATCTCTAGTGACAACCATAGGCGTGCTCGCGGGGTGTGCAGAGTGAGCTCCCCTGAACACTCCTTAGGCAGCCCCAACCCCTACTCAAATCATCTCAGCTGGCTTCCAGGGAAGAAGCAGCCTCTTTTTGAATCTAAAATGGCCGACATGAAACTGCTGTATCCAAATACAGCAGTTTCACATCGGCCATCTTGGCTTGTCTATGTCTCTTGGGGATTGGGGGTGGTGTTAAGGCAAGCGGTCTATATATCCAGGGGAGAGGAGGGAATGTTGTCACCCACCCTTTGCTCTATGCTTGCTTACTATGGTCACAACTATTGTAATTTGGCTACTAGCAATCGTATCAAAAGAGATTTGCAAATATTAAAACAGATCTCTGAAAATATTAATGTTTCATGGGCAACAATTACTGATATAAAGAATAATAAGGAGCAAATATATTTCAGCACCATTCAGTCCTACTATAAACATTCTACACGACAGCTACACTAAGCTGCACTGTATTCCGCTTCTTCAGACAAACCTGGCTCAGATCCAAATTCTGTAAATAAATCCTGGAGGAAGTTTAGTTGTTATATCAGGTCAGGAATCTGGGAGCTGCCTCGTATTACGCTGCGGATGTAAAAACGGCCAAAAAATAGCCAAACAATGGTGCTCAGTAACCATTACACCACTTTCTAATCTTCATCACTGTACACAAAGTAAAATTGTCCTGCACACATATACAGTAGGGCCAGTGCCAACATATAAGTATTTCCCGTGAGGTCCCTGATTACCCACAGGTCAGCGCAGACATGTACAACTTCCCATTTTTCATCTGCAATAAAGTGAGGTCATTACTGAGAAGAAGCAACGCTGGTCTATGCTATCTGCAAGTCACTGTACACAATGGCAATCGAATGTAACACCAAATTTCGGCTGACGCCTTTTCTGGCAGACAGAAAACCGGAGTCAAAAACTAAAATGTCGAAGAAGTGCACCTGTTCCAGGATCTTTAACCTCAGATCCAACCCTTTCAATTGATTCGTATGGCAGGGATTGTCCTGTGGAGAAATCTCACTACAGGTACACCACCGATTATCCGGCACCTCTATTAATCCGGATACATCAGGTGCCGGGGAAGTTAGGCTGCGGGTGGGAATTAGTATGCGGAGGTTCTAGATAGGCTGCAGAAGGCGCTTAGAAGGCTGCGGGAGGTCTGAGATAGGCAGCGAGAGTCTTAGTTAGGCTGCGGGTGGGGGAGTCTGACTTCGGGTAGTGGGGCTGCGGCAGGGAATCGCACTGTGCGCAGGGAGTTGGGCTGCGTGGCTAGAATTAGGCTGTGGGAGACAGGCTTGATAGAATTAGGCTTTGTTGGGGGGTCAGGATGCCGCCGACACCACCGTCAACGATACCACCGATAATCCGGCAAAACCGATAATCCTACACAGTGCTGGAACCGAGGGTGCCGGATTATCGGTGGTGTACCTGTATTAGATACTGTAGGTTACTTTGATTCCCTGTCCCATACAGTGTTTAGCCTTCAACATAACTGAGAATCAGCGTTACCAGATTCAGGCCAGGCGGTAACAAACTACCAGGAGAAATACAGATTAACAGGCTCTTTGATGCAAATGTTTGTTTAGATCGCGTTATCCCTCAAGCTTAGGGGCCCATTTACCATCGAGTGATAAAACTCATTGTGGATGCTAAAACACGTTGTGTATGATAAATGGTGCGTGCTCCAGGCAATCAGCTCCCAACTGTCTTTTTTTTCTTTTTCTTTAAACACATGACAGTGAGGAGCTGATTGGCTGTGGCACCATTTATCATTCACAACGTGTTTTATCACTCTTGGGCCTATTCATGAAGCAGTGAAAAGTGTGGAGAAGTGAGCCAGTGGATAAGTTGCCCATGGCAACCAATCAGCAATAACGTAACATTTATCATTTGCATACTATACAATTGTACGGAGCAGCTAATTGGTTGCCATGGGCAACTTCTCCACAGGCTCACTTCTCCACACTTTTCACTGCATCATGAATAGACCTCTCAATCAATGAGCCACTTAATTCTCTGAACTGCCGTGGATATTGGGACCTGTGATTCTTCTTACGTGACCCTTCCTGGCAAAAGAAAATAAGCCGTGATTAGGCGGCTGTTTTATTTTAGGTGACAGTACAAGTGTGATTATGATACTGGCAGTTGTATGTGATATTTGCAAGGTCATAAAAGCAGGGGCGCCGAGAAAAGGGGTATGGGTACAAAGCAGCTGGACCAGGGCCTCCACAGCGGGCCTAGGCCTGAGAACAATGGGGGAGAAGGGGGGCAAGGCCAGAGCAGGGGCGCCGGAGCGTAATCACACCCCCTGGGCGATGATGCAACCATGGCTTCACATTGCGACATTGCTTGCATGCCATCCAATCTGACCCATTTCACTAGGTACAAAATGCTCTGCTCCTGGACTTCCCTTCCAAAGGTGCAGCTGCAGTGCAGTCCAAAATTCAAATAGGGATCAGTCTTTTTTTTAATTGTTCATACAAGAGATGGCCATTGACCATCGATGATTTGAAAATCATCGATGGTCTATGAACGAAAGTAACTACTTTTACCATCAATGTGGTAGAACCAGATGGTTTCCCGCCATTGATGATAAAGAGCTATCAAATATATATATATTTTTTCTCCAGGGTGTCAGGGACACAGAGCATAGCTCCGCCCCCCAACACCCACAAAGCCACACCCCCGGGCCGTGATTGTCCCGTGACTCACTCAATATTAAAGTAAGCATGACCATAGATAGTCAAAACCATCAATGGTTCCCTTACAGATGGTTTCCCACCATCGAGGTTATCCATCAATGGTACCATCGATGGTAACCAGGGCCGGACTGTGTCAGAAGGGCCGATGGGCAGGTGGGACGATCTGGTCCCTCAGAGAGCCGGGAAGGCCGTGCGCAGCACAGCCTCTGGCTCTCTGGTTCAGCCACCTTCACTGGTCTCCATGGAAATGGGGGCGTGCCGCGAGTCCACGCCCCCGGATTCATGGTACACCCCCGCCCCCAGCAAGCATCGCCATGGTAATGGGGGCGTGCCACGAGTCCACACCGCCATGACTCGCGGCACGCCCCGTACATCATTGCGGCGCGCCCCGGTGACGTGCGTGCACGCCCCCGTGCTGAGCGCGTGCGCCAAAATGCCTGGGCCATTTTTGAGCCCCAGTCTGTCGCTGATGGTAACCATCAATGGATAACCCACAGATGGCCATCCCTACAATGGACATGCCCCCACAGCAACTACAGATGGGCCCAATATATAAAGACAAGGCAAATGATGCATCCACATGCCTGGCCACCCCCCGCTCCATAGTACCCAGGCTTAAAATGACCCATGGCAGCCTGGGTGACATCTACAGTAGCTGATATTTAGCACACCACCAACTGCAGGTCAGTGCGTGAATTCTTTTGCCCATGGTGGTCATTCCGATTTGTTCGCTCGCTAGCAGTTTTTAGCAGCCGTGCAAACGCTAAGCCGCCTCCCACTGGGAGTGTATTTTAGCTTAGCAGAAGTGCGAACGAAAGGATTGCAGAGCGGCTACAAAATAATTTTGTGCAGTTTCATAGTAGCTTCAGACCTACTCAGCGCTTGCGATCACTTCAGACTGTTCAGTTCCTGTTTTGACGTCACGAACACGCCCTGCATTCGCCCAGCCACGCCTGCGTTTTTCCTGGCATGCCTGCATTTTTCCAAACACTCCCTGAAAACGGTCAGTTGACACCCAGAAACGCCCTCTTCCTGTCAATCACTCTGTGGCCAGCAGTGCGACTGAAAAGCTTCGCTAGACCTTGTGTGAAACTACATCGTTTGTTGTAATAGTACGGCGTGCGTGCGCATTGCGCTGCATACGCATGCGCAGAAGTTCCTTTTTTTGCCTGATCGCTGCGCAGCGACCGAAAGCAGCTAGCGATCAACTCGGAATGACCCCCCATATACTGCAGCTGTGTCTGTGGGGGATAAAATGAGCTAAGCATATATATATATATATATGAATAGGTATACAAAAACAGGTTTGTCTTTCTGTGGGACGGGGCTATTTAAATGAGATTTCATGGGTATAGAAAGTGCATTTGGGGGCCACAGGCCAAAATTTGTGGTTCATAGATGACCTTTACATCTTTTTACCAAATAGGGAGCTGTGTTCCTCCTTTTCCAATTGTCATTTTATTGCCTGGGATCCAATACATTGTGGACATGATTTGTATATAATAACAAAACATGCCATTCAATGCAAATCTGTTCTACAAACAGATCCAAGGGCAAAAAACCAGAGATGCTCTGACTATAAAGTACTATAGCAAACATATCAGCGCACAGAAAAGGACTTGTGTTCTTTAAATTCCACCGGAATAGCTTTCGCTGGGAGAGAAAGATGAAAGAAAGTGGAAATCCCCTGAAACATGTGGAGACGAAGAAAAGAGCCAAGTCGTGCTGCCTACGTACCCGGGAGACAGCCGCGCCCCAGCTCGAAATGAATAGCTTTTGTCATGTTGCTGCTACTGTGCTCTGCATATTCTGGGAGAGATACAAAATAAACATACAACATTCAGATTATTGTTATTAAGCACTGAACTTAACAGAATTCATTAACCCTTTTTTGCTTTCAACGGATTTGCAGCGCACTTACTGGCGTTACATTGGGAAGAAATGTTGAAAATGCTAATTGCTTGTGCAATGGTTCCAAGGGTTCCAATAAAGTTCCAGACATCAATCTATCATTCGTATTTGATTTTTTTCACAGGAGTTTTGAATCCCTACGCCATACAGTACATCTCAGTAATGTCACTGGTTCCTAGTGAATCGATATTGGTTCAGTCCACAAAATGGTTTTGTCCACTCAGGGGTGAAACGCGGCATCATCAGGCCTCCATAGGAAATGATGCTGCATTTGTAAATGCATGCTGTGCATCATGGGAGATGATGTTATGCCGAGGTGACTCACTTCCTGTTTGTCTCCTGTTACTTCCACTTGGTGTCTGACTCATGCCGAGTAAAGACCTGTATTACACTGATGCTGCAAGTGTCGTCCTGATTTTGTTGTTACACATCTACATGGTGTCAGAACTGGGATGCCATGGGACAAGGTCTCAGGAGAATAGATCCGCTGATATTTGATGAAAACGTGGCTGACAACTGGCTGAGGTTTAAAAGGGAGTGGCACGTATACTCCATAGCAGGCCTTTCAGACAAATAAAAAAAAGTCCAGGCATACACGCTGCTGAACCTCGCAGGCACCGATGCTGTGGACAAATCAGATGCTTTTGTATACGCTGACGGAGAAGACAGAGAGGATCCTGACATCCTAATTGCAAAGTTTGAAGAGATCTGCATGTCAGTAAAGAATGTAATTATGGACAGGCATGTTTTCAACAGCACAAACCAAAAGGGTGATGACACTATACAGTCCTACGTCTCCACGCTAAAGTTGCTGGCAAAGAAGTGCAATTTTGGTATCCTCACAGAGGAGCTCATCCGTGACAGAATCATATGCGGCATACGCAGCGACAAGTTACGTGCACAGCTGCTGCAGGAGAAGGGCCCCACATTAGAAACTGCCATAAATTTCTCTATGTTAAATGAGCAGTCTGAAAAGGGCACAAGGGAACTAAGAAAGTTCGCTGAGGTATGTGTCATGGCGGGCGTTCCACGCCGATCCTCCACGTGTGGGAACTGCGTGGCACAGCACCCTCCTGACAAACAAAGCTGCCCCGCATATGATAAACGATGTAATGCATGGGGCAAATGGAATCATTTTGCAAGGTGCTGCCGCTCCAAAGATCAAACTTCCATAAAGCGACAGTCTGAGTTGCGCTATAGCCGCTCACCCCGGCGGATTAACCAGGTTGAAACAGAGCCAGGGTGTGAATCGGGTCGCATGACAGTTTGTGATAGTGTAGACCACTTGGATGAAAAGGGCGAAATATTTATCAAACTGAGAACAAAGCATACGAACAAGGTGGCCATAGTCACAATAGACTCAGGAGCGAAGTGCAATGGAATATCCTACAAACAACTACGTGAAATAGATCCACATGCACAGATAAACCCACGAGACAAGATCAACTTGATAGCTTATGGTGGACAGATCATCACTACACTGGGTACCACAAAGCTAAAGTTTACCCGTGCTGATTTGCTATTCCACATTGTGGATCAAAAGGTTAGATATAGCACTAGGGACCCCCAGTATATATACAGAGAGGCCTTGACGGGGCTTACACATACATTTGTGCAGATATATGCAACCAAGATCTCAAAATTCTAAGATATTATATGGGATTTAAATCTGGTTACTGCTATCATTCAGGGTGCTAGGGGAAACAACATGTGTTTTTTTTCTTCTCAAATTGGGGCCTGAGGTACACCCAATACAGATGACCGTCCCAGAGATAAAAGACTTTCAGGATTTATTTGATTGCAGCACACTTGGCAAGCTTCCTGTTGTGTACCATATGAGGCTGGATGACTCAATTGTACCTACTGTCTGTGCTCCCCAGAGGGTTTCTATCGCAATAAAAGACAAACTCATTAAAGAGATCCACAGAATGACTCAATTGGGTGTCATTGCCCCCATAGAGGAAGCAACACAGTGGGTGTCCGCCATGGTGGCTGCATCAAAAAAGGATGGGACTGTACGTCTTTGTATTGATCCAGTACACTTGAACAAAGCATTGCTGCGTCCATATCACCGTCTCCGCACCATTGAGCAAGTGATTGCTGACATGCCAGGTGCCACAGTTATCAGTACCCTGGATGCAAAGTGCGGATTATGGCAAATCCCTTTGGACAGAGCTTCGTCCCTGCTCACCGCTTTCATGACCCCGATAGGGCGGTATGTCTTCCTTCGCATGCCCTATGGAATCACTACGGGCAGTGAGGTCTTCCAGCGTTGCATGGGGGTTACAGTCGTTAGGTCGACACAACTTAGGTCGACACTCATTAGGTCGACCACTGAAGATCAACAATGCCATTAGGTCAACATGCATTAGGTCGACATGGCCGTTAGGTCGACATGTACTAGGTCGACATGTCAAAAGGTCGACATGAGTTTTTCACATTTTTTTCTTAATTTTTTGGATTTTTTTCATACTTCACGATCCACATGGACTACGATTGAAACTGTGAGGGGACACGGTGCACTAATTTGGGTTCCCTGTCACTTTACAAAGAAAACGACACCAAAAACAGTAGAAAACCTCATGTCGACCTTTTGACCTGTCGATCTAGTACATGTCGACCTAATGCATGTCGACCTAATGGCAATGTCGCCCTTCAGTGGTTGACCTAATGAGTGTCGACCTAAGTTGGGTCGACCCAACGACCCATACCCTTGCATGGAGCAACTGTTTGCAGGCTATCCTTGTGAAATCATCGTCGATGACATCCTGGTGTGGGGCCGCACCAAGAAAGAACACGGCCAGTGACTGCAACAGGTACTTGAATGGGCCCGTGCTTTGAACTTCAAGATCAACCCAGACAAATGCAAGTTTAGAGATACAGAAGTGGCATACGTGGTCCAAGTGTTCACTAGTCAAGGCGTCAAACTGGATCCAAATAAAATCACTGCCATCCAGCAAATGCCGCTTCCGACTGACCAACAGGCACTGCAGCGCTTCCTGGGAATGACCAACTACCTGTCTAAATTTGTTCCGCAATACAGTGAATCCACGGCACCTTTGCGGCAGCTACTCCACCAGGACTCAGAATGGTGCTGGCTGGACGCATACACGGCTGCTGTTGATGGATTGAAGACCATGCTGACAAATCCACCGGTCCTGCAATACTTCAACGTGCATGATCCAGTAGTCCTCTCTGCCGACGCTTCACAGAGTGGTCTAGGGGCCGTGTGCCTCCAACACCGCAGACCGGTGGCTTTTGCTTCCAGGGCTCTCACTGACACTGAAACCAGGGCCAATATTTACTAAGAATTCGAGTTTGTCCGTTTTGTGTTTTTTTTTCTAAGTCCCAATCCGGGAATTCACTAAGCACCAATCTCGGCAGTGTTTGGACTATTCGTAATGGTTTGATTTGCAAAGTTCCGAAATACGAATGAATAGACCATCGGTCAAACGCGGCTGTTATTTCATACAATACGGGAATTCACTATTCATTCGTATTTGGGTGTTAGTTTCTGAGTGTTCAATTGCGGTCGTATTTTTTTGCGAATCGGTAAAAAAAGCGGTAAAAAAAATAGACCTGCTTTTTTCAATCGTGTTTACATGTGTTGCAACTCAAAAATCAATCACACCTGAATTAGGATGCCTATAAAAGGATGTTAGGCCCATTTCAATACACCTACACTCAGAAATGGCAGCAGGACTGTGGGCCAGTGATCTTTTGTGTGCTGTGGGATTCCTCAGACTCAGACATCAGCCTGTAAGTACCCAGGGCCAAGAAACTGAACATGGTCAGCAGGTTGTACAGGTTCCGCGGAGGCTGCGCAGGCCTCGTTTTTTTAGGGGGCGTTTAAACTTGAACGCATTGTCCGATGATAAGGTCATACAGATGTTCCGTCTAAATCGTAACAACATTTTCCGTCTGTATGACCTTGTCAAACTGGGCCTAGACCCTGAGACAGCACGCTCTCGCTCTGTCTCAGGCCTGCACAAACTCCTGGCTGTGTTGCACTTTATGGCTACTAGCAGCTTTCAGGCTGTGTCTGGGGATGTCATAGGAATCTCACAGCCCTCATTTTCCAGAATCTTAACACAGGTGATGTATACCTAACTACCTCTTCTGTTTTGTGTTTGTTTTAATTTCTCGGTGGCCAGTTCTGTCCTAAAATCTCATGTTTATTGTTCTTTAAAATATACACACAGGTGTTGGCTGTTTTGCAGCCCCACATCGAGGCCTCAATCTGCTTCCCTACCCAGGAGTCTCAGTGGCATGCCGTCAGGGTAGATTTCTATGAGCTGGCTGGCATGCCCAATGTGCTTGGAGCCATAGATTGCACACACATTCAGCTGAGACCACCTAGGGGCAGGCAGCACATATATACGAATCGCCATTTTGAACACTCCACAAATGTGCAGGTGGTTTGTGATGCAAATCTCAAAATAATGAGTGTTGTTGCTGGTTACCCTGGAGGCTGCCATGACTCCTTCATCCTCAGTCAGTCATCCCTCTTTGATAAGTTTGAGGACGGACAAATGCCAGATGGATGGCTGCTGGGTATGTAATTTGATATGTGTATACTTTGTCCAAATACAGGTGCAGATGTATTAACCTGTAGAAGGCATAAGGAAGTGAAAAACCAGTGATCTGTGCAAGGTGATAAAGGCACCAGCCAATCAGCTCCAATATGTAAATGAACATTTAGGAACAGATTGTCTGCTGCCTTTATTACCTTGCACATATCACTGGTTTTTCACTTCCTTATGCCTTCTACAGGTTAATACATCTGCCCCACAGTGTGTTACTTATGTGTTGCTGTATCTTAACATGAATCACGTTACTATATCTGTCTTTTAGGTGATGGAGGATATGGCTGTTTCTCTTGGCTTCTAACTCCATTGTCCCGACCTTATACCCCTGCTGAACACAATTACAATCATGCACATAAGTCCATGCGGAATGTGATAGAAAGATGTTTTGGTGTGCTGAAATCTAGGTTTCGGTGTCTGGATAAGTTTGGTGGCCTTTTGTTGTATAGTCCCTCCGAGGTGACTCAAATTGTGTTCTGCTGCTGCTTTCTTCATAACATGTGTTTGCAACAACATCTGCCACATGTTGAGGAGGAGGAGGAGTAGGAGGAAGAAAGCAGTCAGCAAGCAGAGGAATTAGAGACATCTGGTGATACTTGGAGTACAGATGTAGGGAGGCAGGTTAGGCAAGAGATCATCACTCGCTATTTCTAAGATAAGTTTGGTTTGCTTATTTCATTTGTTGTGTAATCATAAATAGATGTTTTGCCATTTTTATTGCCAAAACCATTACTCAGAATGTGTCTGTCTCCTTGACACATACAAACATACCCTCGCTTTATGAAAAACAAATGTCGCATGTGTATTGTGTGTATTTTTAAACTCAAAATAACAGATTAAGAGTGGCATGCATTAAGTCTGGATAAGTGATCGTAAACTTGCAGTGCTAATTTCTTACAAGCCCACATAATCCATTTAGTATTTCACTTTATCATTGTGTGTAACGTCCTAATGCACAGGTTCACAAACTCGGCCCTCAGGACCACACACAGTGCATGTTTTTCACGTAACCCAGTAGAAGCACAGGTGTATGAATTACTCACAGACATATGTTAAAAGGTTCACAGGTGGAGCTAATTATGTCACTTGTGATTCTGTGAGGAGACCTGCAAAACATGCTCTGTGTGGGTTCCTGAGGGCCGAGTTTGAGAACCTGTGTTCCCAAAAAACACTCCTCAACATATAATATGTTAGCCTTGAGGAATACATGTGTCCCTATGTGTGATGCACCATCATATTTAAGACACACAAACTTACTGTAATCAGGAATAATTTATTTCCTAATGTTTGATGCAGTAAACTTGATGATGTGTAAGTAAATACACAGTTTGCCACATATATACATTATTATACACATTCTTTGATGTTTGATTAAAAAGTACATATTTGTAAGTTTCAGCATCATGTGTAATAACATTCTTACTAATTTTTAACACACACAAACATGTCCCAACAATACTGACATTCATTTTGTCAATGTTTTTTAAAAAATTCAAAGCCAACATATTAAAAGCTTTTTACGCAACTCAATTGTTTTCTTCTTGTAATGTTGTATAGAGAAGAAAGGTAAAATATGTATCAATAACATTGTAATTTGGATTGTCTTCAGGAAAAGAGAATGATTGGAATCTAGAAAGAGTAATGATTAGAAAAAAATCAAGTGGTCAGTTTACTTCCTGCTAAACACATTCTGCCTGGCTGCCAATTATTGTGTCTGCAGGAAAAGAGAATGATTGGAATCTAGAAAGAGTAATGATTAGAAAAAAATCAAGTGGTCAGTTTACTTCCTGCTAACATGTATGTGCGGCTCCATCAACATTTCCCTCCTCCAATACCAAAAAAAAAATGGTAAAGAATAAATGTGCGTACAAATGTTATGTTGTTGTTTGTACCACTTATAATTAATGATGTTGTAAAAATTGTCAAGGAGCTAAGTGTTATATATTTTTTGCCAAACATACACTTACTAACTATTTTGAGTTACCTATCACAAATGTCTAACTTGTATTTTTTTTACGTTTTTTTTGGTGGCTGCTTGTCCTGCCCTTTGCCTTTAGCACTGTCATGTTGGCGTGCTCTGGTGGAGCGTCTTGGTGGTGATGAGACTGGCGTGATATTTGGAGTAGTCGTACCAGAACTGCTGCTTGTTTGCTGTTGGTGCATGCATCTGAGTGTTTCATTCAGGTTAGTGAGGGTGGCATTGAGTTCATGTGTAGCAGCATTTTGATTGTCTACTATTCTGAATAAACTTTCATTAATCTTTTGATTGTTTTGAAAAATTTTCATATAACTTTGCTGTTGTCTGTGCTGTTCTTCCATTAGTCTGTGCTGTTCTTCCATTAGTCTGTGCTGTTCTTCCATTATGCGCTGTAAGTTGCCCATGACCTGTGTAATGTCTGTACGCATGAGTTCCATGGTATTGCCTATTCGGGTTGTTTGTTCATTTTGTCTACTCAGATTTCTTGATATTCTTCTGAGGTGAGATGGTAGGCTTGCAAACATTTGTGTCTGCCTACGCAGGCAATCTTCATTAGTGGCCTGCTGTCTAGCCCAAATGGTCCAAAACACCTGATCAGGGCCTTGTGTTCCTGGTGTTGTTGGGCTGTGTTGTGGTGGTGGTGGTGTGCTTTGCTGTGGTGGTGTACTCACAGGTGCTGGGGGGCTCATTCCTTGCCTTAATGGCTGCATTTCTAAGATGTTTGTCTCCTCCATGTCACTGTGTTGCTGTTGTTGCGGGGGGATGCTGTTCCCAGGACTAGAAGCTGAAATGTTAAACAAATCTCCATTAGCAATCCATATGTTTGGGAAATGTAAACAAATCACTACACATGGAACACATGTCATTCACTGTTGCTTTCAACTATTCTGCCTAGCAACATCATCACTCATAGCTTAAATACATACATATGCCTGTTTGTGGCAAATGTGTCTGGTTACTTAATTGTGAAAGCAAACACTTTAGTTTTATTGTAGCTCACACATACTCCATAATAAAAACACATTGGAATACATAATGTGTTACCTTATAGCTTTGATCAAACAAACATAGTAATGTTTTTATATGTCTTTTGCAATGTTACCTCAAACACACATGTGAAATTTGGATAAACAACCTTACTTTTTGCAATATAAAAAACATGCTTTTTTGTTGCAGCATCTTACACACAATGTCCTACTGTATGGGTCAAGTGGACATATATATCTTTACTGGATGTGGACAAGGCCATTTAGCTTGGATTCCATTTCAGCTTTTACTTACTGCGGTAAGTATTTACGTTTTTGATGTGTTTTGACTTAATGCGGTTATGAAATATTTTGATTACGTTCTGAAATTTTTCACATTTATTTCAGTTTGATACTCACAATCAAGATGAGGGGAGTCTGGATGACGTCTTGGAGGTGTGTCCAAAATTTGGAGTGGGGGGACAGAACATACGGACGATAATCTTCGTGGTGGGGTAGCCTGCTGTGTTTGGGCAGGCACATACGACCTTGCTTTCTTTTCGGCCACAGGTTTTTTGTGGTGATGTCTTACAGAAGTGCCACTTCTGCTGCTCCATACTTCTTTTGATGGACTTTTTAATGAAAGTGCAATTTTGTTATGGCCATTCCTTTACAAGCATACCCTATACTACAATGGACACTTTACCTACTTCCGCAGCGTCATCATCATCAGATGTGATAGGAGTTACTGGGCGACGAGTAGTACTGCTTTTTTCTAACACTGTATAAAATAAAATTTTAAAAAAATTTCATACTATTGTGTATACATCCACCCATTATGCTTATAAACATTTTTTCTTTTAGAAATGCTTGGTTTGTTTTATATAAAAACATAAGGACAGGAAAAACAAAAAAAAACAAAAAAAAATATTGTCCAATAGACATATGCACTATGGCAAAATCAACACAGGAAAACATGTACAGGACACTGACATAGGCCGCAAGTTAAAAAAAAAAAAAACACACACACATCTTCATTTTGTATTGAAAGGAAAAAAATTACAGATGCAATATATAAATTTGCTCTGTGATGTGGCACTCCAAAGACACATTACCACTATATGAGCCAAAACAAAATGTAGCAATTTAAAAAAAAATTACACTGCTGTGTGGTGTCACGGTACAAATACAAGCAAAAAAATATCAAACAAATAGTGTTATTTTGTTAAAAAATTAAACATTATCTAATAATGACATTACACGTGTAAGTGGTTTGCAAAGCACTTTCCACTACTCCAGCCTCTAACATGGCAACCACTGTTTTTTAAACATTGCACATGGATCACTTAAATATAAAACATAGTCACAATTTTAACTTAAAAAACGCCCAAAAGGAAAACATTGTTGCAGGACAATTCAGAGACACACCAAGTCCAAACTACACATGCAAAATATCTTTCTGAAAAACACATGACATACAATAAAGTAAGATGTTACATTGGCTTTTGTATAAAACATTAACCAAAACAATGTATTGGCTGACACACACTTGAAGATGGGAGTAATATGCAACGTCACATGACACACATTTTAAAATAAAAATAAAAAATGTAAATGCAAATACACATGCTCACCATTCTTCCTGGGCCTATCTGAATCCCGGACATGGGTTGCAGAGACAACTTCAGGAGGTATTACACTCCGCATGGGCTCCTCATACTCCAGATATCTTGCAATATAGGGCTGGCCACCACCGGTTTTCCGAGCCGACTTGGCCTCCTTGGCCATTTTGGACTTGACACGTCGCTTTATGTCATAGTACCGTTTGCGGCACGTGTCCTCCGTCCGCTTGACCACCCCCTCACTATTGACAGCAGCAACAACTTTCGCCCACAACACCGTCTTCCTCCGTGTTGGCACCTTGGCGGACTCAGGGCCAAATAGCTGCCTCTGATACTTCATCAGCTCACGCACCAATGCCACATTTTCAGCAAAACTAAACTATACATTCCGCCCAGTCTTAGTAGTGGTGCGTGGCTGCGGAGCACTCTGACTGTCACTATCACTTGAGGCTGCTGCAGCAACCTCACCCACCTCCTCCACCTTACTAACCTCACTAACACTCACCTCCTCCACCTGACCAACCTCCTCTCCCTCACTCACACCCTCCACCTCACCCACCTCTGAGTCACACATAATTGTGTGTCTAAACAGTTAACACAGGAAAAAAAAACAACAACACACTCCTCCACTACCACTACACAACTCACACACACACACACACACCCACACACACACACACACAAACACTGACAAGGGACTATAAAGAAAAATAACTTGGACAAAAAATGAGACAAAACCACAAAATACAAGACAACAAGAATGACAAGACGACTTTCAAACACAATACCACACTCAGAAATCGCTACCAACACTCCTCACCAAACCACAAATTCACCTACCTCCACAGCACAACCTCCCTCCTCCTCACCACTAACTAAACCCACGAGGTGCGGACGGTTTGGGGTGTATTTATATGGTTGCGCACAGACACTCCTACCATCTGAAACACAACCAATCACGAACGGGGATGAAAATCGAAACTGAAAGTGAAAATGCGGCCGCGGGAAAAAAAAAACCCTGCCGCGTTTAACTTAGGGAAAAAAACAGCAAATACAATTAAAAAACGTACGCAAACGACAATGACGGCCGTAAATGTGCCAAAAAAAACCGACTGGCATCGACATCGGAAAACACGACAACCATAAAGTCGACTGCTTCGTAACTTTGCGTATATGGATTCAAAAAGTTGCATGAAAATGCACCCGATACAAAACGAGTTTAAACACTACACAAACCAACTCAAACACGAATATTAGTAAATATTGCCCCAGGTATGCACAAATTGAGAAAGAACTGTTGGCACTGGTGTTCTCCTGCAACCGTTTCCATGATTTCATCTATGGCCGTCCTGTCACGGTGGAAACCGACCATCAACTCCTCATCACCATACTGAAAAAGCCCATCCACTCTGCTTCTTCCCGTATTCAAGGCATGATGCTCAAGCTGCAGCGGTGGATGTCATATATAAGAGAGGTAAAGAAATGAATGTTGCAGATGCTCTGTCACGAGCCTTCTTTTCGACTACTGACATGAACGCTGCTGAGGATGACTTTGAGGTCATGGCTGTGGAGGTCTTCCCTACCAAGAAGCTGGAAGAGCTGCGTGCTGCTACACTTGCGGATGATCTTTGCCAGCGTCTCTCTGCTGTAATTCTCAATGGCTGGCCATCCTCTTCCAAGGAACTGCCGCACTGCCTTCGCTCCTTCTACTGTATGAGAGATGAGCGCACCATGTCTGATGGTGTCATCCTGCGGGGTCATTGTTTCGTGATTCCGGCTGCCCTTCAGACGTTCTACACCCAGCAGATGCACCAGGGCCAATCCCGGCCTGGAGGCTACCAAGTGTAGGGCCCGTGAAACCACGTTCTGGCCCTCCATGTACGGTGACATTGACCGTGCTGTCTCATTTTGTGCACCCTGCAATGCCTTGCGTCCACACCTGCCACTGGAGCCCATGCTGCTCCATGACATTCCTGATCTTCCATGGTCCATTCTTGCGGCTGATCTATTCGAGTGAAGGGGGAAAGAGTACCTGGTACTAGTTGACTCCTATTCAGGGTGGTTCGAGATAAACTACTTGCCCAACACCACAAGTCACATGGTCATTGCAGAGCTGAAGAGACACTTTGCAGCACATGGCACCCCACAGCAGCTGATCACTGATAATACCATGCAATTCTAGAGTAGAGAGTTCAAGGACTTTGCAAATACATGGGACTTCCAGCACATCACTAGTAGTTCACACTATCCACAGTCAAATGGACTAGCAGAGCGTGTAGTCCGCTCTGCAAAGCACCTAATAGAGAAGTGTGCACAAGATGGATCTGACATACAGTATACTTGGCACTGTTAAACTTGAGAAACACGCCCCGAGATAGACTTCCATCCCAGTAGCGGATCTTGCCACGGGTAAGCAGGACTTTTGCCCGGGGTGCTGCATTCCGGAGGGCGCTGCACCATGGCAAGATCCACTACTGTGCCCCCTGCTGTGTCCCGCTGTGTCCCCCGCCGTGAAGGGAACTAGACACTACGCGTCTAGTTTCCTTTCGTGGAGAGGACCTTTGCTGTGCGGTGCGCGATGACGTCATCGTGCACCGCACAGCATTGTGGGACTGACACAGACGCTAGGGGTCATATTTGACCTCTAGTGTCTGTCTATGCTGTGCTATGGGAGAGACATCATGGCGTCTCTCCCATAGATCCAAGGAGATTAGCAGCGCCGGCGGAGGTCTGCAGCGGTCGGGAATCAGGAGCGGGGATTGTAAGTATTATTATTTTTTTTTGTGTAAACTGCGCTACTCTACAGGGGGGATTCCCTCATGAAGTAATGCCACAAACTGGGATTCCCTTATGAAGTAATGCGGAAAACTGGGATTCCCTTATGAAGTAATGCCGCGGCCTGGGGTTCCCTTATTAAATAATGCCATAAACTGGGATTCCCTCATGAAGTAATGCTGCAAAGTGTGATTCCCTTATGAAGTAATGCCACAAACTGGGATTCCCTTATGAAGTAATGCCACAAACTGGGATTCCCTTATGAAACACTGAGCACCATCCCCAAACAGGTAATTTCAACTTTAAACTTGTCATTTATTTTGTACTGTCTGGACATGGCTACTAATAACAAATGCACAGAAAAAAATCTTAAAGCTATGTGTGCAAATGCTAGAAGCTTAGGAGACAAAATTCCAGAGCTAATTGCAATAATGACAAGGGATAACCTGGATTTTGTGGCAATTACAGAGTCATGGTGCAATGAGAATCATGACAGGGACATAGTTATACCAGGATACAATTTATTTTAGGAAGGATAGAATAGGAAGAATGGGAGGATGGGTAGCAATGTATGTGAAAAAAAGCATAAATGCTACTGTAATACAAAATATTGAAGACAAAACTGAGGCCCTTTGGGTCACCATAGAAACCGCAGAGAAGGAGATTATTCGCATTGGGGTGATCTATAGACCACCAGGCCAGGGGCAGGATTTGGACAGGAACCTATTGTTGGACATCACTAAAATGGCTTTAAAGGGAGAAGTCATAATCATGGGAGACTTTAATTTACCTGATGTAAACTGGGAGGGGTCTTTTGCTAGTTCAGCTACAAGTGGCAAATTTCTACATTCCTTACAGGGAGCATCTCTCAAGCAATTAGTGAGGGAGCCCACTCGCAAAGACTCAATATTAGATTTAATTCTTACAAATGGTGATAGGATATCCGACACATATGTGGGTGAGCACCTGGGATCCAGTGATCATCAAGCAGTATGGTTTAGTATAAAGACAGGATCCAACTCCTGTCACACAAAAACAAAGGTGTTGGATTTTAGAAATGCTGACTTTGCAAAAATGGGGAGATGTTTAAGTGATTCATTGGTGGACTGGAGGAACTTGGAAGGAGTGCAGGAGAGGTGGGAAAAACTGAAAAGTGCAATACTAAGTGCAACAGACCTTTGTATCAAAAGGGTTAGGAAAAGCACCAGGAAAAGGAAACCAGTGTGGTTCACAAAAAAGTATCAACTAGTGTGAAGGCAAAAAATATGGCTATTAGGAAATACAAACAGACTCAAAATAATAACGACAAATAGGTGTATCTGGACAGACGGAAGGATGCTAAGAAAGTGATAAGACATGCAAAGGCAGAAGCTGAGTAGAAAATGGCCCAGTCAGTAGATAAAGGGGGCAAAAAAAAATTTAAGTATATAAGTGAAAGTAGAAAATCAAATGGAGGAATAATAAGACTTAAGGCAGAGAGTGAGCATTTGGTGGAGGGAGATAAGGCAATAGCAGATCACCTAAATAATTATTTTTGCTCAGTATTTACTACAGAAGAAGGTATGGGGCCACAGTTAAGTTGCAAGAACATTCATAAAAATCTGGTAGATGAAAGTACAGTTACAGAGGAGAAGGTCCTAGCAGAACTTTCAAAACTAAAAGTGGATAAATCAATGGGACCAGATGGGATACACCCAAGGATACTCAAAGAGCTAAAAGATGTGCTGGTTACACCTTTAACAGAATTATTTAACCAGTCTCTAAGTACAGGTGCCATTCCAGAGGACTGGAAAATAGCAAATGTAGTTCCACTGCACAAGAGTGGAAGCAGGGAAGAAGCAGGCAACTACTGACCAGTAAGCCTTACATCAGTAGTGGGGAAAGTAATGGAAAAACTATTAAAAGAAAGAGTTGTGGAATATCTTAAATCAAACCACTTACAGGATCCAAAACAGTATGGATTTACTGGTGGGAGATCATGCCAAACAAATCTTATTGACTTTTTTGACTCTGTGACAAAAATAATAGATCAAGGGGGAGCTGTAGATGTAGCATATCTAGAATTTAGTAAGGCATTTGACACTGTCCCACATCGCAGACTGCTAAATAAACTTGAAAGCGTGGGGGTGCATTAGAAAACAGTTAAATGGATAAGAAACTGGTTGCAGGATAGGAAACAGACAGTTATAGTTAATGGAGTGCAATCTATGGAGGGAAATGTTACCAGTGGAGTACCCCAGGGATCTGTACTTGGTCCAGTTCTCTTTAATATCTTTGTTGGTGACATTGCAAATGGTATTGAAGGGAAGGTATGCCTTTTTGCAGATGATACAAAGATATGCAACAGAGTAGACACAACCGGGAGGTGTCAAACAAATGATTGATGACCTAAGTAGGCTTGAGAAATGGTCAAGAACATGGCAACTACAGTTTAATGCTAAAAAATGTAAAATCATGCACTTGGGTCTCAAAAACCCAAAGGCTAAATATAGTATCAAGGGTACTATAATGGAAACTACTGAGGAGGAAAGGGATTTAGGAGTCACTATTTCAAGTGACTTGAAGGCAGGAAAGCAATGCAACAAAGCAATGAGAAAGGCTAGTCAGATGCTTGGTTGCATAGGGAGAGGAATCAGTAGCAGAAAAAAAGAAGTAATAATGCCACTGTATAGGTCATTGGTGCGGCCTCATCTGGAATACTGTGTCCAGTTCTGGAGACCCTATCTCCAGAAGGATATAAATACATTAGAGAGTGTACAAAGAAGGGCAACTAAAATGGTGCATGGCCTACATCACAAAACTTACCAGGAAAGGCTAAAAGATCTTAACATGTATAGTATGGAGGAGAGAAGGGAAAGGGGGGACATGATAGAAACTTTCAAATATATCAAGGGTCTTAACAAAGTTCAGGAGGGAAACATTCTTCAAAGGAAGAGAAGTATTAGAACTCGAGGACATACACTGAGACTGGAGGGGGGGAGGTTCAGGGGAAATTTAAGGAAAAATTACTTCACAGAAAGGGTAGTGGATAAGTGGAATAGCCTCCCATCAGAGGTGGTAGAGGCTAAGACTGTAGACCAATTTAAACATGCATGGGATAGACAAAAGGATATCCTTACCAGAGGCGGAACTACCGGCAGTGCAGGCAGTGCACTGCACTGGGGCCCGCCTCTGTCCAGGGGCCCAAGCATGTAATGAGTCAAACTGACTCATTACATGCCGCTGTGCGCTGCGGGCAACCGCTGCCCGCAGCGCACAGCCGCCCGGCGAAGAGAGGAGAGGAGAGGAGCAGCGGTACTACAGACGGGGGAAGGAGGAGGAGGGAGGCTGAGAAGGGAGCCGCAGCAGCGCTTTGTTACTGGTGGAGGCGCTGCTGCTGCTGCCCCTCTGCTTCCCTATAGGCTGTCTTCCGAGAACAGCCTATAGGGAAGCAGAGGGGCAGCAGCAGCAGCGCCTCCACCAGTAACACAGAGCTGCTGCGGCTCCCTTCTCAGCCTCCCTCCTCCTCCTTCTCTCCAGCCCGGGAATCGTCTCTGACGCTGCACCGAGGAGCCTGAGCCAGCGGAGAGGGTAAGTATAATTCTTTCTTTCTTTCTTTCTTTCTTTCTTTCTTTCTTTCTTTCTTTCTTTCTTTCTTTCTTTCTTTCTTTCTTTCTCTTTCTTTCTTTCTTTCTTTCTTTCCTTCTTTCCTTCTTTCCTTCTTTCTTTCCTTCTTTCCTTCTTTCTTGTGCCTGCCTGCCGCAATGTGTAAAAATGGGGGACTACCTGCCGCACTGTGTAAAAATGGGGGACTACCTGCCGCACTGTGTAAAAATGGGGGACTACCTGCCGCAATGTGTAAAAAGGGGGGCATACCTGCCGCAATGTGTAAAAAGGGGGGACTGCCTGCAGCAATGTGTAAAAAGGGGGGACTGCCTGCAGCAATGTGTAAAAAGGGGGGACTGCCTGCCGCAATGTGTAAAAAGGGGGGACTGCCTGCCGCAATGTGTAAAAAGGGGGGACTGCCTGCCGCAATGTGTAAAAAGGGGGAATCAGCCTGCCGCAATGTGTAAAAATGGGGGACTGCCTGCCGCTATGTGTAAAAAGGGGTAATCTGCCCGACGCAATGTGTAAAAAGGGGAATCTGCCTGCCGTAATGTGTAAAAAAGGGGGACTGCCTGACGCTATGTGTAAAACAGGGGGACTGCCTGACGCTATGTGTAAAAATGGGGAATCTGCCTGCTGCTATGTGTAAAAATGGGGAATCTGCCTGCCGTAATGTGTAAAAATGGGGACGCTGTCTGCCGTAATGTGTAACAAGGGCACGCTGTCTGCCATAATGTGTAAAAATGGGGACGCTGTCTGCCGTAATGTGTAACAAGGGCACGCTGTCTGCCGTAATGTGTAACAAGGGCACGCTGTCTGCCGTAATGTGTAACAAGGGCACGCGGTCTGCCGTAATGTGTAACAAGGGCACGCTGTCTGCCGTAATGTGTAAAAAGGGCACGCTGTCTGCCGCTATGTGTAACAAGGGCACGCTGTCTGCTGTAATGTGTAAAAAGGGCACGCTGTCTGCCGTAATGTGTAACAAGGGCACGCGGTCTGCCGTTATGTGTAAAAAGGGCACGCTGTCTGCTGTAATGTGTAAAAAGAGGAATCTGTTCGCTGTAAGGTGTAAAAGGGTCTCTACCTGGTGTAGTGGTGCTACTGTGCGGCGTAATTTGAATAATGGAGACTACT
Source organism: Pseudophryne corroboree (assembly GCF_028390025.1). Lineage (NCBI taxonomy): Eukaryota > Metazoa > Chordata > Amphibia > Anura > Myobatrachidae > Pseudophryne > Pseudophryne corroboree. The sequence continues at coordinate 50,890,317 of NC_086454.1, forward strand.
GTGTTGGTATTATTTTGTGGCCACACCCCTTCCCCACGAAGCCACGCCACTATGTATTTTTGCGCGCGCCTACGGCGCGCACTGCCCCTGGGGTGGACTTGGATGGGGGGGGCCCAAAGCATTTTGTCGCACCTGGGCCCACCGCTTGCTTGTTCCGCCACTGATCCTTACAAAGAATTAAGGTTCAAAAAGGGTTGAGATTGCCTAAAGGATAAAAAAAAAAGGGGGCAGACTAGATGGGCCAAGTGGTTCTTATCTGCCGTCAAATTCTATGTTTCTATGTAATGCCGCAAACTGGGATTCCCTCATGAAGTAATGCCGCAAACTGGGATTCCCTCATGAAGTAATGCCGCAAACTGGGATTCCCTTATGAAATAATGCAGCAAACTTGGAATACCTTTTGAAGTAATGCCGCAAACTGGGATTCCCTTATGAAGTAATGAAGCAAACTTGGATTCCCTTATGAAGTGATTCTGCAAACTGGGATTCCCTTATAAAGTAATGCTGCAAACTGGGATTCCTTTATGAAGTAATGCCGCGACCTGGGGATCCCTTATTAAATAATGCTGCAAACTGGGATTCCCTCATGAAGTAATGCTGCAAACTGGGATTCCCTTATGAACTAATGCCATAAACTGGGATTCCCTTATGAAGTAATGCCATAAACTGGGATTCCCTTATGAAGTAATGCCACAAATTGGGATCCCCTTATGAAGTAATGCCGCAAACTGGGATTCCCTTATGAAGTAATGCCGCAAACTGGGATTCCCTTATGAAGTAATGCAGAAAACTGGGATTCCCTTATGAAGTAATGCAGAAAACTGGGATTCCCTTATGAAGTAATGCAGTAAACTGGGATTCCCTTATGAAGTAATGCAGAAAACTGGGATTCCCTTATGAAGTAATGCAGAAAACAGGTATTCCATTATGAAGTAATGCCGCGACCTGGGGATCCCTTTTTAAATATTGCCAAAAACTGGGATTCCCTTATGAAGTAATGCCGCAAACTGGGATTCCCTTATGAAGTAATGCCACAAACTGGGATTCCCTTATGAAGTAATGCCGTAAACTGGGATTCCCTTATGAAGTAATGCCGCAACCTGGGATTCCCTTATGAAGTAATGCCGTAAACTGGGATTCCCTTATGAAGTAATGCCGCAACCTGGGGATACCTCTTGAAGTAATGCCGTAAACTGGGATTCCCTTATGAAGTAATGCTGCAAACTGGGATTCCCTCATGAAGTAATGCCACAAACTGGGATTCCCTTATGAAGTAATGCCGCAAACTGGGATTCCCTTATGAAGTAATGCCGCAAACTGGGATTCCCTTATGAAGTAATGCCACAAACTGGCATTCCCTTATGAAGTAATGCCGCAAACTGGGATTCCCTTATGAAGTAATGCCACAAACTGGGATTCCCTTATGAAGTAATGCCGTAAACTGGGATTCCCTTATGAAGTAATGCCGCAAACTGGGATTCCCTTATGAAGTAATGCCGCAAACTGGGATTCCCTTATGAAGTAATGCTGCAAACTGGGATTCCCTCATGAAGTAATGCCACAAACTGGGATTCCCTTATGAAGTAATGCCGCAAACTGGGATTCCCTTATGAAGTAATGCCGCAAACTGGGATTCCCTTATGAAGTAATGCCACAAACTGGCATTCCCTTATGAAGTAATGCCGCAAACTGGGATTCCCTTATGAAGTAATGCCACAAACTGGGATTCCCTTATGAAGTAATGCCGTAAACTGGGATTCCCTTATGAAGTAATGCCGCAAACTGGGATTCCCTTATGAAGTAATGCCGCAAACTGGGATTCCCTTATGAAGTAATGCCACAAATTGGGATTCCCTTATGAAGTAATGCCGTAAACTGGGATTCCCTTATGAAGTAATGCCGCAAACTGGGATTCCCTTATGAAGTAATGCCGAAAACTGGGATTCCCTTATGAAGTAATGCCACAAACTGGGATTCCCTTATGAAGTAATGCCACAAACTGGGATTCCATTATGAAGTAATGCCGCAAACTGGGATTCCCTTATGAAGTAATGCCACAAACTGGGATTCCCTTATGAAGTAATGCCGTAAACTGGGATTCCTTTATGAAGTAATGCCACAAACTGGGATTCCCTTATGAAGTAATGCCGCAAACTGGGATTCCCTTATGAAGTAATGCCGCAAACTGGGATTCCCTTATGAAGTAATGCCGCAAACTGGGATTCCCTTATGAAGTAATGCCGCAAACTGGGATTCCCTTATGAAGTAATGCCACAAACTGGGATTCCCTTATGAAGTAATGCCGCAAACTGGGATTCCCTCATGAAGTAATGCTGCAAACTGGGATTCCCTCATGAAGTAATGCCACAAACTGGGATTCCCTTATGAAGTAATGCCGCAAACTGGGATTCCCTTATGAAGTAATGCCGCAAACTGGGATTCCCTTATGAAGTAATGCCACAAACTGGGATTCCCTTATGAAGTAATGCCGCAAACTGGGATTCCCTCATGAAGTAATGCTGCAAACTGGGATTCCCTCATGAAGTAATGCCACAAACTGGGATTCCCTTATGAAGTAATGCCGCAAACTGGGATTCCCTTATGAAGTAATGCCGCAAACTGGGATTCCCTTATGAAGTAATGCCGCAAACTGGGATTCCCTTATGAAGTAATGCCGCAAACTGGGATTCCCTTATGACGTAATGCCACAAATTGGGATTCCCTTATGAAGTAATGCCGTAAACTGGGATTCCCTCATGAAGTAATGCCGCAAACTGGCATTCCCTCATTAAGTAATGCCGCAAACTGGGATTCAATGCCGCAAACTGGGATTCCCTTATGGGATTCCCTGGGACTGCCAGTCTGGACTGGGATAGCAGAGAGAGCATTTCCCATGGGAAGCCACTCCCCTGATATCACGGCAGCCCTATCTGGCTTTTTGGGACTCCAGACGATAGGTCCTTAGATGACAGTCTGTTTCCTGCAGCACTTGACTTTGGGGGTCATTCTGACCTGTTCGCAGGCTGCCGTTTATCGCAGAGCAGCGATCAGGTCACTACTGCGCATGCATATGCACCGCAATGCGCAGGTGTTTCGTACGAGTACAAAGCGGATCATTGCTGAACGATGGATTTAACGAAGAATCCATTCGCACAGCCGACTGCAATGAGATTGACAGGAAGAAGGCGTTTATGGGTGTCAACTGACCGTTTTCTGGGAGTGTTTGGGAAAACGCAGGCATGTTCAAGAGTTTGCAGGGCGGATGTCTGACGTCAGTTCCGGGACCGGACAGGCTGAAGTGAGCGCAAGGTCTGAAAAAATTCAGACCTACTCAGAAACTGCACAAAATGTTTTTGCAGAGCTCGGCTGCACAGGCGTTCACACACTTGCAAAGCAAAAATACACTCCCCTATAGGCGGCGACTATCTGATCGCAGCGCTGCAAAAAGTAGCTAGCGAGCGATCAACTCGGAATGACTCCCTTTAGCCCCTTCCTCTCATCACCAGGACAAGTTCTTTTTGAAGCCACTGTCCTGTGGAAAGAAAATTGATAAACAGCACAAAAAAAAATCCTTCCGATATGCAGCGATAAGTAATTATACTTTTTCGGCATCCCACTGCTACCAATGATAAATAGACCCTTTAATGGTCTATTTAACGCACTTATTCTAACCTTAAAACATTCGGAAAATGACAGCATATTTGAAGGAAACTCAAGTTTCACAATAATGTATCATAGCTAAAAAGCAGGAGATATCTTTCGATGGGGACTGCTATTTAACAAACTCCAGGAAGCCTGGTCAGAAGAGAACATGCAATATCTACCTGGTAGGCTGGAGTGACTGTGATCAGTGGCGGATCTTGCCACGGGCAAGCAGGACTTTTGCCCGGGGCGCCGCCTTCCGGAGGGCGCTGGCGCCATCCGGAGGGCGCCGCACCGTGGCAAGATCCGCCACAGCTGCCCGCTGTGTCCCTGTCCGCCTCCGCTGCTGTCCCCGTCCGCCTCCTGAAGGGAACTAGACGCTATGCGTCTAGTTTTCCTTCCTGGAGAGTAACTTTGCTGAGCAGTGCGCGATGACGTCATCGCGCACCGCACAGCAAAGGTCCTCTCTACGGAGGGAACTAGACTCATAGCGTCTAGTTTCCCTTCGTGGAGAGGACCTTTTGCTGTGCGGTGCGCGATGACGTCATCGCGCACCGCTCAGCATTCAAGCGGCGCTTTTAATGTACAGGGGGCGTAATTGACCACGCCCCCTGTATTAGGCCACGCCCCATTTCCTGCCCGGGGCGCAGAGCGCCCTTGACCCGGCCCTGACTGTGATAACCATAGTATCTTTTTTCACACACTGGGGCAGATGTACTAAGCCTGGAGAAGTGATAAAGCAGTGATAAGTCCAAGGTGATAACGCACCAGTCAGTCAGCTCCTAACTGTCAATTTACATATTGGAGCTGATTGGCTGATGCGTTATCACCTTGCACTTATCACTGTACTAAGCCTTGGAGAGTGATAAACTACCAACCAATCAGCTTCTGTCATTTATTTCAAACACAGCCTGCAACGTGGCAGCAAGGAGCTGATTGGTTGGTACTTTATCGCTCTCCACTTTATCATTCACCAAGGCTTAGTACATCTCTGGCCAGATGACAGTTTAGTGGCAGGTCCCATAGCGTAGGATGCTGGATCAGGCACACGTTATCTTTCCAGCTATTGTGTAACTACAAGTCCCTGCTATCCCAGATATTGAGACTTCTAGTTCCCCAGCTATTGTAGATCCTAGTCTTCATCTAAAGATGACGCTCACTTACCAAAAGTTAAATGGAGCTGGGGGAGAGGAGGAGGATGATATCTTCACCCCATTATAGGGCCAGTTATTTAGTGGGATTACAGTTTACGGGTCACAGGGCAAAGCTCTAACCAGCACATTGTCTTTCAGCATTTGGGGCAGAATATGGGGTGTGGCATTGAAGGTGGACCACACTTAGGTCAACAGTGTCTAGGTCGACCACTTCTGGTCGACATTAACTAGGTCAAGAGGGATTCTAGGTCGACAGGGTCTCTAGGTCAACATGGTCTAGGTCGACAGGTCAAAAGGTCGACATGAGGTGTTTAATATTTTTTGGTGTCGTTTTCGCCGTACAGTGGGGGTCATTCCGAGTTGATCGCTAGCTGCCGTTCTACGCAGCGCAGCGATCAGGCTAAAAATTGGCATTTCTGCGCATGTGTATGCTCCGCAATGCGCACGCGCGACGTACGGGTACAAAGCCCGTTGTGGTTGGGCACAGGTTCTAGCAAAGTTTTGAGTCGCACTGGGGTCCGCAAGAAGATTGACAGGAAGGGGGCGTTTCTGGGTGTCAACTGACCGTTTTCAGGGAGTGTCTGCAAAAACGCAGGCATGTCTGAAAAAACGCAGGCGTGGCTGTGCGGTCACTAGGCGGGTGTATGACGTCAAATCCGGACACGAGGAGGCTGAAGTGATCGCAAGCGCTGAGTAGGTTCAGAGCTACTCTGAAACTGCACAAACTGGTTTTGCAGAGCTCGGCTGCACAAGCGTTCTCACTTCTGCTAAGCTAAAATACACTCCCCAGTGGGCGGCAGCATAGCGTTTGCACGGCTGCTAAAACCAACTAGCGAGCGATCAACTCGGAATGACCCCCAGTGACCGGGAACCTCAATTAGTGCACCGAGTCCCCTCACATGGCGAGCGAAAGGTGTCTCGTGAGTCACAACATTACTGCTGCACTCGGCACATGTTACCGTTCCCAATCGTAATCCATGTGGATCGTAAAGTATGAAAAAGTTTAGAAAAAAAGAAAAGAAAGTGAAAAACTCATGTCGACCTTTTTACCTGTTGACCTAGAACATTTTGACCTAGAGACCCTGTCGACCCAGATCCCCTGTCGACCAAGTTACTGTCGACCAATAGTGGTCGACCTAGACACTGTCAGTGCTCAACAAATTCAACATATGTCCTTATAGTGCATTTATATTGCAATACAGCTGGTACCCAGGAGCATTGGCGGTTCTATAATGGGTGCAATGGGTGCAGTGCACACGGCCATGGGTCCTGTGGGGACCCACACCGCACCCATTGCACCCATTTTAACACTTAACTTTCCAGAGTCCAGCGCCGGGACCTGCAATCATTGCGGAAATCGCGGCCAAAATGGCTGTGGCGCATGCTCGGTAGCCATATTGGCCTACGGATCATGGCGGGGGCCATGTTTCCGGAGAACTGCGCATGCGCAGTAGACTCCGGTACAATGCCGGAGTCTACAACGCCGTACAGAGGACAGGCCCACCTGGAGTTGCACACGGGCCCCTTCCTCTGTAGAAACGCCCCTACCCAGGAGAGTATGGGATTAAATAAATATGAATTAATGGTGTCCGTGGTGCTGTCCATCCAGCCTAATGAATCATATTTGGGTGTGTCTTCTTTGTTGCAGTAGCCTCCATACCAAAGAGCTTTCATTTTTCAGCTGTATGTGACACGTAAATGTTATAGGACCTGCCACGGCTGCCATCAGAAATTGTGGGGCCCAGGACTGACAAAATAGACAGGGCCCCTCCCTCCACCAAAAAAAGATACTACCGCACCGCTCCACCCCTATGTGATGTCATATATTGTGACGTTACACATAGGTGGAGTGTTGTAGACCTACAGGAACGGTTCACAGAGAGCTGATGCGCAGAAAAGGATTGTTTTATGAAGTCACATCAGACTGCAGTTGATTCACAGACTGGTGCATCGCTACAGGTATTGGCAGTAGGAGCCAGGGGAGGACCCCCCTCTCTGTAAGGGCCTGGACACCAGCCCCCACGGTCCCCCACTGTTGGCTGCCCTGGGCAGGGCTGCCATCGGAAATTGTGGGCCCGGGACTGACAAAATAGGAAGGCCCCCTTGGAAAATAAAAGAAATATATATTCCAAAAAAATAAAAAATAAAATTTCTATGCAGACACGAAGCCACCCCCTCAAGTCACAAGTCTGTGCATTTAAGGTAGGAATATTTATTTATTTTAGTTGAAATTTTTAAATTCGCCATCGGACACCTTAAGATCTCACCTCCTTTTTCTTTTTTTTAATATATTATATACACAGGCATACATACTGTACATGTGCCGCTGTCTGGAGGGCCCAAGATAATCATACTGCTGCCTGCCCGCCTCTGTCCCCGCTGTTCTGCTCCTGTCCTTCGTCCTCCTGCAGCTCTGTATTGAAAATGTCCCTCTCAAAATGGCCGCCGCCTCAAAGGAGACAGTTATTAAAGATATTAGAGGGCTTCTCTTGTATCTTGAATAAGTGTCTCCTCTGTGGCGGCAGCCATTTTGGGAGAGACGTTTTTCAATACAGATCTGCAGGAGGATCGGAGGATAGCAGCAGAACAGCGGGGATGACAGCAGAACGGCGGGGACGGTGGCGGGCGGCCAGGCGGCTGCATGAGCATCCCGGGCCCTCCTCTCTCTTCAGAGAGGCCAGGCCCGGGACAGCTGTGCCCTCAGCAGCCCCCTGATGGCGGCTCTGGCACTGGGACCTGCAAACATAAGGACCCATGACGCTGGGTTGTAAGCTTGAATGTTGTGCTCAAAATATGATTTCATACATCATACTTTTATTTTGCTAGATACTTATATATTCCATTATAAAGCTAAAATAAGCTACTAGAGTGTAGGCAGCATTCAGGCCAGTTCCTCATTTCTGGTACATTATTTCTCTGACGTCCTAAGTGGATGCTGGGACTCCGTAAGGACCATGGGGAATAGCGGCTCCGCAGGAGACTGGGCACAACTAAAGAAAGCTTTAGGACTACCTGGTGTGCACTGGCTCCTCCCACTATGACACTCCTCCAGACCTCAGTTAGATTATTGTGCCCGGCTGAGCTGGATGCACACTAGGGGCTCTCCTGAGCTCCTAGAAAGAAAGTATATTTAGGTTTTTTATTTTACAGTGAGATCTGCTGGCAACAGACTCACTGCAGCGAGGGACTAAGGGGAGAAGAAGCGAACCTACCTAACAGGTGGTAGTTTGGGCTTCTTAGGCTACTGGACACCATTAGCTCCAGAGGGATCGACCGCAGGACCCGACCTTGGTGTTCGTTCCCGGAGCCGCGCCGCCGGCCCCCTTACAGAGCCAGAAGCAAGAAGTGTTCCGGAAAATCGGCGGCAGAAGACTTCTGTCTTCAACAAGGTAGCGCACAGCACTGCAGCTGTGCGCCATTGCTCCTCATGCACACCTCACACTCCGGTCACTGATGGGTGCAGGGCGCTGGGGGGGGGGGCGCCCTGAGGGCAATATAAGACACCTTGGCTGGCAAATCATCACAATATATAGTCCCAGGGCTATATATGTGATAAATTACCCCTGCCAGAATCCATAAAAAAGCGGGAGAAAAGTCCGCCGAAAAAGGGGCGGGGCTATCTCCCTCAGCACACTGGCGCCATTTTTTCTTCACAGTGCAGCTGGAAGACAGCTCCCCAGGCTCTCCCCTGTAGTTTTCAGGCTCAAAGGGTTAAAAAGAGAGGGGGGGCACTAAATTTAGGCGCAATATATGTATACAAGCAGCTATTGGGGGAAAAATCACTCAGTTATAGTGTTAATCCCTGCATTATATAGCGCTCTGGTGTGTGCTGGCATACTCTCTCTCTGTCTCCCCAAAGGACTTTGTGGGGTTCTGTCCTCAGTCAGAGCATTCCCTGTGTGTGTGCGGTGTGTCGGTACGGCTGTGTCGACATGTTGGATGAGGAAGGTTACATGGAGGCGGAGCAGAGGCCGATAAATGGGATGTCGCCCCCTGTGGGGCCGACACCAGAGTGGATGGATAGGTGGAAGGTATTAACCGACAATGTCAACTCCTTACATAAAAGGCTGAATGACGTAACAGCTGTGGGACAGCCAGCTTCTCAACCCGCGCCTGCCCAGTGCCCAGGCGTCTCAAAGGCCATCAGGGGCTCAAAAAAAACGCCCGTTACCTCAGATGGCAGACACAGATGTCGTCACGGAGTCTGACTCCAGTGTCGACGAGGTTGAGATATATACACAATCCACTAGGAACATCCGTTACATGATCTCGGCAATAAAAAATGTGTTACACATTTCTGACATGAACCCAAGTACCACATAAAAGGGGTTTTATTTTTGGGGAGAAAAAGCAGCCAGTGTTTTGTTCCCCCATCAGATGAGTGAATGAAGTGTGTAAAGAAGCGTGGGTTCCCCCGATAAGAAACTGGTAATTTCTAAAAAGTTACTGATGGCGTACCCTTTCCCGCCAGAGGTTAGGTCACGTTGGGAGATATCCCCTAGGGTGGATAAGGCGCTCACACGTTTGTCAAAAAAGGTGGCACTGCCGTCTTAGGATACGGCCACCTTGAAGGAGCCTGCTGATAAAAAGCAGGAGGCTATCCTGAAGTCTGTATATACACACTCAGGTTCTATACTGAGACCTGCAATTGCCTCAGCATAAATAGTGCTGCTGCAGCGTGGTCTGATACCCTGTCAGATAATATTAATACCCTAGACAGGGATAATATTTTGCTAACATAGAGCATATTAAAGACGTCGTCTTATATATGAAGGATGCACAGAGGGATATTTGCCGGCTGGCATCCAGAATTAATGCAATGTCCATTCTGCCAGGAGGGTATTAGAAACCTGGCAGTGGACAGGTGATGCTGCCTGTAAAAGGCACATGGAGATTCTGCCTTATAAGGGTGAGGAATTGTTTGGGGATGGTCTCTGGGACCTCGTATCCACAGCAACAGCTGGGAAGAAATTTTTTTACCTCAGGTTTCCTCACAGCCTAAGAAAGCACCGTATTTTCAGGTACAGTCCTTTCGGCTTCAGAAAAGCAAGCGGGTCAAAGGCGCTTCCTTTCTGCACAGAGACAAGGGAAGTAGGAAAAAGCTGCACCAGACAGCCAGTTCCCAGAATCAAAAATCTTCCCCCGCTTCCTCTGAGTCCACCGCATGACGCTGGGGCTCCACAGGTGGAGACAGGTGCGGTAGGGGCGCGTCTCGGGAACTTCAGGGACCAGTGGGCTTGCCCACAGGTGGATCCCTAGGTTCTGCAAATAGTATCACAGGGATACAGGCTGGAGTTCGAGGCGACTCCCCCTCGCCGTTACCTCACATCAGCCTTGCCTGCTGCCCTCGGAGAAAGGGAGGTAGTACTGGCGGCAATTCACAAGCTGTACTTCCAGCAGGTGAAATCAAGGTACCCCTCCTTCAACAAGGCCGGGGTTACTATTCCAAAATGTTGTGGTACCGAAACCAGACGGTTCGGTGAGACCCATTCTAAAATTGAATGCCTTGAACACTTATATACGAAGGTTCAAGTTCAAAATGGAATCGCTCAGGGCGATTATTGCAAGCCTGGAGAATTTCATGGTATCACTGGACATCAAGGATGCTTACCTGCATGTCCCTATTTACCCTCTTCACCAGGAGTACCTCAAAATTGTGGTACAGGATTGTCATTACCAATTCCAGACGTTGCCGTTGGTCTGTCCCCGGCACCGAGGTATTTACCAAGGTAATGGCTTAATTATCCCGTACTTAGACGATCTCCTTATAAAGGCGAGGTCCAGGGAGCAGTTGTTCGTCGGAGTAGCACTATCTCGGGAAGTGCTACAACAGCACGGCTGGATTCTGAATATTCCAAAGTCGCAGCTGGTTCCTACGATGCGTCTACTGTTCCTGGGTATGGTTCTGGACACAGAACAGGATAAAAAGGGTTTCTCCCGGAGGAGAAGTCCAAGGAGTTGTCGTCTCTAGACAGAGACCTCCTAATACAAATACAGGTGTCGGTGCATCAATGCACGCGAGCCCTGGGAAAGATGGTAGCTTCTTACGAAGAAATTCCATTCGCCAGGTCCCATGCAAGGATTTTCCAGTGGGATCTGTTGGACAAGTGGTCCGGGTCGCATCTTCAGATGCATCGGCTGATAACCCTGTCTCCAAGGGCCAGGGTGTCGCTGTTGCGGTGGCTGCAGAGTGCTCATCTTCTAGGGGGCCGCAGATTCGGCATACAGGACTGGGTCCTGGTGACCACGGATGCCAGCCTTCGAGGCTGGGGGGCAGTCACACAGGGAAGAAACTTCCAAGGCTATGGAAAAGTCAGGAGACTTCCCTACACATAAATATTCTGGAACTAAGGGCCATTTACAATGCCCTAAGTCAGGCTAGACCCCTGCTTCAACACCGGCCGGTGCTGATCCAGTCAGACAACATCACGGTGGTCGCTCATGTAAACCGACAGGGCGGCACAAGAAGCAGGATGGCGATGGCAGAAGCCACAAGGATTTTCCGATGGGCGGAAAATCATGTGTTAGCACTGTCAGCAGTGCTCATTCCCGGAGTGGACAACTGAGAAGCAGACTTTCTCAGAAGACACGACCTCCACCCGGGAGAGTGGGGACTTCATTCAGAAGTCTTCCAAATGATTGTACACCGTTGGGAAAGGCCACAGGTGGACATGATGGCGTCCCGCCTCAACAAACAGCTACAAAGATATTGCGCCAGGTCAAGGGACCCTCAGGCGATAGCTGTGAACGCTCTGGTAACACCGTGGGTGTACCAGTCGGTGTATGTGTTCCCTTCTCTGCCTCTCTTACCCAGGGTAATGAGAATAATAAGAAGGAGAGGAGTAAGAACTATACTCATTGTTCCGGGTTGACCAAGAAGAGCTTGGTAACCAGAACTCCAAGAAATGATCTCAGAGGACCCATGGCCTCTGCCGCTCAGACAGGACCTGCTGCAGCAGGGGGCCTGTCTGTTCCAAGACGTACCGCGGCTGCATTTGACGGCCTGGCGGTTGAACGCCGGATCCAGAAGGAAAAGGGCATTCCGGAGGAAGTTATCCCTACGCTATTTAAAGCTAGGAAAGAAGTGAACGCAAACCATTATCACCGCATATGGCGGAAATATGTTGCGTGCTGTGAGGCCAGGAAGGCCCCAAAGGAGAAATTTCAGCTAGGTCGATTTCTGCACTTCCTACAGTCAGAGGTGACTATGGGCCTAAAATTGGGTTCCATTAAGGTCCAGATTTCGGCTCTATCGATTTTCTTCCAAAATAGAACTGGCTTCACTGCCTTAAGTTCAGACTTTTGTTAAGGGAGTGCTGCATAGTCAGCCCCCGTTTGTGCCTCCAGTGGCACCGTGGGATCTCAACGTGGTGTTGGATTTCCTGAAGTCGCATTGGGTTTAGCCACTTAAATCCGTGGAGCTATAATACCTCACGTGGAAAGTGGTCATGCTGTGGGCCTTGGCGTCGGCCAGGCGTGTATCAGAATTGGTGGCTTTGTCATACAAAAGCCCTTATCTGTATTTTATATGGATAAGGCGGAAGTGAGGACTCGTTCCCAATTCCTTCCTAAGGTGGTATCAGTTTTTCATGTGAACCAACCTATTGTGGTGCCTGCGGCTACTTGGGACTTGGAGGATTCCAAGTTACTGGACGTAGTCAAGGCCCTGAAAAGTATATGTTTCCAGGACAGCTGGAGTCAGGAAAACTGACTCGCTATTTCTCCTGTATGCACCCAACAAGCTGGGTGCTCCTGCTTCTAAGCAGACTATTGCTCGCTGGATCTGTAGCACGATTCAACTTGCACATTCTGCGGCTAGACTGCCGCACACTAAATCTGTAAAAGCCCATTCCTCGAGGAAAGTGGGCTCTTCTTGGGCGGCTGCCCGAGGGGTCTCGGCTTTACAACTTTGCAGAGCTGTTACTTGGTCAGGTTAAAACATTTTTGTAAGAGTCTACAAGTTTGATACCCTGGCTGAGGAGGACCTAGAGTTTGCTCATTCGGTGCTGCAGAGTCATCCGCACTCTCCCGCCCGTTTGGGAGCTTTGGTATAATCCCCATGGTCCTTACGGAGTCCCAGCATCCACTTCGGACGTCAGAGAAAATAAGATTTTACTCACCGGTAAATCTATTTCTCGTAGTCCGTAGTGGATGCTGGGCGCCCATCCCAAGTGCGGATTGTCTGCAATACTTGTTTATAGTTATTGCCTAACTAAAGGGTTATTGTTGAGCCATCTGTTGAGAGGCTCAGTTATATTTCATACTGTTAACTGGGTATAGTATCACGAGTAATACGGTGTGATTGGTGTGGCTGGTATGAGTCTTACCTGGGATTCAAAATCCTTCCTTATTGTGTCAGCTCTTCCGGGCACAGTATCCTAACTGAGGTCTGGAGGAGGGTCATAGTGGGAGGAGCCAGTGCACACCAGGTGGTCCTAAAGCTTTCTTTAGTTGTGCCCAGTCTCCTGCGGAGCCGCTATTCCCCATGGTCCTTACGGAGTCCCAGCATCCACTACGGACTACGAGAAATAGATTTACCGGTGAGTAAAATCTTATTTTTCTTGTTTCTTAAAATAAAATAAATAAATAAGGCAGAGGTTCCCAAACTGTGTGCCGTGGCTCCCTGGGGTGCCTCAGGACACTTGCAGGGATGCCCTGGGTAGGTGGTCCAGGACCAATTCAAATTATTCATGGTCAAAATAATAGGCAAAACCAGTGCTGGTGGCTGCCAGTCATAAAATATGTGGCCAAACAGAAGCAAATCTTGTCCCTCACCATACGGGTGGTCTTCAGTATGCCGACTGACGGGATCCTGGCGCACAGTATACCGGCGCCGGAATCCCGACAGCTGGCATACCGACACTTATTCTCCCTTGTGGGGGTCCACGACCCCCCTGGAGGGAGAATAAAATAGCATGGCGAGCGCAGCGAGCCCGCAAGGGGCTCATTTGCGCTCGCCACACTGTCGGTAAGCCGGCAGTCAGGCTCCTGGCGCAGGTATGCTGGTCGCCGGGAGCCCGGCCGCCGGCATACCATACTGAACCCCACCACACAACTGACCCTAAGGATGACATATAAACGCGATCTACTTAATGTAATATTTCTTTCTAAATTTCTCAATAAGAAATTTTTAGCCTAGGGGTGCAGTGAAAAAAATCCAGATATTCTAGGGAAATAAGGTGTAATTATTCTCTAAAAGCAGATAAGCTTGCAAAAGGGTCAAATGCAGGAAGAACGAGTCAGTTCAGATAGCTGGAAAATGACTGATAGCACATTCTGTTCCATCCTAGAGCATAATTAAAGATTGGAGCTACTGGTCTTCTAATATCTACTTTGCAATCCCATAATTATTGGCTAATCTAAAGGAAAGAGTTACAGATGATCTGATGAATGGGAATTAATGAAGGTAAAATGCGTGAGGTCACCTATGAAATGGACGCAGTTAAATCTGTCCTGCTTATGGTCAACATCCTTGGGGATGTCCATCCATCTCTTAGAGAGAGCATATTAACCATTTACTGTAGTTCATGAAGAATGTTCAGCATTTTTCCAAACTCCAACAACGTGACAATTTCACAGCGTAGGACTTCATCCTTAGGATTTGTGTATTGTGTGAGAATAAATGTAAATATTTTTATACGAGAATAATACAACCGTGTTATTTTACTTAATAATACAGGTTGAGTCTCCCTTATCCAAAATGCTTGGGACCAGGAGGTATTTTGGATATCGGATTTTTCAGTATTTTGGAATAATTGCATACCATTATGAGATACCATGGTGATGGGACCTAAATCTAAGCGCAGAATGCATTTATGTTTTATATACACCTTATACATACAGCCTGAAGGTAATTTTAGCCAATATTTTTTATAACTTTGTGCATTAAACAAAGTGTGTGTACATTCACACAATTCATTTATGTATCATATACACCTTATACACACAGTCTGAAGGTCATTTAATACAATATTTTTAATAACTTTGTGTATTAAACAAAGTTTGTGTACATTGAGCCATCAAAAAACAAAAGTTTCACTCTCTCACTCTCACTCAAAAAAGTCCGTATTTCGGAATATTCCGTATTTCGGATATTTGGATATGGGATACTCAACCTGTACTTAATAATACAACCGTGTTATTTTACGGTTATACAACCGTGTCATTTAACTGTGAGTATTTTATTCCAGTTGGGGCAAGCTTGAGCCAAACTTTTCATAACATTGTTTCTCTGTTATCTGGATGGCGTGTGAGTCAGACTTGTGTTTGAAATAGAGATGCATTGTATTCATTCCAGTGGCGATACCATTAGTCATCAGGCTCGCCAAATGAGACGTTTTAGCTCTATAAATACATTGTATCTTTTCATAGGCAGCTGAAGTTTTCATTGTGTAACCGCGTATGTCCGTACACTAATATTCTGTGTTTCATGCACAGGTTTACTCTACATCTTATCTGGATGACCCACAATCTGTTATTCCTCTATCCAGCGATGACTGTGTACTGGGCACTTTTATATGTCTGTACTCTCCTACTTCACAAACACTGATGGATTTAAAGGAATTCTCACAAACACTGTTAATGCCAGATCCTGTTTGATCACTGCCAACTTATTATACACGGCACAAACCTATCTAGAGTTGACAGAAATTATGCCAACTTCTTAAAATAATTATGTAAATGCATTAATTACATCGTCTGACAAGGCCCTGTCCGTTGGAGTCTACGATTTCCCAAGATTTATACTTAGATTATGTTGATGGAATTTCAATGTGTAATTATAGCATAACTTTGTGTAAGACACAGATGAGGGTGCGGGGTAATTTGATAAAGTAGAAGCCATACAAGGATTACGTTTGCCAGTGGTTTTTCAGTCCTCAGGTCAGAGTGCTATCTCAGGCTTAGAGTTTGCATTTAAGCAGAACTGGGACCTGCAGTCTTTAATACGGTGATATGGGTCATGAGAAGAACGTGACCAAATACATGGATCCCAAGAGGTAGAAATGAGGAACGGTGGATACTCCTGTGACAATGGTGGTCATTCCGAGTTGTTCGCTCGCTAGCAGTTTTTAGCAGCCGTGCAAACGCTATGCCGCCGCCCACTGGGAGTGTATCTTAGCTTAGCAGAAGTGCGAACGAAAGGATCGCAGAGCGGCTACAAATTTTTTTTGTGCAGTTTTAGAGTAGCTCAAAAGCTGCTCAGCGCTTGCGATCACTTCAGACTGTTCAGTTCCTGTTTTGACGTCACGAACACACCCTGCGTTCGCCCAGCCACGCCTGTGTTTTTCCTGGCACGCCTGCGTTTTTCCGAACACACCCTGAAAACGGTCAGTTGACACCCAGAAACGCCCACTTCATGTCTATCACTCTGCGGCCAGCAGTGCGACTGAAAAACTTCGCTAGACCCTGTGTGAAACTACATCGTTCGTTGTAATAGTACGTCGTGCGTGCGCATTGCGCCACATACGCATGCGCAGAAGTGCCAATTTTTTGCCTCATCGCTGCACAGCGAACGAATGCAGCTAGCGATCAACTTGGAATGACCCCCAATGACAGGCAGGAGACAAGAGGTGTGGTAGAAACCGCAATTACGGTAAAAGCAGTAATGCAGACAGAAGACTGGTGACGGTGGTGGTAAAAAATGGAGGAATGCAAACATCTGCTGATGAAGACAGTATACAGGAACTGATCATGAACTCAGAAGGGATGCATATATACAGGTAGCACCCTGAAAGTAGATTAAAGGGTACACAGGGTATCACCCTGGCAGCAGAATTACAGGAAAACAGGATTGCACACTGGTAGCAAAGTCTCAGGAACATGAGTAGCAGACAAATGTAGAGAACTAGAAAGACGGTTGTTGAGTTGGGTGCACAGTATCAATTAATTGGATTGATTGTCAAAATAAAACGTAACTTTTATTACTTATGTTAATATTAAGAGGGTCCTTATCGTGGGACACATACAGCAAAATATAGAGGTTAAAAACATGACATACAAACGCATAAGTGATATGAAAAAAAGGGAAAGTGTGAGACAGATTCTTAAAAAGTGGGATCACCACAATACCTCCTGCAACGAGTATAATTATTTATGTGTGAGACAATAGCCACTCAGGATACAAACTGGATGGTGTTTACCAGTTCTGGATATATTGGATATCGTGTAGGGAGATTAAGTATAGTCACAGATAGTGGGGTATTTCCAATGGGACACTGCCTCTGGTGCGTGAATACGATAGAATGTATAGTACAATTAGAGCCTCTTCCCCACCTAGTAATAATATGCAAATAGGTTACTCTTGAATAGAAAGCATTGACTACAAGGGTACTGATGGTTGAATCATAAAGAATGTTGTGCCACTGGTGCCCTATATTACAGTATGCTGTGTATCTCCTTGCGTGCTGCTACTGGATGAATCAATAATACTGCAAGTATAAGTGCTTGTCAAGAATTGACAGTGGCAAGTTCTGGGATACTTACACTATATTAATGTGTGGGACGCTCACACAGATAATACACACTAATATGTCTTAAGAGTGAGATATATGGATTGATTAATAAATATCTGTGTGGATATTGAACATCCCCCCTAATGGTAACTCCAGGGTAATCAAAGTTATACCCCTTATATTGATGGAGTCAAATAGAAGATGTACTGAGATACTGCATTAATGATTGTATATAAATAGAGGCACAGAGTGAATATGTTTCAGTCCACACTTGTTTAGAGATGAAGGAAAAGATGTTATAGAATGTCCTAGGACTGATATGGCAAAAGAGCAACAATTGTTGCAAAATCAATTCATGTAATGGAAAGAGGATTTGCAAGGATATTACTTGCTATTGACGGATCACACACTCTGTATATAATACACTCTTATCATTGCGGATCATTGCGGATCATACGCATGTGCACCTCTTGAAAGGTAAATCGTTTGTATTAACTAGGTATACAAATATGTGCTCAATATAATAAAGTCCACTAAGGGAATCCAGAATGTTGGTGGAGAAAAATATGTATATCTTAAATAATATATAGTTGAGCAGTATTCCTAACAACCTTGGAGGTCAGTTGTCCCTATTATAGGATAATAGGTCCTCTCTGTAGGGATTATGATAATAATAAATACCACTACTGCTGACTCATAGGCTATACTATAGTTATAAACCAATGCTTGAAATGCAGTTCCTGCTTCCTACAATTTTATTATGAACAGTGCAATGATGACTAAGCACAGAGTAATTTCAGCATAATAAACGATAATCGGATAACCCACAGATGTATGCCGTGCAGAGAAGCAAATGGTTACTTTCTCTGTTACAGCAATAGCCTAGGGTAGTAGACTAGGGTAATCCCCTGTGCTGCTATCTCGAGTGGTTGTTTGTATAATTTCCTAACCTCATACACAGAGCCTGCTGAGCAAATTCTAATTGCTAATTGCTATAGCTCTATGAGGATCAGTGCTGGTGCAGGTATGAGCATCACTATCTATTGCACAGAATACAACATTGCTATAAATTACAAGGAGTGTGGTGGCCCACTAACAAGCCGACATGCATGTTTCGCTGTACGGGCAGCTTTAACGAGGCTGAGGCAAGCAAGATCAGGATTACAGGGGACAAAAGTACAGGAAAATGGCAGTATCTCTGGTTGGAATGATATTCTACAACACTAAAGGGGGGTACCCACGGGCCGATGCTGGAGAGATGTGTGCTGAGCGAACCGCTCAGCACACATCTCTCCTGCCGCTCAGCACAGCGCGATCTGTGCTGAGCGTGAGGGGGGAGACGGGGGGGGGGGGGGGCGCTCATTTCACCCAGCGGGTGAAGTGAGCGACCCGCTAGATTGGCCTGCATGCAGGCCAATCTAGCAGCAGCGATAGCGATGTGCGGGGAAGCGCATCGCTATCGCCGAGGGGGCTACACACGGAGCGATCAGGCTGATATTCTAAGCAATCTAGTCAGATTGCTTAGAATATCGCTCCGTGAAATTCACTAGAGACCAGACTGCAAATAGTGATGCCCTGATATACTAGAATCAATTGGACAAACACTGGATAACTAATTTATGGAAATATTTCCCCTCCAACGGTCTGGGAGGCCTATTAGTGTGTCATTTGAGGTGTCTTAATGCTGCAGGGCTGTAAGGAAAGAGAGGAAAAGATGATGGAAATTGTTAATATGCTTGTAACCATCCAGAAAGAGTCAGCACATCAGCCTTCGAAAGCAAAAGCAGTATCAGGTAACCTAACGGTTAACATAAACAGCAATAGCAAGTCTTTCAGCATAAAACCTTTTTTTTTTAATATCTAGATTTCAGAAAACATTTTAGGAATTGGGAAACAACTGCTGACTCTTTTTTTTTGCCCATGATTTCAGCGCAACAAAGTAGCTTAAATATATTATGTTGATGGAAAAGGTACAGGGTGCTATTCTACATATGTAAAGAGACAATGTTAAACATTCTATATGTATATAATGCCCGCCACTGTATAACCGCAGACCCTAAACAACTTGGAAAACATTCGAAAGAAGATACAACTGTAGGTACAGTACATCATTCCACAAATGCTACTTGATGATAATAATTATTCTAGTGATGTATTCCATGGCTACAATTTCTCTGTAATGTTGCTCTCTTATTCATACTTTAAAAATTGTATAAATATTGTATATTTCACCAGTACAAAGAGATCACGTCATCCGCTTGTGCCCAGGAAAGGTACTCCTCTGACACACGTTGTGTGTTTGTATGTGCTATAGTCATTTCATTCTTCCTTTGGTCTTTTGGGGAATCTTTTAGAAAGTTTATAGTCTATGTAAGTGCTGAGACAGGACCATAAAATAAACCTTGATAGGATAATTATTACCATTAAAAATACCAAGATTCCTGACTCCATTCTAGACTTCAGTAGTGCTAATGGCACAAGAAATCATCCAATGAGCTGAAATGAAATATCCAAAGACTGCATACACATTGCCAAGTATGCTCGGGAACCGGTTGAGTAGATGTCAAAAGTTATGGAGGCTCTTCAGGTTTGCTGACCCTGGTCACCAGATCTGGCATGAACCATTCAGGATTAGCTCCAAGCAGCAATCGGTGGTCATATGTTGTGTTGCAACAGAACTCTGCTACATTACTTGGATGGATGACTTCTCAATGCCTTGTCAAATGGAAGTAGAGAAATGACATGTATTTTAAAAGATATCTTTATTCAGTGTCTTATGTTAAACAAAATAATTATACATGTATCATGTAATAGACAAATGTGTTAACTGTTTAAGAAAATAACTTTATTGAACCTTATTTTACCTTTAACAATATTTATTATTATTATTATTATTATTATTATTCATTTAAAAAAATAAAAATAATAATAAACCCATGATTTCATAAATCTGATGAACTATAATCAGACAATGAGGGTCATTTGATGATATACATGTATAGGCAAATGACCACCATCCATAGCAGCCATCCAGGTTTAATTGTGCAAAATCATGATTTGATGCAGAGATAGACTTTGGCTGTAATTTGGACTCAGAATCACAAGAAAGGGGCGTGGTCATGCCTTACGGGAGCATGGCCTTGCGACATGCCCCTTCTCTCTGTTTGCCAGCCAAGCAGAGTGCCAGGAGAGGGAGCTGCTCAACCAGGCGTTCGGATGTCTGGACAGGTCCAGCAGGCCAATGGCACTTCTGGCATTTGCCAGAAGTGTCATATGGCCAGTCCAGCCTGATAAGGGGGCAGAAGCAAATTTATCAACCAAATTGGTCAACTCAATCTTCAACAGTGACTCCCAACTTTAACTAATAGAATAAAATTACCTATTGGTTTCTATAGGTGAAT
The DNA here is from genome assembly GCF_028390025.1 of Pseudophryne corroboree. Lineage (NCBI taxonomy): Eukaryota > Metazoa > Chordata > Amphibia > Anura > Myobatrachidae > Pseudophryne > Pseudophryne corroboree. The sequence goes on from NC_086454.1 coordinate 50,910,966, forward strand.
ATATATTTGTACTATTATGTATTTATTCATGTGTTATAGATTTTCCCATCAAATGCTTTGGCCCCCTCAGTTAATGCCATCTGAAGATGATGTTAGCTTGAGGTATCCAATGGGCTACACTTTGCAAAAGTAACCTGCAGAGGGTTCCCCCAGAACCCTTCACAGCAATAAGGAGGAGTCCCGCTAGAGGATCACATGATCACATTACAGGAACCATTGATACTGTACATCCCAATGTAATAATCTGCAATGTGATTTTGGGCACTAATATTGATAAATAGACCCTATAGGTTCAGATTTATCAAAGTCTGGAGAGAGAGAAAGTACCAACCAATCAGCTCCTGTCATTTTTCAAACACAGCTGATTTGTTGGTGCTTTATCTTTCTCCAATTTATCTCTCTCCAATAGTAAATAGAACCCTTTGGGGGACATGTACTAAGCAGTGATAAACATGGAGAAGTGAGCCAGTGGAGAAGTTACCCATGACAACCAATCAGCATTGACATAACATTTCTAATTTACATACAATACAATTGTATGGAGCAGATGTTTGGTTGCCATGGTAAATTTCTCCACTGGCTCACTTCTCCACTTTTATCACTGCTTTGTACGTCCCCCTTTATCTCTCTCCAAGCTTTGATAAATTTGCCCCATAGGGAGTTATGTGTCAAACCCTAGTGGAGATATTGCCCATGGCCACCAGTCAGCTTTTAGCTATCATTTATCAAGTTCATTCTATGAAATGATAACTATAAGCTGATTGGTTGCCTTGGGGAACTTATCAACCTGTCCTCGGCGCACATCAATCCCTGTGTCATAGTCAGTAGCGGATCTTGCTACGGGCAAACAGGATTTTTGCCAGGGGCGCCGCCTTCCAGAGGGCGCCACCGCCATGGCAAGATCTGCTACTGGTGCCGGTGCTGTGCGGTGCGCACCCGCACTGCATTGTGGGAGCAGCACATAGATGCTAGAGGTCATAATTGACCTCTAGTGTCCATGGGGTGTTATGGAAGAGACATCATGATGTCTCTCCCATAGATCCGAGGAGACGGAGAGCAGCAGCGGTCGGGAAGCAGGAGCGGGGATTGTAAGTATTAATTTATTTTTTTTGTAAGCGGCGCAACTAGGGGGCACAACTCTACAGGCTGCACAGTACGGTGGGTAATACTACTGGGGGCACAACTCTACAGGGGGCACATCTGTACAGGAGGCCCTCTACTGGGGGCACAACTCTACAGGGGGCACAACTCTACAGGAGGCACACTACTGGGGGCACAACTCTACAGGGGGCACAACTCTACAGGGGACACAGTACTGGGGGCAATACTACTGTGGGCACAACTACAGGGGGCACAGTACTGGGGGCACAACTACTGAGGGCACAGCTACAGGGGGCATAACTGACCACGCCCCTTCTCCATGAAGCCACACCCCTATTTTTCACCCTGAGCGCCACAAGGTCTAGATCCGGCCCTGGTCATAGTGCAGCACCAGCCAAGCTGCTTAGTCCTTAGCAGACAGGTTTTGAGGACCAAAGCTGAATCCAATGGGTTGGAAAAAGTCGAACCACTGAAGTTGATGGGCTGGAGAATGTAGAATAGTGATGTATAACCTAAAGTTAGTAAGCCGGCCATCCAAATATGACTTCTTGTAACACCAGCACAGAAACAAAATTCCAGCTCTTGAAGATTGGAAAGATTGGTGGGAGTGAGGGACCTGCAAGCAGGTGAGGTCTTCTAGTCCTGAGTGTGTGTAAAAGAAAGTGTAGTGGTCAGTATAGACGGCACACTGCCACCTGCTGTCTGTAGCTGGTATTGCGGTAGATCCTCATATTTCGGTTGTCAATAATGACAGTGCAAATGCCACGTCTTCTGTTGCTGATATTGCAGCACACCATGTCATCATACAGTATGCACAATCACAGGAATGGATAGGATGTTGCCATAGATCAGCACATTCATTTCCTGACATATTATTGAGGTGCTGTGAGAATTCTGATGATATGATTGGCTACAGGGAATTCTATCTCCGCCCATTTGAAAACTGAGTACACAGTGATGAGCAGGATATGACAGGGCTCATTTATCATTATGATAAAACCCATTGTGAATGATTTGACTTTTTGCATATAAATAATGGTGCTACAGTCAATCAGCTACCAACTGTCATGTGTTTGAAAAATGACAGTTGTGAGTTGATTGGCTGGAGCACCACTTATCATATGCAAGAAGTTTTATCATTCACAATGAGTTTTATCAATCATTGATAAATAGGCCCCAAAGAATGATAATTCAAAGATGCTCAGAACCTAGTCAAGTACACCATAAAAAAATTGCTGCTACATGAGGTAATGGGACGTTGTAGAGGTACTTAAAGGCAATTATACCGCCATACACAGCTAAATAGACAGCGGAATAAGATATAACATGCAATATATTAAATAAACAGGATATTAATGGCATAAACCACCTCTCAATTTATATAACAGCCTGCAGCCCTGTTTCTTGCGTTATACATAGTCATGAGCGGGTTTGGTTTCTCGGAAACCGAACCCCCTCGAACTTCACCCTTTTTACACGGGTCCGAGCCATACTCGGATTTTCCCGTATGGCTCGGGTAACCCGAGCGCGCCCGAACGTCATCATCCCGCTGTCGGATTCTCGCGAGATTCGGATTCTATATAAGCAGCCGCGCGTCGCCGCCATTTTCACTCGTGCATTGGAAATGTTAGGGAGAGGACGTGGCTGGCGTCCTCTCCGTTTATGTTGATGCATTGCAAATATTTTGTGCTTGCTTATTACTTAATTGTGGGGACTGGGGAGCAGCTGTATATAGGAGGAGTACAGTGCAGAGTTTTGCTGACAGTGACCACCAGTAATACGTTGTCTGCCTGAAAAACACTCCATATCTGTGCTCAGTGTGCTGCATATATCTGTGCTCACACTGCTTAATTGTGGGGACTGGGGAGCAGCTGTATTATATAGCAGGAGTACAGTGCAGAGTTTTGCTGACAGTGACCACCAGTATACGTTGTCTTCCTGAAAAACACTCCATATCTGTGCTCAGTGTGCTGCTTTATTGTGGGGACTGGGGATCACCAGTATAATATTATATAGGAGGAGTACAGTGCAGAGTTTTGCTGACCAGTGACCACCAGTATATAAAATATAGCATTACGGTACAGTAGGCCACTGCTGTACCTACCTCTGTGTCGTCATTAAGTATACTAGTATCCATCTACATTCTATACCTGTGGTGCATTTTAGTTTTGCAGTTTGCTGACACAGTGACCACCAGTATATATAGCAGTACGGTACGGAAGGCCACTGCTGTACCTACCTCTGTGTCGTCATTAAGTATACTATCCATCTACATTCTATACCTGTGGTGCATTTTAGTTTTGCAGTTTGCTGACACAGTGACCACCAGTATATATAGCAGTACGGTACGGAAGGCCACTGCTGTACCTACCTCTGTGTCGTCATTAAGTATACTATCCATCTACATTCTATACCTGTGGTGCATTTTAGTTTTGCAGTTTGCTGACACAGTGACCACCAGTAAACTATATATAGCAGTACGGTACGGAAGGCCACTGCTGTACCTACCTCTGTGTCGTCATTAAGTATACTATCCATCTACACTCTATACCTGTGGTGCATTTTAGTTTTGCAGTTTGCTGACACAGTGACCACCAGTATATATAGCAGTACGGTACGGAAGGCCACTGCTGTACCTACCTCTGTGTCGTCATTAAGTATACTATCCATCTACATTCTATACCTGTGATGCATTTTAGTTTTGCAGTTTGCTGACACAGTGACCACCAGTATACTATATATAGCAGTACGGTACGGAAGGCCACTGCTGTACCTACCTCTGTGTCGTCATTAAGTATACTATCCATCTACATTCTATACCTGTGGTGCATTTTAGTTTTGCAGTTTGCTGACACAGTGACCACCAGTATACTATATATAGCAGTACGGTACGGAAGGCCACTGCTGTACCTACCTCTGTGTCGTCATTAAGTATACTATCCATCTACATTCTATACCTGTGGTGCATTTTAGTTTTGCAGTTTGCTGACGCAGTGACCACCAGTATATATAGCAGTACGGTACGGAAGGCCACTGCTGTACCTACCTCTGTGTCGTCAAGTATACTATCCATCCATACCTGTGGTGCATTTCAGTTTTGCACAGTTTGCTGACCACCAGTATATAATATATAGCATTACGGTACAGTAGGCCACTGCTCTACCTACCTCTGTGTCGTCAAGTATACTAGCTTAGTCACACAGCGACCTTGGTGAGCCTCTTTTTTTCTTTGCATCATGTGCTGTTTGGGGACAATTTTTTTGAAGTGCCATCCTGTCTGACACTGCAGTGCCACTCCTAGATGGGCCAGGTGTTTGTGTCGGCCACTTGTGTCGCTTATCTTAGTCACACAGCGACCTTGGTGCGCCTCTTTTTTTCTTTGCATCATGTGCTGTTTGGGGACAATTTTTTTGAAGTGCCATCCTGTCTGACACTGCAGTGCCACTCCTAGATGGGCCAGGTGTTCGTGTCGGCCACTTGTGTCGCTTAGCTTAGTCACACAGCGACCTTGGTGCGCCTCTTTTTTTCTTTGCATCATGTGCTGTTTGGGGACTATTTTTTTGAAGTGCCATCCTGCCTGACACTGCAGTGCCACTCCTAGATGGGCCAGGTGTTTGTGTCGGCCACTTGTGTCGCTTAGCTTAGCCATCCAGCGAACTCGGTGCAAATTTTAGGACTAAAAATAATATTGTGAGGTGTTCAGAATAGACTGGAAATGAGTGGAAATTATGGTTATTGTGGTTAATAATACTATGGGATCAAAATGACCCCCAAATTCTATGATTTAAGCTGTTTTTAGGGTTTTTTGAAAAAAAACACCCGAATCCAAAACACACCCGAATCCGACAAAAAAATTTCAGTGAGGTTTTGCCAAAACGCGGCCGAATCCACAACACGGCCGCGGAATCGAATCCAAAACCAAAACACAAAACCCGAAAAATGTCCGGTGCACATCACTAGTTATACATCAGGTGATTTCTATTTGATTTACAGTATCTCCATGTGGGCTGGATTTACTAAAGGGAAAATGCGGTAAAACTCCCGTTTTACCGCATTTTCATATGTACTAACCCCCAACCGCCGCGTTTTCGCCCCATAGGGTATTGCCATCTTTTTATGGCGATACCCTATAGAATCCTATGGGACTCTCACCGCCGCCGCCGGATCCTGCCGCATCCCGCCGCCACCCCGCGCCACTCACGACGGCCCCCCCTTCTCTCCGGCATACCTGAGAGGCTGCTGGTGTGGCCCCCCTCCTCCCCCGCAGAACAGCCTTATCTCCTTCCGGCTGCAGGGGGGAGGAGGAGAAGCCCGGGGACTCCCTGCGCACGTCACCTTCCGGGTCTGGGAGGTGACAAAGACCTCTGCTGACCCCAGCCGACCACCGCAGACATCATCGCGGGGGGCCTCCTATACCACATTGCGATACTAATCGCATATGTTAGTACATATGCGATTAGTATCGCTGCGGTAGTTGGCGAAGGGCGGCGATGTCTTATAGTACATCCCGCCCATTATGTTTAATAACAAAATGATTACTTTTTCACTTCTATTTAAATACTAGCTGTTCTACCCGTTCTTCACACGGGAGTTTCTGATTTTCACGGTTGTACATATAAATGATTGTTAATAATATGGTAAATCTATACAGATGTAAATTTGAGATGTCTTAATGTAAGTAAATATTAATCCATGGTTCTTGGCGTTACCTGAGGAGCACCCGTAGCAGATATGGCAAAAAGTGACAGGACCATTTTTGTAGTTTATTAAATTCTTCACACTGGAGGTGCAATCCAAATTTTGAACCGATTGTCCATTTGGGCGTTATCATTCATGCAATGCAAGCCACGCATCCGTAATGATGTCATTATGTCAACCCCCTTTTCATCCCCTTAGGGGAGGTTTATTGAAATTCCAATTATGTAGTTTTCCTATTTCCCACCTGCAGAATACCTATGTTAAATTTCATCATCCTGACATATCATGACCGTCGCCTCTCCTCTGCCCTGGTCACTGCTTCCTATGCTCGAGTTCAAGATTTTGCCAGTGTTGCACCCCTTCAGTGGACTGCGCTACCCGGCTCCATTAGACTCTCTCCGACCTTGCAAAGCTTGAAACGGGCACTGAAAACCCACCTGTTCATCAAAGCGTACCCTCCCGATGCATAACCTAGTCCTTAGGCTGCTCCTCCATCCCCCTGCCTCATGCCTTGAACATCTCTGCTTTGCATGCATACTGCCATCAGGCTTCCTCCCCATTGCTTGCACCTCATGTCATCTGTCTGTCGCCCCTTCCCACTAGATTGTTAGCTCCTCAGAGCAGGGCCCTCTTTCCTCTTGTTGTCAAAGCCCTCTTCTCGACACATTTCATTCACAGCCCTCTCATACTCAGCGACCATCTTTACCCGCCTATTCTCCTGCTGGTAAAGGCTCATCTCTATCTATGGCCGCCAGCCCCTAGTAGTACGCTGATCACTCCCTCGTTACTTACATCTTAGCTGTATTATGTATGAGAATTGTGCTGCTCTTTGTTACCCGTACTCTATTTTTGTTATTTGTTTACTGTAATGTTAAGTTTTGTCTCCCTGTACTGTCCTTTGTACAGCGCTGCGAAACACTTGTGGCGCCTTATAAATAAAATGTAAAAATAATATCATGAAGTAAGAGAATGAGTGATGAGTCAGTCAGCCAGTCAGTCAGTCAGTCAGTCAGTCAGTTAGTCAGTCAGTCAGTCAGTCAGTCAGTCAGTGAGGGCTTTTGTATTTTTGTAGTTTATTAAAGTCTACACACTAGAGGTTCAATCCAAATGTTAATCCGATTGTCCGTATGGGCGTTATCGTTCACGCAACGCAAGCCACGCATCGGTAATTACGTCATTATGTCAACCCCCTTTTGATCCCCTTAGGGGCGGTTTTTTAAAATTCTAATTACGTAGTTTTCTTATTTCCCACCTAAAGAGTACCTATGTTACATTTCAGCTTCCTAACATATTTGAAAGTAAGAGAATTAGTGATGAGTGAGTGAGTGAGTGAGTGAGTGAGTGAGTGAGTGCTTTCTCATTTATGTATATAGAATGATTCCCTTTTTTTATAAAGTGCCAGCATATTCTGCAGTGCTGTACAGTTGGGACTGTACTAATGAATTTTACTTAATCCCTTTTCCTTCCCAATAATACTATATTGTATTATTATATATATATATATATATATATATATATATATATATATATATATATATATATATATATACTAAATTGCCATGGGCAACTTCTCCACTGGCTCACTTCTCCACTCTTTTCACTGTTTCATGAATAGACTCCAAATGTATCTCTCTCCACACTTTGCTACATCTCCCCCTAAATCTACTCCTTTGCCTCTAACCAGTTAGCTCCTAACCATGAACCGAATCAAATCTACTAATTATTTTTGTATTTCCTATTATTTTAGTGAAACGCCCTTTGAATATGTCTCCTTTCTATTTGCAAGAAGCAGGAAAAATAAGACAATAGATCGTATTTATTTATTTATTAATTAATTAAGTATTGTGATGTAATGCTGAATTACAAAATGTTTCTCAGTATTAATAATAGCCCCTTTCACATGACAAAAGTGTTGACCTTAGAACAGAAAAATAAGAGATTAGGTTGGCAGCCGCCAGCTGGTCACCTGCCCAGCAAAATGGAGGGGTAGGACAGTATCAAGGTAAAGTGACCCCACGGTTACACGACCTTTCCTTGCAAGTATAACGCTAATATCGGCTCACGACCTGATAAATGAACACAATTGACCTCATAAAGGGTCCACTAACTGAGTTATGTACAGTAAAGCCGAGTATCCATTGGTACAGAGAATAAAATTAGTTCTACTTACATGCTGGAAACTCTCCTTAATTGGCTTCTCCTTTCATAAGTATTAGCTGAATGTCATGAAGAAATATCCACATCTCGACTCTACGCAAACTCCCATGGTGCACTGCAATTTGATTAGAGGGCAGGAAGGAATGAAGGAGACAAGTTAAATCAACAGACTTTTTTGTACATATCACTTATGTATTTGTTAAGCATTTACCTGATATCAGGTGTCACCTTCACGCTTTGTCATGGACAGGAGTGAAAACTCAGAACACTGACGTTATAAGCGCCCATGTTACATAGATAGCCCCTGAAGGAGAGTAGAGTGTTGTCCTGTTTGTGGGGCATCTTGCGTGTTTTTGCACTGCTCATCCTCCGGAACGGAGATGACATGGAGCGGTACAGATTTCCATTGCATCCACACTTATGACAGGGGGAGATGTACTAAGCCTTGAAAAGTGATAAAGTGGAGAGTGATAAAGTATGAGCCAATCAGCTCCTAACTGGATGAGTAACTGCAATGTAATCGGTGCCTTGATGTAGGCAGTGTGAACGCGTTCAACGGCTCTCTGAGATATGTAGTGTTGGATGGGATATACTGTAGTCAACTGGACCAAAAGCCGGTCTGGATCTCCCAAGGAACTTAGGGGCAGATTTATTAAGCCTGGTGAAGTGATAAAGTGGACGGAGATAAAGTACCAGCCAGTCAGCTCCTAACTGTCATTTTTCAAACCCAGCCATGTTAGGAGCTGATTGGCTGGTACTTTATCACCTTCCACTTTATCACTTCACCAGGCTTAATAAATCTGCCCCTTAGGGCCTAATTCAGACCTGGACGCTGCAGCAGCAACGGTCACAGGCTGAAGGCTGGTGAAGTGTGTGCATCTCACTTGTGCGATCGCCTCTGCCCGATTGACAGGCAGTGGCGGTCGCGGAGCGGTCGGGGGCATGTCAGTGGCGTTGGGACGGTGTTGCGGCGGCGTTGGGGGGAGGCATGTCCGGACCGTTGCTGGGGTGGGTCGCGGTGACGGGTCGTGGTGGCTGCTTGACGTCACACACAGCCGCAGCGACCCTAAACATGGCGGATAGCTGTCTGCCTTCGGTAGGTAGTGGGCTACTCGGCAGGGGCGAAAGCATCCCGACATGCGATGCTTTCGCATGTCTGCGAGTGAGGGGGGGGGGGGCAGAATCCGGCATGCGGGGCGGACTTGCCCTGTGCTGGGCGTCCCCCTGCATGTCAAAGATTTTGAGCGTAGATGTGCGTTTTCTACCGTGCCATTTGCCATTTGCCTGGCGTGTTCGCATCAGATGCAGCCAGGCTGGGCTTTCCCTGATATGGTGGCATGTAATGTGACCAGTCAGAAATGCCCACTGTGCACATAATCTTCCAGCAGTCGCCAACCTCTGAGGCCCTCTTCACCTAACTGGCAGTGTTAATGGGGAAGTGGAACCTTTATCCACTGTGAGAGTTATTATCATCATAGGTATAGGGGCAGAGCTGTATTTACTGTCCATGTTGCCTGAGGCATTATGAAAAAAATATAGATTATTTATCCATCTCACATACTCCTGGTTAGTTAAATAAAGAATATTATAAACAAAATGAACATTAATCCAGTTTTATGCTTCTATCCGTATGTTACTAGTTGAACAATATTGTAATTACAGCTCTATACTGGGCTGCACCATGCTTGACGTACTGTAGCTGAATAGTGTCTCGCTGCTGAATGTGCAGTACAGTCTCACAGGCATGCAGGTACTAGCAGTAACAACCACTAGCAGGACACTATAGCCATATATGGGTTCAGGGCAGGCCTGAGCGGAAGCAGAAAAGAGGCAAGGATTTATCAGGGGGCTGGCTACGGGATCCCGCACTTACCATGCAGGCTGTCAGAGGGTCGACAGCGCATGCCGATAGTCAGGATCCCAACACCCAGTGGGTAAGTATACTAACTCTCTTCCCTTACCTGCTGGCTAACCCTAACTTCCCCCCTACCCATCGCAGCCTAACCCGAACCATCCCCCCTTAGTGTCTGACCCTAATCCTCGCTTCTTAGTGTCTGACCCTTACACGTATTAGGCATACAGCAGGGTTCATAGATCCACCCAAAGGCAGGTCCAGCTTAACGTATAGGCGCACTGGGCCTTCCAGCAGGGGTGGGCTGGTGCCTTCCGGAGCTTCTTGGGAGGCAGGTAGAGAATTCTACCCGACTGCTCTGTTAATTATACACAATCTGAGAGGCCTGGCTGGATTCTCTACCTGCCTCCCAGTGAATGGCTGTCAGCATTGGCGTATCTATAATGGGTGCAGTGTGTGCCGGGCACACGGGCCTCGAGGTCCAGGGGAGGCCCACCCCACACACACTGCACCCATTTGTTTAATACTTACCTCTATGGAGTCCCCCGTCTGAGCCATCCCTTCTCAGCAGCGCAATAGAGTCTGAACACTAGGGGGTACAAACTCTATTGTACTTGCTGAAAACTCTGGAAACGTGGCGCGGCGGTCGTGTTTCCGGAGTTTTGCGCATGCCGCTGCACCATTTTCCCCTGAGTTTTGTGCATGTGCAATAGAGTCTGTGCTCAGACTCTATTGCCGCTGCGGAGAAGGACGGCACCACCGGGGAATTCCGAGGAGGTAAGTATTAAATCCTTGTGCATCGTCAGAGAGGAGGTGGCCCCTGATGCAGAATGCTGCACACGGGCCTCCTCCTCTCCTAAAACACCCCTGGCTGTCAGCATGCTGATTGGCGGAAGGCTGGAGCTATGCACCACTCAGAGTGCAGCATTCTCTACCTGCCTCCCAGCCTGCAACCAGTCAGTATGCTGATTGGTGGATGGATGGAGCTATCCACCAATCATAATGCTGACAGCAATTCACTGCATGGAAGCATTGTAAATGCCAAATTGCTTTCTAACAAATATTTAAAATGCCCGCTCTAATATATACTGCGGACGCCAGGCGCATCTTATTACCATATACGATAAAAGTGCGCTGTACGTCGCAAAACACTACATCCCTTAAGAGAAAACAATACACCCACACATTGTCTGAGTTCCAAAGCTCATTGATGTATATATTTGTTATTAAAAGGATATGTATTCAATATACCACAATGTACAGTATATATATATATATATATATATATATATATATATATAGATCATATATGGCCCGGCACTCCTCCTCTGAGCATAACGCCCCGGTGCCCTCAGCAATACTTGTAGATAGTCAGGAAAAAAGACTGCGGCACTCAGGGTCTTGTATTGGTATGAAGATGTATTAAAAATACATAACAGAGAACATCAACGTTTCGGGGTGTCTAACCCCGTTGTCACATCTTGACAACGGGGTTAGACACCCCGAAACGTTGATGTTCTCTGTTATGTATTTTTAATACATCTTCATACCAATACAAGACCCTGAGTGCCGCAGTCTTTTTTCCTGACTATATATATATATATATATATATATATATAGTTACATGGTTACAATTTATGCAGTAAGCAGTTAATACAAACTAAATCAAATACATACAGTTACAGGCCAGCATACAATACCATCTCCCTCAATGCTCACTACACTCCCCCTCCATGCTCAAAGGAGCAGAGTATCGGCAGAAAACCATCTCGTTCCGGACCCAGGGGGAAAAAAGGACAGAGACTCCTGTGTGTCTCTTCAGCAATGTACTATGTAGTTTGGGGGAGTGCACAGACTAGTCTAAGGGAGGGAACTTTCTCATTCATGATGAGTCACTGGTCAATTCATATGCAAACCAGGTTCAGCCTTGAAGACATCAAAAGGCCTGGCCTGAGTTTCCTGTCCCTCACATGCTTGGAATGTCCATTGTTTTAATAAGAGTGGCTTTAGCTTTCATACATTTAATCATATCTACTTGTTGCAATGAGCTACAACTTAATAACAGGCATTAAATCAATATACACATTAATCTGGTTGCTTTAATACCAAACATGACATGTCTATCTTGCTGTGCTCCAAGAATACAAATACATGACGTTACTCCATTATATAATTTGAAATCATGATGTCTGGTGCTTGATATGTTATAATTATGTGCTGTATGAAATATGTGTCGAATCTATCTCTGTGGCATGTCTGTGTAAATGCGTATGTTACCATATATTGCTGTGCTCGCTGCGCGTATTTGCAAGCATAGTGACTCATATGTGTGGAGTCTGTATGTTCTCTCTATGTAATATTTTTGACTTCGACAGTCCATCCTTTGGCAGTAAACAATAACTGCCATCAATTATTAACATAAGAAAAAAATATTTCAGACAATAATCGGTGACCTAGACACAAGTATGTATTCATTTCGCAAATCAGATGTTTGACCATATTTGGGGAAGACAGGGAGGAGGACGAGACATCCTCTATATGCACTCGGCGGTCATGGGACCACTGGTTGTGTGTGGGACAACATTCAACCTATAGAGTATGCTGGGACAGTGCTTTGACCTATAATGTCTGATTTGGACGAACATTTCACACATACATGTACCTACGTATTTGTACACTGATGTTCGGATTCGATTGAGGTTCTGCTGGGTAGATGAAGAAGACACAAACAAATCGTGAAAGTGACATAAAATTTTCATGATCTACATATTCCTATAATTTCTGAACATTGTTTCCATTTCTGGAACGTATGCTAGGTCTGTTTAATCATTGAACAAGGGTTATAAGTAGTGTCCTTCCTAGATAACATAAACCTTCGGAGTTCGGGGAGAGCCACTCATAAACCTTTCTTCCACATATATTAATGAGCTGTTTATCTGCAATGTGTGAATACATAGCCATTGTCTGATTGTTCCTGATTACCTCCCAATTTCCTGAAATTGGTGAGATTTAATCATACCAAGGATTTATCTATGGTACTGGTGGATCTTAAGGCTAGGGGCTCTAGTTATATTATATTCTTTGTCCACCGGTCCCCTCCCCCTTCCATGTAATTCAAGTACCTCAGCTAACTATAAAAAAACAATATGGCACTAATCCTGCATCTTTTCGTCTTAGAGGTACCTGTGAGCACATCCAACATTCCGTTTGGTTTAAGACTTTTACCCACTAGTGAGTGGTAATCACTCAAGGGATGTCTGTCAACTTATTGCTAGACTGACATCTCTGGCTTTCATCTTCAAATATGGTGTCACAATTAGAGATGAGCGCCTGAAATTTTTCGGGTTTTGTGTTTTGGTTTTGGGTTCGGTTCCGCGGCCGTGTTTTGGGTTCGAACGCGTTTTGGCAAAACCTCACCGAATTTTTTTTGTCGGATTCGGGTGTGTTTTGGATTCGGGTGTTTTTTTCAAAAAACACTAAAAAACAGCTTAAATCATAGAATTTGGGGGTCATTTTGATCCCAAAGTATTATTAACCTCAAAAACCATAATTTACACTCATTTTCAGTCTATTCTGAATACCTCACACCTCACAATATTATTTTTAGTCCTAAAATTTGCACCGAGGTCGCTGTGTGAGTAAGATAAGCGACCCTAGTGGCCGACACAAACACCGGGCCCATCTAGGAGTGGCACTGCAGTGTCACGCAGGATGTCCCTTCCAAAAAACCCTCCCCAAACAGCACATGACGCAAAGAAAAAAAGAGGCGCAATGAGGTAGCTGTGTGAGTAACATTAGCGACCCTAGTGGCCGACACAAACACCGGGCCCATCTAGGAGTGGCACTGCAGTGTCACGCAGGATGGCCCTTCCAAAAAACCCTCCCCAAACAGCACATGACGCAAAGAAAAAAAGAGGCGCAATGAGGTAGCTGTGTGAGTAAGATTAGCGACCCTAGTGGCCGACACAAACACCGGGCCCATCTAGGAGTGGCACTGCAGTGTCACGCAGGATGTCCCTTCCAAAAAACCCTCCCCAAACAGCACATGACGCAAAGAAAAAAAGAGGCGCAATGAGGTAGCTGACTGTGTGAGTAAGATTAGCGACCCTAGTGGCCGACACAAACACCGGGCCCATCTAGGAGTGGCACTGCAGTGTCACGCAGGATGTCCCTTCCAAAAAACCCTCCCCAATCAGCACATGATGCAAAGAAAAAGAAAAGAAAAAAGAGGTGCAAGATGGAATTGTCCTTGGGCCCTCCCACCCACCCTTATGTTGTATAAACAAAACAGGACATGCACACTTTAACCAACCCATCATTTCAGTGACAGGGTCTGCCACACGACTGTGACTGATATGACGGGTTGGTTTGGACCCCCCCCAAAAAAGAAGCAATTAATCTCTCCTTGCACAAACTGGCTCTACAGAGGCAAGATGTCCACCTCATCTTCACCCTCCGATATATCACCGTGTACATCCCCCTCCTCACAGATTATCAATTCGTCCCCACTGGAATCCACCATCTCAGCTCCCTGTGTACTTTGTGGAGGCAATTGCTGCTGGTCAATGTCTCCGCGGAGGAATTGATTATAATTCATTTTAATGAACATCATCTTCTCCACATTTTCTGGATGTAACCTCGTACGCCGATTGCTGACAAGGTGAGCGGCGGCACTAAACACTCTTTCGGAGTACACACTTGTGGGAGGGCAACTTAGGTAGAATAAAGCCAGTTTGTGCAAGGGCCTCCAAATTGCCTCTTTTTCCTGCCAGTATAAGTACGGACTGTGTGACGTGCCTACTTGGATGCGGTCACTCATATAATCCTCCACCATTCTATCAATGTTGAGAGAATCATATGCAGTGACAGTAGACGACATGTCCGTAATCGTTGTCAGGTCCTTCAGTCCGGACCAGATGTCAGCATCAGCAGTCGCTCCAGACTGCCCTGCATCACCGCCAGCGGGTGGGCTCGGAATTCTGAGCCTTTTCCTCGCACCCCCAGTTGCGGGAGAATGTGAAGGAGGAGATGTTGACAGGTCGCGTTCCGCTTGACTTGACAATTTTGTCACCAGCAGGTCTTTCAACCCCAGCAGACTTGTGTCTGCCGGAAAGAGAGATCCAAGGTAGGCTTTAAATCTAGGATCGAGCACGGTGGCCAAAATGTAGTGCTCTGATTTTAACAGATTGACCACCCGTGAATCCTTGTTAAGCGAATTAAGGGCTGCATCCACAAGTCCCACATGCCTAGCGGAATCGCTCCCTTTTAGCTCCTTCTTCAATGCCTCCAGCTTCTTCTGCAAAAGCCTGATGAGGGGAATGACCTGACTCAGGCTGGCAGTGTCTGAACTGACTTCACGTGTGGCAAGTTCAAAGGGCATCAGAACCTTGCACAACGTTGAAATCATTCTCCACTGCACTTGAGACAGGTGCATTCCACCTCCTATATCGTGCTCAATTGTATAGGCTTGAATGGCCTTTTGCTGCTCCTCCAACCTCTGAAGCATATAGAGGGTTGAATTCCACCTCGTTACCACTTCTTGCTTCAGATGATGGCAGGGCAGGTTCAGTAGTTTTTGGTGGTGCTCCAGTCTTCTGTACGTGGTGCCTGTACGCCGAAAGTGTCCCGCAATTTTTCTGGCCACCGACAGCATCTCTTGCACGCCCCTGTCGTTTTTTAAAAAATTCTGCACCACCAAATTCAAGGTATGTGCAAAACATGGGACGTGCTGGAATTTGCCCATATTTAATGCACACACAATATTGCTGGCGTTGTCCGATGCCACAAATCCACAGGAGAGTCCAATTGGGGTAAGCCATTCCGCGATGATCTTCCTCAGTTGCCGTAAGAGGTTTTCAGCTGTGTGCGTATTCTGGAAACCGGTGATACAAAGCGTAGCCTGCCTAGGAAAGAGTTGGCGTTTGCGAGATGCTGCTACTGGTGCCGCCGCTGCTGTTCTTGCGGCGGGAGTCCATACATCTACCCAGTGGGCTGTCACAGTCATATAGTCCTGACCCTGCCCTGCTCCACTTGTCCACATGTCCGTGGTTAAGTGGACATTGGGTACAACTGCATTTTTTAGGACACTGGTGAGTCTTTTTCTGACGTCCGTGTACATTCTCGGTATCGCCTGCCTAGAGAAGTGGAACCTAGATGGTATTTGGTAACGGGGGCACACTGCCTCAATAAATTGTCTAGTTCCCTGTGAACTAACGGCGGATACCGGACGCACGTCTAACACCAACATAGTTGTCAAGGCCTCAGTTATCCGCTTTGCAGTAGGATGACTGCTGTGATATTTCATCTTCCTCGCAAAGGACTGTTGAACAGTCAATTGCTTACTGGAAGTAGTACAAGTGGGCTTACGACTTCCCCTCTGGGATGACCATCGACTCCCAGCGGCAACAACAGCAGCGCCAGCAGCAGTAGGCGTTACACGCAAGGATGCATCGGAGGAATCCCAGGCAGGAGAGGACTCGTCAGAATTGCCAGTGACATGGCCTGCAGGACTATTGGCATTCCTGGGGAAGGAGGAAATTGACACTGAGGGAGTTGGTGGGGTGGTTTGCGTGAGCTTGGTTACAAGAGGAAGGGATTTACTGGTCAGTGGACTGCTTCCGCTGTCACCCAAAGTTTTTGAACTTGTCACTGACTTATTATGAATGCGCTGCAGGTGACGTATAAGGGAGGATGTTCCGAGGTGGTTAACGTCCTTACCCCTACTTATTACAGCTTGACAAAGGGAACACACGGCTTGACACCTGTTGTCCGCATTTCTGTTGAAATACCTCCACACCGAAGAGCTGATTTTTTTGGTATTTTCACCTGGCATGTCAACGGCCATATTCCTCCCACGGACAACAGGTGTCTCCCCGGGTGCCTGACTTAAACAAACCACCTCACCATCAGAATCCTCCTGGTCAATTTCCTCCCCAGCGCCAGCAACACCCATATCCTCCTCATCCTGGTGTACTTCAACACTGACATCTTCAATCTGACTATCAGGAACTGGACTGCGGGTGCTCCTTCCAGCACTTGCAGGGGGCGTGCAAATGGTGGAAGGCGCATGCTCTTCACGTCCAGTGTTGGGAAGGTCAGGCATCGCAACCGACACAATTGGACTCTCCTTGTGGATTTGGGATTTCGAAGAATGCACAGTTCTTTGCTGTGCTGCTTTTGCCAGCTTGAGTCTTTTCATTTTTCTAGCGAGAGGCTGAGTGCTTCCATCCTCATGTGAAGCTGAACCACTAGCCATGAACATAGGCCAGGGCCTCAGCCGTTCCTTGCCACTCCGTGTGGTAAATGGCATATTGGCAAGTTTACGCTTCTCCTCCGACAATTTTATTTTAGGTTTTGGAGTCCTTTTTTTTCTGATATTTGGTGTTTTGGATTTGACATGCTCTGTACTATGACATTGGGCATCGGCCTTGGCAGACGACGTTGCTGGCATTTCATCGTCTCGGCCATGACTAGTGGCAGCAGCTTCAGCACGAGGTGGAAGTGGATCTTGATCTTTCCCTAATTTTGGAACCTCAACATTTTTGTTCTCCATATTTTAATAGGCACAACTAAAAGGCACCTCAGGTAAACAATGGAGATGGATACTAGTATACAATTATGGACTGCCTGCCGACTGCAGACACAGAGGTAGCCACAGCCGTGAACTACCGTACTGTACTGTGTCTGCAGCTAATATAGACTGGTTGATAAAGAGAAGATGTCTATGTAACTATGTATGTATAAAGAAGAATGAAAAAAAACCACGGTTAGGTGGTATACAATTATGGACGGACTGCCTGCCGAGTGCAGACACAGAGGTAGCCACAGCCGTGAACTACCGTACTGTACTGTGTCTGCAGCTAATATAGACTGGTTGATAAAGAGAAGATGTCTATGTAACTATGTATGTATAAAGAAGAATGAAAAAAATCCACGGTTAGGTGGTATTACAATTATGGACGGACTGCCTGCCGAGTGCAGAGACACAGAGGTAGCCACAGCCGTGAACTACCGTACTGTGTCTGCTGCGACTGGATGATAAATGATATAAAAAATATATATATATATCACTACTGCAGCCGGACAGGTATATAATATTATATAATGACGGACCTGCTGGACACTGTCTGTCAGCAGAATGAGTTTTATTTTTATAGAATAAAAAAAAAAAAAACACACAAGTGAAGTCACACGACGAGTGTTTAACTTTTTCAGGCAATCACAATATAAGTATACTACTAACTATACTGGTGGTCAGTGTGGTCAGGTCACTGGTCAGTCACACTGGCAGTGGCACTCCTGCAGCAAAAGTGTGCACTGTTTAATTTTAATATAATATGTACTCCTGGCTCCTGCTATAACCTATAACTGGCACTGCAGTAGTGCTCCCCAGTCTCCCCCACAATTATAAGCTGTGTGAGCTGAGCAGTCAGACAGATATATAATATATATAGATGATGCAGCACACTGGCCTGAGCCTGAGCAGTGCACACAGATATGGTATGTGACTGACTGAGTCACTGTGTGTATCGCTTTTTTCAGGCAGAGAACGGATATATTAAATAAACTGCACTGTGTGTCTGGTGGTCACTCACTATATAATATATTATGTACTCCTGGCTCCTGCTATAACCTATAACTGGCACTGCAGTAGTGCTCCCCAGTCTCCCCCACAATTATAAGCTGTGTGAGCTGAGCAGTCAGACAGATATATATAATATTATATATAGATAATAGATGATGCAGCACACTGGCCTGAGCCTGAGCAGTGCACACAGATATGGTATGTGACTGACTGAGTCACTGTGTGTATCGCTTTTTTCAGGCAGAGAACGGATATATTAAATAAACTGCACTGTGTGTCTGGTGGTCACTCACTATATAATATATTATGTACTCCTGGCTCCTGCTATAACCTATAACTGGCACTGCAGTAGTGCTCCCCAGTCTCCCCCACAATTATAAGCTGTGTGAGCTGAGCAGTCAGACAGATATATATAATATTATATATAGATAATAGATGATGCAGCACACTGGCCTGAGCCTGAGCAGTGCACACAGATATGGTATGTGACTGACTGAGTCACTGTGTGTATCGCTTTTTTCAGGCAGAGAACGGATATATTAAATAAACTGCACTGTGTGTCTGGTGGTCACTCACTATATAATATATTATGTACTCCTGGCTCCTGCTATAACCTATAACTGGCACTGCAGTAGTGCTCCCCAGTCTCCCCCACAATTATAAGCTGTGTGAGCTGAGCAGTCAGACAGATATATATAATATTATATATAGATAATAGATGATGCAGCACACTGGCCTGAGCCTGAGCAGTGCACACAGATATGGTATGTGACTGACTGAGTCACTGTGTGTATCGCTTTTTTCAGGCAGAGAACGGATATATTAAATAAACTGCACTGTGTGTCTGGTGGTCACTCACTATATAATATATTATGTACTCCTGGCTCCTGCTATAACCTATAACTGGCACTGCAGTAGTGCTCCCCAGTCTCCCCCACAATTATAAGCTGTGTGAGCTGAGCAGTCAGACAGATATATATAATATTATATATAGATAATAGATGATGCAGCACACTGGCCTGAGCCTGAGCAGTGCACACAGATATGGTATGTGACTGACTGAGTCACTGTGTGTATCGCTTTTTTCAGGCAGAGAACGGATATATTAAATAAACTGCACTGTGTGTCTGGTGTTCACTCACTATATAATATATTATGTACTCCTGGCTCCTGCTATAACCTATAACTGGCACTGCAGTAGTGCTCCCCAGTCTCCCCCACAATTATAAGCTGTGTGAGCTGAGCAGTCAGACAGATATATATAATATTATATATAGATAATAGATGATGCAGCACACTGGCCTGAGCCTGAGCAGTGCACACAGATATGGTATGTGACTGACTGAGTCACTGTGTGTATCGCTTTTTTCAGGCAGAGAACGGATATATTAAATAAACTGCACTGTGTGTCTGGTGGTCACTCACTATATAATATATTATGTACTCCTGGCTCCTGCTATAACCTATAACTGGCACTGCAGTAGTGCTCCCCAGTCTCCCCCACAATTATAAGCTGTGTGAGCTGAGCAGTCAGACAGATATATATAATATTATATATAGATAATAGATGATGCAGCACACTGGCCTGAGCCTGAGCAGTGCACACAGATATGGTATGTGACTGACTGAGTCACTGTGTGTATCGCTTTTTTCAGGCAGAGAACGGATTATAAAGTAAACTGCACTGTCCTCACTAGTAAACTCTCTCCACTCAGTCTCTACACTTCTACAGTAACAGTACTCCTCCTAGTCAGCTCCAGTAAATCTCTCTCAGTCTCTTATAATCTAAATGGAGAGGACGCCAGCCACGTCCTCTCCCTATCAATCTCAATGCACGTGTGAAAATGGCGGCGACGCGCGGCTCCTTATATAGAATCCGAGTCTCGCGATAGAATCCGAGCCTCGCGAGAATCCGACAGCGTCATGATGACGTTCGGGCGCGCTCGGGTTAACCGAGCAAGGCGGGAAGATCCGAGTCGCTCGGACCCGTGAAAAAAAACATGAGGTTCTGGCGGGTTCGGATTCAGAGAAACCGAACCCGCTCATCTCTAGTCACAATAACTACAAAATACAGTATTCCCCAGACAATAGCCTATCACGTTACCTCCGAACTCCGTAACTACTAGACCTTTGATTTTTCTCTGGCTTTAACAAACTGATCGGCTAATCCTGGGATCCTATAAGGAAATCACTCCTTCCTCCAGAACCAGTTCCAGTCCCACACTCGACTCCTCCTTAAAAAACCTCGCAAAAATAGAATGTCCTGAAAAAAAATGTTTGTCAGCGGGAAAGAAAGAAAAGAGAAATAGAACAAAACAACTCTTGTTCATAGCAAATAAATTACAACGACTGGTCTTTCTGTGATCCTTTAGCACGCTCAGGTAGTGTTCAACAGTGCCGCCTCTCAGTCTTCACGGAACAGACTCTCTGGTGATACTTTTGCGATCTCACTCCATTTACAAGTTCCTTCCGGACTACCAACTTTCCTGCAATGGGAATCGTGGACCCAAGTCTCTCTCTGGGCTACTTTCACTGGGATAGTGCTGTCAACAAAACTTGGTACGGTCCTTCCCACCTGTCTATTAGGCAACCTAAGCGTAAGAACAATCACACAGTCTCTTGGTTCACAATCAAGACAGTTAGTATTTGGCATACCAGCAATCAACAGTTTCAAGTTCTTTTGTCAAGTTCTCAAATGCTGGCTCATTTCGATAAAGTACTGTACTGTCACCTCATTGGTGTATTTCTGATCATTGTGCGGATCAATCATGACATGAGGTTGTCTTCCAAAAAAAACAAAAAGACACAAATACCAAAACAAAAACAAATTTCGAAGAGGGTGATTCGTTAAGTGAAGATCTGGGAGTGGTTCCGATGCTACATAATACTAGTGGCAGTATCTATGATCACAATAGTCCAATTTCAAGCTTTGCTCCTACTTCTAGGGGTACCATTATCTACACACAAATTTCTGTGCATATTTTTCTTTGCGGTAAACACAGCAGCATCCGTGGCAGCAGGAAATGCCTCTACCCAGTATGAGAAAACATCAGTGCACACCAATACATAACAATAATTCCTAAAGGGTATTAACTGTACGAAGTCGTTGTGTGTTTGCAATGTAGAGTACCATGAGCATAACTCAAAAAAAAAGAAAGAAAAAAAAAACATCTCTAGAGGAGAGAAAGAAGGAGAAAATGAAAAAGAAAAATGTCAGGTTTGCCATTCACCAACAGGCATATCAGTGTCTATACAAAATTTCCCTTTACCAGTATTCTCATCCTTCCTCCACCCTTTGTGCATGACAAGGCAAACTGCAGTAATACTGGTGTTATCATGCTGGTGAGATATACTGGGTTCGGGCAGAACTCTGAAGGACCAATTAGGCATGTAGTGTTTGAACTGTAATCGGGTCCATGTATTGTACCACCCTGTGTGAACGCAAAAGATGAAGCGGAAACTGTGGAGAAACAGAATAGAGGTTGGTGACAGATGAGTTTGTAGAGGTGGAGAATATTTTACTAAAATTACAACTGGATTGGGCACTATGGGGAAGTGATTCTCTACTTGGTCTACTCCCCTTAAAAAATTATGTGCTGTATGAAATATGCGTCGAATCTATCTCTGTGGCATGTCTGTGTAAATGCGTATGTTACCATATATTGCTGTGCTCGCTGCACGTATTTGCAAGCATAGCGACTCATATGTGTGGAGTCTGTATGTTCTCTCTATGTAATATTTTTTACTTCAACAGCATGTAGAGAGACAGTGCAGGTTGGCAGAAGGGGCATTTATGATTTTCTAAAATGTATTCCCATGAATGGGTGGGTAGTGGCCCCAGTGTATTGCATGGCCAAGGCCTACAATGCTGTTAAGACGGCCCTGCCCAAAAGAGCGATGTTGTTTGTTTGTCATTGGTGTAGCTAGCGGTGGGTGAATGTTAGGGGTGTGGTATGATATGTCGACAGTCGTGATGTCGATATGAGAATGTCAATATGATCATGATGTCGACAGTCATCATCTCAACACTAATGAAATGTCGACATGATAGAGTGTCATCATATCGTCCCTCGTGGGCCAGGCGGCTGCCGTGGTTCCAGCGCGTCTTCAGGAGGTCACATGACTGTCACTCCCTGGTCAGACCGCTCGCGCTCCGGGAAAAGTGGGTGTGGCCTCCTGGAAAAGTGGGCATGGCCTCGTATATTATCAGACTATAAATATATTTTCACACCCCCTCTACGCACACAATTAGCAGCCTTACACATAACAGCCACAGTAGTGTTCCTTACACACAATGTCTCGAGTATAGTGCCAGATACACATAATGTGCAGTGCCAGATAGACATGATATGCCCCCCAGCAGTGCCAGCTACACATGACATGCCCCGCAGCAGTGCCAGCTACACATGACATGCCCCGCAGCCGTGCCAGCTACACATGACATGCCCCACAGCAGTGCCAGCTACACATGACATGCCCCGCAGCCGTGCCAGCTACACATGACATGCCCCACAGCAGTGTCAGCTACACATGACATGCCCCGCAGCCATGCCAGCTACACATGACATGCCCCCCAGCAGTGCCAGCTACACACAATATGCCCCCAGCAGTGCCAGCTACACATGATAGTGCTCACTTTTTAGAGCAGGGTGCTAATCACAGGGGGGGCACATTTTTAAGTTAGGAGGGCGAAATTATGTACATACTGTAATGCTTGGTGCTCACCTGCCCACATGCTAGAGCATGGACAGTGCGCGCCGAAAGCGCAGCAAAAATGTAGGGACATTGCTTCGTGGGGAAGGTGCGTGGCCACATAATTGTGGCAATTCGTATTACACCACACAGTAGTGCAGCTAATATACATTGCACCAGGTAGAACCTCCTACACACTTTGCGCCAGGCAGAGCATGTCAGACACATTGCGCCAGGCAGAGCACGTCAGACACATTGCGCCAGGCAGAGCACGTCAGACACATTGCACCAGGCAGAGCATGTCAGACACTTTGCGCCAGGCAGAGCACGTCAGACACATTGCACCAGGCAGAGCACTGAGACACATTGCGCCAGGCAGAGCACGTCAGACACATTGCGCCAGGCAGAGCACTGAGACACATTGCGCCAGGCAGAGTATTGAGACACATTGCACCAGGCAGAGCACTGAGACACATTGCGCCAGGCAGAGTATTGAGACACATTGCGCCAGGCAGAGCACAGAGACACAATGCGCCAGGCAGAGCACTGAGACACATTGCGCCAGGCAGAGCACTGAGACACATTGCGCCAGGCAGAGCACCGAGACACATTGCGCCAGGCAGAGCACCGAGACACATTGCGCCAGGCAGAGCACTGAGACACATTGCCTAGCCACAGACACCTAGCGAGAACACTACATGACATGCTCCCCAGCCGTGCCAGCTACACGTGACATGCCCCAGAGCAGTGCCAGCAACACGTGACATGCCCCCCAGCAGTGCCAGCAACACATGACATGCCCCCCAGCAGTGCCAGCAACACGTGACATGCCCCCCAGCAGTGCCAGCAACAAGTGACATGCCCCCCAGCAGTGCCAGCAACACGTGACATGCCCCAGAGCAGTGCCAGATACACGTGACATGGCCCCCAGCAGTGCCAGCAACACGTGACATGCCCCCCAGCAGTGCCAGATACACGTGACATGCCCCCCCCAGCAGTGCCAGATACATAAATGCCCCCACAGTGCCAAATGAATGCCCCCACAGTGCCAGATAAATAAATGCCCCCACAGTGCCGATATGCCCCCCAGCAGTGCCAGATACATAAATGCCCCCACAGTGCAGATATGACCCCACAGTGACAGATATGCGTCCACACAGTGCCAGTGCCCCCACAGTGCAGATGACCCCACAGTGCCAGATATGCCCCCACAGTGCAGATATGACCCCACAGTGACAGATATGCCCCCACACAGTGCCAGTGCCCACACACAGTGCCAGTGCCCCCACAGTGCAGATGACCCCACAGTGACAGATATGCCCCCCCACAGTGCCAGTGCCCACACACAGTGCCAGTGCCCCCACAGTGCAGATATGACCCCACAGTGACAGATATGCCCCCACACAGTGCCAGTGCCCCCACAGTGCAGATGACCCCACAGTGCCAGATATGCCCCCACAGTGCAGATATGACCCCACAGTGCCAGATATGCCCCCACACAGTGCCCGATGATCCCCACAATACCTGCGGCGGCACTGGGAGGGGGAGTGCTGCTGTCTGAGGGCACCGACTGTCTGTTCCCAACCGCTTGTGCGCTCCATGCGCGCTGCGCGGCACCGGCATCTGACATCAGACGCCGGCGCCGCGCAGCGCACACACACTCAAAGGCCGGGGGACGGCGGGGAGAGCTGCAGTGTACAGGGCCGGCTCCAGGTACGACTATGGCGGCGTCCATTAAGGGTGGCGGAGCCGGCCCAGGCTGTATGTATTCTACTATCGCTGACCCCAATTCCTGCCCTTAACCCTCACTCTGGGGTAGATGTACTAAGCAGTGAAAAGAGTGGAGAAGTTGCCCATGGCAACCAATCAGCGGCTCTGTATAATTTTATAGTATACAAATTATAAATGTTACTTCAATGCTGATTGGTTGCCATGGGCAACTTCTCCACTGGCTCACTTCTCCACTTTTATCACCGCTTAGTACATGTCCCCCCCTCCCTCCAGTGCCTAACCTTAATGTTGACATTTTAACAATGTCAACAGGGTGTAGTATGTCTGACCGGCGGTCAGGAGACCGCCGGTCAGCATACCGACGCCGGGATCCCGGCAGCATACTGATGCCTGGGATCCCGGCGGGGAGGGGCGAGTGCAGCAAGCCCCTTGCGGGCTAGGTGGCGACCTGCGGGCGCCACGGGTTCTATTCCTACTCTAAGGGTGTCGTGGACACCCAAGAGTGGAAATAGTCCCGACCATCGGGATAGTGAGAGGGCGGGATGTTGGTGGAGGTCATGTGACCGTCGGTCTCCCGACCGCCGGTCACATGAATACCACCCATGTCAACATCATAACTGTCGAAATTTTGTGTTGACATTGTCAGTGCCGTCCTAATAACTACATCTCCCTCTTCAAGACCCGATTCCCAAAATCCCATCTTTCCTCCATGACTAAACTCCCTTATTGCTTCTAAAGGTGTCTTAATATAATATTATATTACTATGTGTTCCATTGCTCTGTGTATAGCAAGCTGCAATTTTTGTTACTGTGTCCAAAAGTGTATGAGGTGGGGGTGGGGGGACGACGACAGCTAAAAGCTGGATTGACGTAAGGCATGTAAATGCGTAGCGCTACTGGATTGCTATATTTAACAACTGTTCTCTCATTATCACCATTGCATTGGTATTAAAATAATCAAATCAGCTTTATCCAGGATGTAAAAGGAAGGCTATGTGAGGGACCCCATGCGTGCTGTCATTTTTATCATGCACAGTTGCTTTTTAAGCCATTAGTCCCGCTCTTCTTGTAGCCCCTGTGTGCACTAACACACAGGCCTTGTAAAGTTATACGGCCAGTGAATAGACTGGAATCCCGGCGTCATTAGGGATGAGAAATGAGGAATACATGGCTGTTCAGGGGGAATTTCACAGACGATTGATCACAGGCTGCTCCAGTGGCTTCGAACACCAGCTGCAAGGCTCGTGTGTGCGGCCCAAGAAGACAAAAGTACAAAGCTTGGAGCAAAGAAAATGTTGACAGCTTGTTGGTAGCTGTAGAAAGTAACTGTGTGAGGCTTGGCCTAAAGACAAGAGTTGTAACGGCAAAGTTTTTCTAGGGTTTCTTTTTTTTCAGCAACAAGCTCATCTTTATTTATAAGGAGGGATGTGACATATAAGTTCTTTTTTTCTGAATATTTTTACTTTGTTGTATAAATTTTAGTAAATAATGCTCAATATCCTGTATATTAGGCTGCAGCCTCCCGTATGCACAGTGCAGAGACTTACACGCTTTGTGTAATAACATTCTAGGATGCTTTTAAGACAGGACATAAATAACTAATAATTTGGAGCAGAATTTGCACTAGTTCTGTCTATATTCACGTCCTTGTTAACCTTTTTTTGTTCCTTTTTACAGAGTGTTTATATTGTTCGCCAATTTCTTTGGACTCTTTTTTGCTATGAGCGAATAAAGACATTATGACAGTAACATACAGGTGATGCAGAACTGGATAATGGGGGTCAGTCCGACCCGATCGCTCGCTGCAGTTTATCGCAGCACAGCGATCGGGTCGGAACTGCGCATGCACCGTCGCCGCAGTGCACCGGCGCATGCCAGATGGCTGTCGTTGCCTAGCGATCGCCTCTGCCCGATTGACAGGCATAGGCGGTCGCTGGGTGGGAGGGGAGGGGGTGCGGTCCTGCCAATGCAGGCGTGGCCGGACCGTTGGGGGGGGCAGGCCGTGGCGGCTGCGTGACGTTAGCTGCAGCCGCTGCGACACGGACAGCGAAGAGCTTCTCCCGGCCAGCCGCAGGAGCTGTGCTGGCCGGGAGTTACTCCACAAATGCAAAAGCATCGCCGCTGTGCGATGCCTTTGCATTTCTGCGGGGGGCAGCACTGACATGCGGGGCGGACTAGCCCTGTGCTGAGCGTCCCCCCGCATGTCTGAGTGCCTGATCGTAGCTGTGCCAAATTTAGCACAGCTACGATCAACTCGGAATGACTCCCAATATACATTAAAAGTTGTGTATTCTCCCTTTCAGTTCTCTGCGGCCGGTGCCATATTAGGGAGGATGATCCTTACCAGCGCAGGCAGAAAAAGAAGGACAGGTTGTCATTCTCTCTCTGTGTGGGTTGGTCAGTTCATACATCAGGGTAGTGGTTAATGGAGCTGATGCATAGATGGCTGCAAAATGGGTATCCGGATGCTAGGTTGACATGACTAAGGTCGCCAGCGTTAGGTCGACCACTATTGGTCGACATGCATTAGGTTGACTTGGACAAAGGGCCAACATGGCAAAAAGAAAAAGTCGCCAAGTGAAAGGTCAACGCATGAAAAGGTTGACGTGAGGTTTTTTTTACAAATTCTTTGAATTTTACATTTTTTTCATACTTTACCATCCATGTGGACCACGATTGTGAATAGTAACCAGCCATGCAAGGGGACAAGGTTACTAACTGGGGTTCCTGGTGGTTTTACGGAGTAAACAAGAACCAAAACAAACTAAAAAAAAAAAAAGGTTGATCTTTTTGCCACATCGACTAAGTGCATGTAGACCTTTTGGTGCCAACCTATGACCTTATGATCCATAACCTGCAAAATGGGTGCAAATTGATCAGTAAAACGTGCATGCAAAATGTATTGTAAATAACGAAAGTTGCTCATACCTTTATTTTAACTTTTCGTACTCCACCCAAAATAAATGAAAGTGTTGTGTATAGTTTTCTGTTGTGCATTATTCCATCATTGGCTTCAATAGTACAAAAAGAGGTGCATATCACATAGCAGTGAAGCAAGTCACCCGCCAACTGTAGGGCCATATTCAGGCTTGTTAGCAAACCAAAAAAGCACATTGATGGGAAAAACCACCTTGCCCTGCATGGGTAACACTGTCGGGATGCCGGTGTCATGTAACCGCCTGCATCCCAACCGCCGGGAATATGTATCACACCCATTTCCACAGCCCATTCCTGTTATAGTATTTCCACAGCCCATGGCCCGGTAGAATATCTGTGAATGGTCTGTGGACATAACAGGAAGCAGAAGACTAAGATCTACTCATTGTTTATTTTTTCCCCATGTCTTTTGGGGCCCCATGATCATTCGAGTTAGTCCAGTGAGCCCCATCCAAATTTGAGGATACTCAATCAACCTTTTAAAGTGGGCATAGTGTTCCCCATGTATTCTTTCAATGCTTACAATAATGAGAGGAAGAAGAGGAAGTAGAAGAAGAAGAAGGAGAAGAAGCAGAAGAAGAGGAGGAAGAGGAAGAAGAAGAGAAATGTTAAATACATTTTTCGTTACTTTTCCTTGGACTGATTTTAACCTAGGCCCCTAAAGCCCCCACAGACACCAAGGCTACTCACTCATTTCAGCACCAGGAAAGTCGGCACTATGCCTCTTCCAGCAGTAGCTTCATGCCCAGATCAGAGCACAAAGCACAAAGGGTCTGGCAGCAGCCTCTCCAATTCCATTAAAGCTCGCCAATTAGAGGCTAGAATGGCACATGTCTAGGAGACAAAAAGCTTGTCATGGTGTACACTATACTTGGCACAGAGAGATGAATATGCCCTATTACCTCCCCACTGTTTGCTTTGGTATCAAGGCCAATAGTAAAATGCCAAGTGGCAAGTAGCAAATTAAGATCTGCCTAGTAGGGTGCGTGCCCATGAATCCATCATGTGTTCCTTTTTTATTTGTTCTTTTTTAAATGCCGTATTGGAGGAAATGCTAACGACTTTGTGTTTGTTTGTTTGTTTGTTTGTTTGTTTTTTATTTGTATACCCGTTTAATATAATATGATAATCTGGAAATGATTGATGCAGACGTTTCTGCTACTTTTTTTGGCAAGGGCAAGGTTGACCTCATTAGAGGGTGACAAGCCCCACTCACTCCAATAACAACACCCCTTCTACGTTGAGTAGTCCTAGTGGTCCTGTCTAGGACTGGGAGCAGAATATACTGACACTTTCTCGCCCATTCCCCATGCACACGATCACACAATTTTGCACAAGCCATGTTCTTTTGAACTCTTACCTCATCAATGAAGAAAAAAACCTTGACATACAGGTTGGGAAGAGAAAAAGCAGCCAACAACAGAGAGGCGCCCTTAGGCACGGATCTACTCTGCTTAACTCTTAAAGGTTGGTTGCGGCATAAAACTTAAGCTTAAAGCATGTTACACATGTCAGACAAACGGGAAGCTCCAGAAGAGTCATTTGCAGAGTTACAAACTTTCTAGGAAGCCGCAGTGATAGCTAAACCAACCGCACGTGAATGACCTACGGTGGGCCTAATTCATGTTTGTAAGGAATTGCAATTCCATGTAAATTCAAATTCAATTGCAGCAGCAGGCGTCTGTTAGGAGATAGATGCTTCCTGTTAGCATTTGAGAAATCTGAGTGCTGCGTCTCAGGATGTCACTATTGTGGCTATCAGTTGCTATACGCAATGTTTTTGGGAACCGGTCAGCCTGCGAAAGCTGAAGCTTACTGAGGCTGGCCACCTGATCTGGATACCGAGGTCCAGTAAGTCTGCGTCTGCCGATGGACACCCTGGACCCGTCACATCTACAAAACGGGGGTGACAAGACCCGTTTTTGTAGAGCGGTGCCGGTTGCTGCCCCCCAAACACCGCAGCATGTCAATGATGCTACAGCTGACCGGCGGCTGTGAGCAATATCACAAGTCCCGTTCTGCAAATGCGCAGACCCCATACCTTCAGATTTGTACGTAAATGTAATTAGTGGTTATCCTATACATACTGATTACTATATACAGGTCACACCAATACATCCTGAATTCCAGGATTTCTCATGGAAAATTAAATTTCCTGGAACCATCGTGGCACCAAGGAATGCTCCTGCGGTAGATGACTTTTATGCATATTTACCGACATTTAAAATCTCCTTTTCGGGAGATGCCTGGAGAGGAGAAGCAGGTGGGCGGCAATAGGGGCGGGGTTATGATAATAACATCAATAGAAGAAATTGCCGCGATTGTCACATATTTTCCTAGGGGATGGGGCCGAATGACCCGATTGCCATAGAAACTACCCATTAGGCCCCGCCCCTTTCTCGGACTACTGTACTGTTCTCCGCATTCTGTCCACTTCTCTATGAAGTGGGAAAAATGCGGGAGGTGTGCCCACTCTTCCGGGGTGCGTACAGGGCCAGATTAACAATGGGGCGGATGGAGCTCCAGGCCTCCACATAAAAATAGGCCCACCTGGTAGCAGGGTGATGACCAGGTGCACAGCTGGACTAAACAATCATAAATCATAAGTATTAAAATAGTTTTTGTAGTTTTCTCACAAAAGTATCCAATTTTTCTATGTTTATGTATTTAGGGAGACATTGGGGCTCATAGTGTATAGGGGTGGTAGTCATGTGACCGCCGGTCGGCTGACCGACAGTCACATGACCTCCTCCGTGAGCCCGACGGCTCACTATCCCGATGGTCGGCATGCCGACCAACAGGGACTATTTCCACTCGTGGGTGTCCACGACACCCATAGAGTGGGAATAGAACCCGTGGCGACCGCAGGTCGCCACTGAGCCGACAGCGTGGCGAGCGCAGCGAGCCCGCAAGGGGCTTGCTGCACTCGCCCCTCCCCGCCGGGATCCCGGCGTCGGTATGCTGCCGGGATCCCGGCGTCGGTAAGGTGACCGGCGGTCAGGAGACCGCCGGTCACCCGTACTACACCCGTGTATAGGGTTTACATGCCAACATGGCTCTGGCCACATTCATACAGCACTGGTCACAGCTCCTCCCCTTCTCAGTATAGGCCCTTGCAAATTTTCAGCTCCAGGCCCATGTGGCCCTTAATCCGGCCCTGAGTGCGGGGCCTACCTGACAAATTGGGTGTCTCCTGCAGAAACGGGGAGAGTAGGCAAGTATGCTTTAAAGTTACTGCTCCAGCTCTACTAAACAACTCAAAAAACGTTCTTTCAGTCTCACGTGGTACAGATTCAAATGGATTATTCCTAGAAGAACAGGCCTGGAAGTCTAAGGCAAGGTCATGTATTTTGTATTTTAATTAAATGCAGGTAGATGTTATTTAAAGATGTAATTTGGACAAAAGAGGAGTAAATTTCCTTAGGAAAGGAATAGCCTCCTGTCAGTGACATCACAGAGGGCAGGATGTACTAAGCGGAAAATGCGGTAAACCCCCTGTTAACAGCATTTTCCTAATGCACTATCCCACGGCCGGCAGGACAGCGCTGCGTAGGGGTACGCCAGCTTTTGCTGGCGATACCCCATAGAAGCCAATGGGCCTCTCTCCGCAGCGCTGTGTGAAGGATTTGATCGGATCCCTCCCAGCATACCCCGCGGCCCCGATCATCGCACTGGAAGAGTAAGTCCTGGGCTGTGCAGAGACTGCACAAAATTAGTTTGTGCAGCTCTCCAACAGATCCAAATGCACACTTGCACAGCGAATTCCCCTCCCCCTGTAGGAGGCGAACACCTGATCGTAAGGATGCAAAAATCGCACCCTAGCGATCAGGTCTGAATTAGCCCCTTAGTTCCTACATCATTTCTTGTATATTTCTTTTAATTATAACCAAAACACAATACCTTTGTATATTAAATAAAAATATAATAAACTATGTTATTATTGCTCTAATGAAATAATGTCTTCCAGTGATGGGATTCAAATAAATGAACAACAGGTTCCATGTCCTAATGAACATTTTACGTATACCAAAAGATAAACGGAAAGGATAGTTTAATAAGTCATGCATTTAATACTCAAATAAGAACAATAAAGGAGATACACAAACCTAGATTATAAGATAAAATATTAAATAATATCTGACACATTACAATTCCAAACTACACCCTTAACTTAAGTCTGCAACATGAGGGTCCTGCAGCTGCTGCTGCACTTTATACAATCTTGTTTGTTTGTTACCCTCAGTTCAGGCCCAGAATATTACATGGCCGAAGCCAACTGTCCCGTTTTTGGGGGACTGTCCCGATGTCCCACCCGCGGGCCGCAGTGTCCCGCGGTGGGGGGGGGGCATTTGGAAGGCTCTGTCTCTCGCTACCCTGCTTAGCAGAGCAGAGCAGCGGTGAATAGACGCTGTGCGCATGCGCACACCGTCTATTCAGGGGAGACAGGAGGAGAGGGGGCATGCCAGCAGCTCACAGAGCGCTGGGCATGCCCCCTCAGTGACGAAAACGAAGGCGTGGCTAGCGATTGCGGGTCCTCCGTGAATCCACGCCCCCTTTCACAGGTCACACCCCCTTTTCGGGAGCACCCTCCCAGGATTTGGATTCTGCGTTCCAGACCGGTTGATCAGACAGGCGGCGCTAGTTAGCAAACGGTTCCCAGAACCATACCTAACATTAGG
Organism: Pseudophryne corroboree; assembly: GCF_028390025.1. Classification (NCBI taxonomy): domain Eukaryota; kingdom Metazoa; phylum Chordata; class Amphibia; order Anura; family Myobatrachidae; genus Pseudophryne; species Pseudophryne corroboree. Next base: position 50,943,397 of record NC_086454.1, read on the forward strand.
TATCGGTTCTGTGGAACCGGTGCGAACCGGCTGAATCCCACCACTGATGTCTTCTAAAAAACAACTATTGCTTGGCGATATTAACCCTTTGAACGTTAAGGGGGTTCACACAGGGAGATGTGTGCTGAGCGATCTAGCACAGAACGCTCAGCACACATCTCTCCCCCCGCTCAGCCCTCAGCGTGAGGGGGGCCACTCACTTCACCCAGTGGTAAAGTGATCGATCTGACTAGATTGTGCATGCATGCAGGCCAATCTAGAGTCAGCAATAGCGACGCGCAGGGGGACGCATCACTATCGCTATGGGGCATACACACGGAGCGATGTGCTCTTCTTTTCTAAGCAATCTAGTCAGATTGCTTAGAATTTAAGCACACATCGCTATTCGCTGTGTGTGTACCCCCCTTTAGAGTGTGATTTGCTTAAAAAAAGTCTATTGTGTGCCAGAGGGTACATTTGTGCAACCGAGTGTCCGGGTTCTGTTGACCTAATACAATAGGCGATGGCAGACATTAAGCTGTCCATAGATGTGGGAATGGGTTTAGAGAGTGATACGACTGGATCTGTGCCTGGGTGATATACTGACTGAGATGAGCGGATTCGGTTTTACTCGGATTTACTCGGATCTGATTGGCTATCCAAAACACGTGACATCCGTGAGCCAATAAGATGCCGTTTTGAGAACCGAATAAATCCGAGTAAAACCGAATCCGCTCATCAAAACCTCACAGTAACCCCAATGTCATTGGTGCAGTGAGTGAGGTTTGTGACACTCTTAGGGGTCTACAGTATGTACTAAGCTTCAGAGAGAGAGAGAGATGGAGATAAAGGACGGGATGTACTATCCTTGGCCCCCGCATTAAGTGCCGTTTTCTCTCTCTGTTCACACTCACCGCTCCGCTGCCCGCCACTTCCCCTTAACTCCCCCATCTGCTTTCTAATTTCCCTCTCCCTCCTCTCCACCGCCACGGCCACGGAGTTCTACTATCGCAGCGCTCCGCGTGGCGGATGGCGCATGCGCACCACTCACTTTTTTTTTTTTCGGGCATGCGCACATAGCCTTCCTGGACGGAGCCTGGAGGCTTCCTGCGCCCCAGTTGCAGCTTCCGGCCTTGCGCATGTGCCAACCGCCATGGGGAGCGCTGCGAGAGGAGAACTCCGTGGCTGCGGCGGTGAAGAGGAGGGAGAGGGAAATAAGAAAGCAGAAGGGGGAGTTAAGGGGAAGCGGCGGGCAGCGGAGCGATGAGTGTGAACGGAGAGAAAACGGCACTTAACGCGGGAGCGAAGGATAGTACATCCAGCCCAAAGTACCAGCCAATCAGCTATTGTCATTTTTCAAACACAGCCCGTAATATGACAGTTAGGAGCTGAGTGGCTGGTACTCTATCTACCTTCACTTTATCTCTCTCCAAAGCTTAGTACATAGACCCCTTATTCTTGTTTGTCTGTCTATACCCCCCCCCCCCCACACACACACACACACACACACACACACACACACACGCACACACACACACACACACCTCCTTCCTGTTTGTATGTCTTTATCGGGTCTACTACGATATCCTGGCTGTCGGGATCCTGGCCCCCACCATACCGGCGCTGGGATCCCAACCGCCGGAATGCCGGCAGTGGGGTGAGTGCAAAAAAGCCCCTTGCAGGGTCGCTGCGTTAACCACACTGCGGGCATGGTGGCTCGCTACGCACGCCATGCTATTTATTCTCCCTCCAGGGGTGTTGTGGATACCCCAACAGGGAGAATAGTTGTCAGTATCCCGGCGCCCAGAGCCGACCTTAGGCATAGGCAAACTAGGCAAATGCCTAGGGCATTTTGTATGCTTAGGGGCACCAGCAGCTTGTGCTGATTAAAATGATATGCGACATGACTATATTCTGTGTGTATTCCTGGAAATCACTGTAATGTAGCATTTTGTTTGCAGATACAGCTGCAGTCGCACACAGAATATAAGCATGCTGCATATCATTCTAATCATCAGAAGCTGCTTGTGCATCCTAGCCACATAGTAATGCAAATGAGATGCATTTTTCATAAACAAAAGGCGACCGACGTTAGCAGAGCTGCCAGCTGACTCATGCCGGGCATCTCTTGCAAAACTAGCGGCGATGCTAGGGGGCACCAGTTAAAATCTTGCCTAGGGCATCATATTGGTTAGGGCCGGTTCTGCCGGCGCCGGTATACTGCGTGCCGGGATCCCGACAGCCAGGCTATCGAATACTTCCCGTCTTTATTTATCAACTCCTTGTCTGCCCATTTTTATTTGTCTTTCTGTATCCAATTTTGTATGGGAATTTCTGTCCCCCCCATATGTGCCTCTGTCCACGTTGTTGTAGGTTTGTCTGTGGGGCTGATTCAGAGGTGGCTGGTACTTTATCTCTGTCCACTCAATCTCTCTCCAAATCCCCCCCTTAGTACATAGACCCCACAGTCTCCTGTCCTGTCCCTAATACAAGCTCTGCCTTTTTATTTCACTTCTCCCCTCTTCACTCCTTACCTTCTTTTTCTGTTGAAGTTGATGGAATCCTGGTATCTGCCAATAAGAAGTGTTGTGGATGAACGGAAGGACAACCTTGCCCAACGTCATATACCGTTATCCTGAGTATGGCAGGTTAGCAATTGTAAGTTTAATAAATTTTTCGAAGCTGTTAAATCAAACTTGCCTACATTCATCCTGGCTACTGTGGGAGGACTCAGCCAGGTCGGCTGAACTCGGGGAGTGGCTCCAAAAAGGGGGCGTTCTGTGGCGTGGAGGCGTGATTATGTCATCACGCCCCCGCTCTACAGTGCCCGCATTACCGCCATTGTAAAGCAGGGGACGGGCTATGATGACGTGCTTCAGTGCAAATCACGTCATCACCCTGCTCAGTTTCACTATAGCAGCAGGCGGCTCGGGTGGGGTGGTATGTGTGTGTGTGTGTGTGGGGGGGGGGGGGGGGAAGTGCGAGTGTGTAAGCATTATGCAGGAGATTTACACACTTCTCCGGGTGGCAGGGAGTGCTACACGATTTTCGTGAGTCCCCCGGCCATTCCATGAGAGTAGGCAAGTACATTATGTGGGGTCTGGGACTGAGGGTCGACAACAAAAAGGTCGACACACCTTAGGTCGACGTCAATTGGTCGACACACCTTAGGTCGCCATGGACAAAAGGTCGACATGGACAAAAGGTCGACAGGAACAAGGTCGACATGGAAAAAGGTCGACATGAGTTTTTAATGTTTTTTTGGTGTTGTTTTCTTTGTAGAGTGACCGGGAACCCCAATTAGTGCACCGCGTCCCCTTGCATGGCTCGCTTCACTCGCCATGCTTCGGGCATGGTGCCTTCGCTCCGCTCCGCTTCGCTTCGCTCGGCACAGATTACCGTTCCAATTGTAGTCCACGTGGATCGTTAAGTATGAAAAGGTTCAAAAAAAGAAAAAAAAACATAAAAAACTCATGTCGACCTTTTTCCATGTCGACCTTGTTCCTGTCGACCTTTTGTCCATGTCGACCTTTTGTCCATGGCGACCTAAGGTGTGTCGACCAATTGGTGTCGACCTAAGGTGTGTCGACCTTTTTGTTGTCGACCTGGAGTCCGGATACCCATTATGTGTTACATATTAAGCTTTTCATACATTATGGCTTCTATGCATCAAGCTTAAGCTGTCATTGTGAATGTGGTTATCAGACACTGGGGGTCACTCCAACCCAATTGCTCACTGCAGTTTATCGCAGCGCAGCGATCAGGTCAGAATTCTGCATGCGCCGGCGCCGCAGTGCACCGGCGCATGCTGGTCGGCCGAAGGCCATCGTTCAGTAGCGATCGCCTCTGCCTGATTGGCAGGCAGAGGCGGTTGCAGGGCGGGAGGGGGCTGGACGGCGGCGTTAAGCTGCCGTTTAGGAGGCGCGGTCCGGCCAACGCAGGCGTAGCCGGACCGTTGGGGGGGCGGGCCGCGGCGGCTGCATGACGTCTCACGCAGCCGCTGCGGCCATTGGCAGCGACAACCAACTCCCGGCTAGCCGCAGGTGCTGCGCTGGCCGGGAGTTACTCCACAAATACAAAAGCATAGTCGCTGTGTGATGCTTTTGTATTTGTGCGGGGGGGGGGGGGGGGGGATGGACACTGACATGTGGGGCGGACTAGCCCTGTGCTGGGCGTTAAATTTAGCACAGCTACGATCAAATCGGAATGACCCTCACTGTCAGGTAGGGATTGCTCATTGATAATGCTTGCACAAATAGGCAGATTTATCAAACAATGGAAACCCCTATTACTAGAGTTTCATTACACGTTCAATATCGCCAAACCACAGTCCTGATAGGCCAGTGAAGTCTTCCCATACAAATGTATTAAGGGGGTAATACAGACCTGATCGCACGCTAGCTTTTTTCGCTGCGCTGCGATCAGGTCAGAAGTGCGCATGCGTACGCACCGCAATGCGCAGGCGCGTCGCTCGGGTACAAAGCGGATCGTTGCTGTGCGATGGGTTTTAGAATCCATTCGCACAGCCCTCCGCAAGGAGATTGGCAGGAAGAGGGCGTTTGTGGGTGGCAACTGACCATTTTCTGGGAGTGGTTGTGAAAACGTAGGTGTGTCCAAGCGTTTGCAGGGCGGGTGTCTGACGTCAATTCCGGTCCCGGACAGGCTGATGTGATCGCAGCGGCTGAGTAAGTCCTGGGCTACTCAGAAACTGCAAAAGATCTGTTTGTACCGCTCGTCTGCACAGGCGTTCGCACACTTGCAAAGCAAAAATACACTCCCCTGTAGGCGGCGACTATCTGATCGCAGCGCTGCAAAAAACTGCTAGCGAGCGAACAGGTCTGTATTAGGCCCTAAGTCTTACTGGTACTGCTGTAATACCACAATACTGATTCTGTAATCATCATCTCAGTGTGGGGATTCTGTGAATAAGCCGGTTTTAATACATGAAGGTTGAGAACATTTTAAACTACATTTTATCTATTTTTAAACTTTTCTTTTAAATTCCACATTAGTGGAACTGACAGCGCAAATCTGGCGTGCTGGCTGACACGTGGGCACATTTGCCGAGATTGGCCTGCTAAAGCAGTAAGTGAACGCTTAACACTCCGACCCAACAGTATAGCTATATATACAGGTATATGATGGTAATAAGAGATTTCTTGTATCACAGTGATAGAAGTGGCAGAACGCAAGCTGTAAAGTACGTCTGCCTTCAGCCAATGACACTACTTTTATCAGTATCTCTGGCTCTTCAGTGTTGTGGAACTACAAAGCACAGAATGTCCTGCTATACTTGTGGTCCCAAAATATCTTAAGAGCCACTGGTAACACTTGTATACAGCCAGCCACATAATACACTTTTAGGGGTGAGTAACTATTGCGCCAGTTGTCGTTGTGTATTTTGCGCATATTTGTGCTACAGATGCCCAGAAAGCAGATAGATGTAAGTGCAGTTCTGACCCCCGATATGCAGTTTGAACGTATCTCACTTTAGCAGCAGCAACAGCAGGAAGGGGTGGGAAGGGGTCTCCTCACATAGACAATGTTCAGTGAGGTCGTGTTGGTCATGCTTTCCTACTCTCCCGGTATTTTGTTACCCACTCTGCATGAGTCCCTCAAAGTGGAACTGTCATAGTATTAATGGTACCTAAAACCACCTTGTGTGGACCAGTGCTGACTGCTAAAATTTGCCTGTCAGCCCGCAGTCAGGACTCATATAAATCTACACTCATAGGCGGATCCAGAGGGAGGGAACCCGGGCCTGCACTCCCCCCATTGTTTCTGAAGAACAGCAGGAGAACAGCAGCAGCACTACTGCTATTTCCATCAGTCAGATTTGATAAAAGAGCAGGCAGGCACTAGGACCCGCGCGGCTCTAACAGCAAGTCCGTGTGTTAACCAATAGGGAGGCTGGAGCTGCAGCTCCAGCCTCCCCCTGCTCACATTGCAGCCCTAAGAATGCAGTCTGAATTACCCCCAAAGCTCCACCAAACTCACTCAAATATCGCACCACAATGCACCACATCCAAATAACAACATGTGAAAACCATTTTAATTATGGCTGAACGAATCAAAGTTTAATTAGCGTTGTGATGGTATGTGTCTTCAAATTAATGCACATTGAAATGTGACTTATAAAGCGACTTCCCAAGTGAAATCCACAAAATTGACACAAATTGCACATGCCATATAGCAACAACATACACCATCGAAAGGCAAAGGCGCAAGTGAAAACGCTTGTTAGTAAATGTGTGATTTTTTTTGTCTCAGTGATAAGGGGCGATATCTAATATCACCAAAAACTGATTCTTAGTATCTTTCTCCCCAGGTATTCATTTCCCATTTGCATAGTGGGGGTCATTCCGAGTTGATCAGTCGGTAGCTGTTTTTAGCAGCCGTGCAAACGCTAAGCCACCGCCCTCTGGGAGTGTATCTTAGCTTAGCAGAAGTGCGAACGAAAGGATCGCACAGCGGCTACAAAACAAATTGTGCAGTTTCAGAGTAGCTTCAGACCTACTCAGCGCTTGCGATCACTTCAGACTGTTCAGTTCCTGTTTTGACGTCACAAACACGCCCTGCGTTCGCCCAGCCACGCCTGCTTTTTTCCTGGCACGCCTGCTTATTTTTCTGCACTCCCTGAAAACGGTCAGTTGACACCCAGAAACGCCCTCTTCCTGTCAATCACTCTGCGGCCAGCAGTGCGACAGAAATGCTTCGCTAGACCTTGTGTAAAACTACATCGGCTGTTGTTAAAGTACGTCGCGCGTGCGCACTGCGCCGCATAAGCATGCGCAGAAGTGCCATTTTTTGTCATAATCGCTGCGCAGCAAACATTTTTATCTAGCGATCAACTTGGAATGACCCCCTGTGTTTTGTCAGACTGTGTAATGAGATCTGGCTCCCTCTAGTGGCTATTGACTGTAACTACCTTTGCACATATAACTCTTAAAGGCATGGGGCATTTGAAAAGCTTTTCCATATTGTTTATCCGGTGGAGATAGAAAGAATTATAATACTGGTTACCAATGATGGAACAAGACAACAGTAATGTCAGTGCTAGTGGATGTGTGTGCCTGTACGGAGCAATACTTGAATTGGTCTGTTGGGCACCATCTAGTGCAGTGGTTCTCAAACTCGGTCCTCAGGACCCCACACAGTGCATGTTTTGCAGGTAACCAAGCAAGTGCACAGATGTATTAATTACTCACTGACACATTTTAAAAAGTCCACAGGTGGATCTAATTATTTCACCTGTGATTCTGTGAGGAGACCTGCAAAACATGCACTGTGTGAGGTCCTGAGGACCGAGTTTGAGAACCTGTGATCTAGTGCATAGGTCTGCAAACTCGGTCCTCATTACCCCATACAGTGCATGTTTTGCAGGTCTCCTCACAGAATCACAAGTAAAATAAACAACTCCACCTGCTGACCTTTTAAAATGTGTCAGTGAGTAATTAATACACCTGTGCACCTGCTGGGTTACCTGCAAAACATGCACTGTGTGGGGTAATGAGGACCGAGTTTGCAGACTTATGATCTAGTGACTTTCGCAGCGCAAAACACTTAAATTCCCCCAAAGAGTTGAGGAGCAGCATTAGCCCTGTATTATATATGATTATCATACACATTTGCACAGGAAGGCCTTCTTTAGTTCGTGTGATAGTGATTGTTATAAACAATAGGTAATTATCTTAGTTGGAGTAATCTTCATTAAGAGATCTCGATAGAAAACATTTAATTATATTTTCATTATTTGTAATCTTCTTGCATGCCATTAGCCATATGTGTTTATGACTTTAAATAGACCGTCACGGAGGTTGTATGATAAATAGATATTAATTCAGATATCATTTATTATGACAAGTTCCTAATATTTTACATTCACAAGCACACACAGTAAGATGTTCATAGTGACTGGAAATAATATTGGGGCTTTCGTTTTGGGGAGCAGGGGAGAATGTATTTTTAGCAATAGAGAAGGGCAGAGCAATTTACTGTAGGAGTTAGAACTTCTAGTGTTGGTCAGTAGTAATTGCTAGCTACAACTATTTGTCCACTACTAATACCCTGGTCTCTGGGAGAAGCCCAGTGGAAACATGCAGGTAGGTGGAGGTGTGGGGTGGGGCCAGACTAGCCGTGACCTTAAGCCCCACCCCTTCATGATGAAATGTTGCGATTCATACATACTTAGATAGGTGGTGGGGCTAAGTGATGCAGTTACCATAGAATCGCATAATTAGGTCACGCCCCCTCCGCGGTGACTGCAGATTACCCTTATTATTCTCCCCATTCCGTACACTTCACTAGGAAGTGGGCAGGATGCGGGAGGGGTGCCCACTCTTCTGGGGGTGCAGGGGCTACCCAAAAAAATCAGGTGTCTTGCACAGGTGTCTCCCGAGGGAGAATAGGTATGGGCACACGGAGATGTTCTGTCTTTTGGGAGTGTTGTGGCTATGTTGCAAAAATGGTCAGACCAGGGGCGGATTGGGAACAAAAAGCAGCCCTGGAAAAAAATTGTACTAGTGGCCCCACATGGGCAGCACCAGAGGTGTAAGGTCTAGCCATGGGCCATGGCAGCAGCACTCTCCCCCCAAGACTTTCCAGATAGGGGGCATGTCCAGCATCAAGGGGGAAGTTAAAAGGAAATAAAATTAAATATTATGAGCACATTATATGATACACCGTTAGAATTTAGGAAACTATATAATTCTTTAGAAAGATATATTTTCTTGCTTATTACACCAACCATATCCCAATCACTATTCACTCAATCTTATATGCCAGCCAAGCAGGCAGACAGAGCATACACTAGATCAGTGGTTCTCAAACTCGGTCCTCAGGACCCCACACGGTTCACGTTTTCCATGTCACCCAGCAGCTGCGCTGTGTATCACCAACTGTCACATTTAAAAAAAATCTACAGGTTACCTGCAAAACATGAACTGTGTGGGGTCCTGAGGACCGAGTTTGAGAACCTGTGCACTAGATCATCTGCAATCACAGGCTAAGTGGCAAAGTCATTTTCATATATGCAAATTATTTAGCATCTTATTCATTATGTCTATAAATAGGACCATATGTCCTCAAACAAAACAGGCCCCGTGGGTGTGTCGGCCCACCGGGAATCTTCCCTGTGAGCCCTGTGGACAGTCAGCCTCTGGGTCAGACACACAATCGTTTACATTGGTCGATATATTGTGTACCCAGATATGTCTGTGAATGACGTGGTACAGACATATTCCATAAGCCCTGCCGCACAGCCTATGACCGATATATCTACAGATGCGCCTACCGTGACTCCTTCACCATTTTCCCTGCATAACAGAAAGTAAATTGGTTTGATTCAATTATAACCTGCTGTCAGGAACCCACAAAACTCGAAACTAACATTTCATCCGTTAACGATGAATCCACACTGTGACTTACCGGGGTGGTCTGACAGGCCGCCGCATCTGAAAGGCCCCCTGATGACTTGTACAGTCCGGAGATGCTTTCCTCAATTCCTGGTATTTACATCTACGCCGTGAAGGCAGTGATGGACTGGGGCATGAAAGGCTCACCGGGGAAATGTCGCAGTAGGGGCCCATTTTTAGAGGTTTATCTAACCATTAGTGCATGGTCTGGGCTCCTTGATAAATAATATATATAGTAAATACTGCTAGTCAGAGGCGGAACTACCGCCACTGCAACCAGTGCGTTGCACTGGGGCCCGCCTCTGTCCAGGGGCCCAAAGCATGTAATGAGTCAAACTGACTCATTACATGCCGCTGTGCGCTGCGGGCAACCGCTGCCCGCAGCGCACAGCCACCCAGAGAGAGGAGAGAAGCAGCGGTACGGGGGAGAAGGAGGAGGAAAGAGCCGAAGGAGGGAGCCGCAGCAGCGCTTTACTACTGGTGGAGGCGCTGCTGCTGCTGGCCCTCTGCTTCACTATAGGCTGTCTTCCGAGAACAGCCTATAGTGAAGCAGAGGGGCAGCAGCAGCAGCGCCTCCACCAATGACACAGCGCTGCTGCGGCTCCCTCCTCCACCTCCCTCCTCCTCCTTCTCTCCAGCCCGGGAATCGTCTGACGCTGCACCGAGGAGCCTGAGCCAGCGGAGACGCCAGAGAGGGTAAGTATAATTCTTTCTTTCTGTCTCTTTCTTTCTGTCTCTTTCTTTGATGGGACTGCCTGCCGCTATGTGTAAAAATGGGGGACTGCCTGCCACTGTTATGAGCCACGGCTGTGGCTCATTCCTGTTTTGCATGTCGGTTAGGTATTTTATGTTATACTTCTGTTTATGTTCCCCGTGGGTGTCATGGGGTGCTTGGAGCTCTCCCTTAAGGAGAGGATACTGTTATGAACCACAGGTAGTGGTTCATTCCTATTTTATGTTTATAAGTTGTCTTGCAGGCCAGGATTTCCCGTTGCTCTGTTTAAGAATACTCTTGTTTGTTGCCGGTGGTGAGTCTGTGTAATTGCAGCTTGTTCCCATGTGTTCAGCCTCACCTGGCTGCTAATTGCATCTTGTCAGTTTGGAGTCATGCAACAGGGCAGCTGCATCACATAATTAATTAGGCCTCTCTGTTATATGCTGGCTGAGTGCAATTCACAGACGCTGGTGATATTTCTAGGTTTCCAGTCTGCTTGAGTTCTGAGCTTGTTCCTGCCAGTTCCTGAGCTCCTGTGTAGCACTGTCTGTCGAGCTGCTTCCTTTGTCGATTCCTGTGTCAGTCCCTGTGTCGATTCCTGTGTCTGATCCTGTGTCCTGCCGTGAAGCGTTTCTGTCCAGAAGTCCTGTGGCTTTGCCTATGCCTAGTCGAGTTTCTGGCTTCTTGGTGTCCACCGGTCTGTCGTTTGGGATTCTGCCTGTCCTCCAGTTCTGAGAGTCTGTGTCGGCAGCATTGGGAGTTCCTGTCCATTTGCCAGTATTCGTAGCGGTTCCGTGAGTAGCGGCTCTGACGCTTCCGTCGGCCTAGGCCGCTGTATTCCGTTATTATTTCTGTCACTGGTGTTTTGCAGAGGGTTCTGCTTATGCTGTCACCGCCGGTACACAAAAGTATTGTGTCGGCGTGTGGTCAGCATTTCCTTTGTTGTTCTTTTCCTTTGGCGGCAAGCCGCACATACTTTGGTTTTAGGTTTGTTAGTTGCCCCTGGCCTTGTTGTTTAGTTAGAGGGCCCCTTGTTATCACCCTGTCTCGGTTCACTCTTTGTCTCTCATTAAGACCTGAGGGGGCATCGAAGTTGGGCAGACGTAATCCGCCCTTCAAACGCGGCTGCCATGGGTTCAAGCAACCATAGTCTCGCAAGAGTGTACTGACAGCACGGGCGAGACAACGGAGATAGGGCGCCAGGGGCTATTCCCTTTCCATTCCCCTTTCCCAGCATTACGTCCTGGTGCTCTGGACTCACTTCATAACATCTCCCTTGTTCTGAGCACCAGGAACCTAACATTATTACCAGCCCTACCACAAAAAAGAAATAAAACTTTTTTCTTTTTTGGCCCAGTCCAGTGTCTAGTCTAGAATCCAGTCCGGTGTTTAGAATCCAGTCCTGTCTAGAATTCAGTATGCAGAATCCAGTCCGGTGTTTAGAATCCAGTCCGGTGTTTAGAATCCAGTCCGGTGTTTAGAATCCAGTTCGGTGTTTAGAATCCAGTTCGGTGTTTAGAATCCAGTCCGGTGTTTAGAATCCAGTCCGGTGTTTAAAAAAAAAAAAAAAACAGTTTTGTTTTGTCTAGTTTAAAAATTTAGTCTTGCCTTGTCTAGTCTTGCCTTGTCTAGTCTAGTCTTGCCTTGTCTAGTCTGGCCTTGTCTAGTCTGGCCTTGTCTAGTCTGGCCTTGTCTAGTCTTGCCTTGTCTAGTCTTGCCTTGTCTTGTCTTGTCTAGTTTTAAATCCTCCTATGTATACTATGCAAGCCCTGCAGGCATCTCTCTCAGCCCTGAACTCTGCTTTCAGTGCTTTGAGACCAGAGCGACTAGAAGTTTTGCAGCAATCCTTAAAGCAACTGCAAAACCTTCTGACTAAAATCTTGCTCATCTTGCCAGAAGTCGTTGAGAGTACATCTATCTCTAAAGAGACTCTTGTTCACAGTATGGTGACAAGAGAATCCTCTGGTTTAATTGAAGAGAAAAGGTTTAAAAGTTTTCTGCGGCCCAGCCTCTCAGAAGAGGAGCGTCTGCGCCGCAGAAACTTAAACTTATGCCTATATTGTGGGGGTTTAGGCCACTATCTGCAGACCTGTGAGTTGCGCAAGCCAAAGTGTGGTGACGAGTCTTGCCCTCTGGCCAAGTTGAATCAGGATACAAGACCTACTCCTGTCTCTACTGTGGCAGAGGTACTTGTCACACAACCCACACTAAAAAGCTCTCTGTCCTATAATTGGGGTCCTTGGGCAAGGGAGCCCCATTATAGATTCAGGAATCAAAAGAGAATGTTTCTCTCCTCTCTTGAGGTTCCTGTTGAAGCAGAGTTGCAAGCCCCTGGAGTGGTGCCCGATGCCCAGGTTCCTGGAGTGGTGCCCGATGCCCAGGTTCCTGGAGTGGTGCCCGTTGCCCAGGGTCCTGGAGTGGTGCCCGTTGCCCAGGGTCCTGGAGTGGTGCCCGTTGCCCAGGGTACTGGAGTGGTGCCCGTTGCCCAGGGTCCTGGCGTGGTGCCCGTTGCCCAGGGTCCTGGAGTGGTGCCCGTTGCCCAGGGTCCTGGAGTGGTGCCCGTTGCCCAGGGTCCTGGAGAGGTGCCCGTTGCCCAGGGTCCTGGAGAGGTGCCCGATGCTCAGGATCTTGGTGAGGTGACCAATGCCCAGAGTGCTGGAGCGGTGCCCGATGCCCAGAGTGCTGGAACTGTACCCGATGCCCAGAGCGCTGGAGCGGTACCCAATGCTCTAGCTTATAGAGGAACATCAAATATTATAGCTCAGGTTTCCATACCAGAAGGGGTCTCAGAAGCTGTTACCCCAGGCTGTTAGGGACTTGAAGAGCGCAACCCCAGAAAGGGTATCTAAAACCATAGTTCTAGAAGGGAACTCGAGAAGCAAAACTCCAGAAGGGATCTTTGAAGTAATATCCCCAAGTGGGGTCTCGAGAGACGCAGCCTCAAAGAAGGGTCTAGAGGTCGCTTCCCCAGGAAAGAACTTAAGAGGCATAGCATTTGTGGAGGTTCTGAAGGTTATAGCTTCAGCAAAAGTCCCGGAAGTCATAGTGCCGGGAGAAGTTTCGATAATTATTGACTCAGAGAGGGAGGCCAATGGCTCACTCCCAGTGAGGGACGCCGATGGCTCGGTCCCAGTGAGGGAGGCCGATGGATCGGTCCCAGTGGGGGAGGTAGACGGCTCGGTCCCAGTAAAAGAATCCAAGGTGCTGACCCCAGCGGGGTTCCCGGAGGCCACTGCCCCAGCGGGGTTCCCGGAGGCCACTGCCCCAGCGGGGTTCCCGGAGGCCACTGCCCCAGCGGGGTTCCCGAAGGCCACTGCCCCGGGTGGGGTTCAGAAAGTCACTGCCCCGGGTGGGGTTCAGAAAGTCACTGCCCCGGGTGGGGTTCAGAGAGTCACTGCCCCGGGTGGGGTTCAGAGAGTCACTGCCCCGGGTGGGGTTCAGAAAGTCACTGCCCCGGGTGGGGTTCAGAAAGTCACTGCCCCGGGTGGGGTTCAGAGAGTCTCAGCCTCGAGTAAGGTCAATAGTGACCAGGTCCTAGCAAAGCACTCCAGTCAGTCAGATGGGAAGGAAACAGATCCTGACTCTGTTGATATCTCAACATCCATAATCTTTGATGGGGACTTAGCCCAATTTCTGGCGCTTTACAAACACTATTACATTATTATGTTGTCTAGACCATTTCTGGGCATCACTTCAGAAAACCTTGTGCTCTATCTGATTTATTCTTTTAGAGGAGAGCCTTTTGAGTGGGCGACCAGCCTAATGAAAGCTGAAGATCCCATTCTTCAGGATCCCCCAGCATTCAGTGATGCAATTATTAAAAGATATGGTTCCAAAGAAATTGGTTCAGCTTCCTCTAAGTCACCCGTCTTGTCTGCTGAGAGTCCACCAAATACTGTAAACTCGGCACAAGAGTCCCAGCCCGTTGTTTTTACTGCAGGATGTGCTTTTCTGACTTCTTCTTCTAATAGGAGTACTTTGCCTGAAAGTTCAGCTCCCAAGGGTAAGAAACCTATCTCTGATTTGAACGCAGCCTTGCTGGGTGGTACCATCAGTTCAGACAATGTTTGGGGAATTACCTTGGTCAGACCTAAAGAGCTTTGTAAAAAGAAGAAGAAGAAAAATAAATAATTTTTGACTCTTGCCTTGATAAAAAAAAAAAAAAAGATTTTTTTCCCTTGTCTTGTGTCCAGTGGCCACCGTCAAGGGGAGGGCACTGTTACAAGCTGTTGTTACAGCTTGTTTCTGTTTTCTTGTCTGTTAGACCAGTGTGTCAGGTTTTTTTTTTTTTGTATCCCTTGTTTTGGATAGTCTGTATTTTGGGGTCCTTTGACCCCTCCTCAAGGGGGGGGGGGGTACTGTTATGAGCCACGGCTGTGGCTCATTCCTGTTTTGCATGTCGGTTAGGTATTTTATGTTATACTTCTGTTTATGTTCCCCGTGGGTGTCATGGGGTGCTTGGAGCTCTCCCTTAAGGAGAGGATACTGTTATGAACCACAGGTAGTGGTTCATTCCTATTTTATGTTTATAAGTTGTCTTGCAGGCTAGGATTTCCCGTTGCTCTGTTTAAGAATACTCTTGTTTGTTGCCGGTGGTGAGTCTGTGTAATTGCAGCTTGTTCCCATGTGTTCAGCCTCACCTGGCTGCTAATTGCATCTTGTCAGTTTGGAGTCATGCAACAGGGCAGCTGCATCACATAATTAATTAGGCCTCTCTGTTATATGCTGGCTGAGTCAATTCACAGACGCTGGTGATATTTCTAGGTTTCCAGTCTGCTTGAGTTCTGAGCTTGTTCCTGCCAGTTCCTGAGCTCCTGTGTAGCAGTGTCTGTCGAGCTGCTTCCTGTGTCGATTCCTGTGTCAGTCCCTGTGTCGATTCCTGTGTCTGATCCCGTGTCCTGCCGTGAAGCGTTCCTGTCCAGAAGTCCTGTGGCTTTGCCTATGCCTGGTCGAGTTTCTGGCTTCTTGGTGTCCATCGGTCTGTCGTTTGGGATTCTGCCTGTCCTCCAGTTCTGAGAGTCTGTGTCGGCAGCATTGGGGGTTCCTGTCCGTTTGCCAGTATTCGTAGCGGTTCCGTGAGTAGCGGCTCTGCCGCGTCCGTCGGCCTAGGCCGCTGTATTCCGTTATTATTTCTGTCACTGGTGTTTTGCAGAGGGTTCTGCTTATGCTGTCACCGCCGGTACACAAAAGTATTGTGTCAGCGTGTGGTCAGCATTTCCTTTGTTGTTCTTTTCCTTTGGCGGCAAGCCACACATACTTTGGTTTTAGGTTTGTTAGTTGCCCCTGGCCTTGTTGTTTAGTTAGAGGGCCCCTTGTTAAATCCCTGTCTCGGTTCACTCTTTGTCTCTCATTAAGACCTGAGGGGGCATCGAAGTTGGGCAGACGTAATCCGCCCTTCAAACGCGGCTGCCATGGGCTCAAGCAACCATAGTCTCGCAAGAGTGTACTGACAGCACGGGCGAGACAACGGAGATAGGGCGCCAGGGGCTATTCCCTTTCCATTCCCCTTTCCCAGCATTACGTCCTGGTGCTCTGGACTCACTTCATAACATCTCCCTTGTTCTGAGCACAAGGAACCTAACAGCCGCTATGTGTAAAAAGGGGGAATCTGCCTTCCGCAATGTGTAAAAATGGGGAATCTGCCTGCCGCCATGTGTAAAAATGGGGGACTGCCTGCCGCAATGTGTAAAAAGGGGGAATCTGCCTGCCGCAATGTGTAAAAACGGGGGACTGCCTGCCGCAATGTGTAAAAAGGGGGAATCTGCCTGCCGCAATGTGTAAAAACGGGGGACTGCCTGCCGCAATGTGTAAAAAGGGGGAATCTGCCTGCCGCAATGTGTAAAAAGGGGGACTGCCTGCCGCTATGTGTAAAAATGGGGAATCTGCCTGCCGCTATGTGTAAAAAGGGGGAATCTGCCTGCCGTAATGTGTAAAAAGGGGGACGCTGTCTGCCGTAATGTGTAACAAGGGCACGCTGTCTGCCGTAATGTGTAAAAAGCGGACGCTGTCTGCCGTTATGTGTAAAAAGTGCACGCTGTCTGCCGCTATGTTTAACAAGTGCACGCTGTCTGCCGTTATGTGTAAAAAGGGGACGCTGTCTGCCGTTATGTGTAAAAAGTGCACGCTGTCTGCCGTTATGTGTAAAAAGGGGCACGCTGTCTGCCGTTATGTGTAAAAAGTGGACGCTGTCTGCCGCTATGTTTAACAAGGGCACGCTGTCTGCCGTTATGTGTAAAAAGTGTACGCTGTCTGCCGCTATGTGTAACAAGGGCACGCTGTCTGCCGTTATGTGTAAAAAGGGGACGCTGTCTGCCGTTATGTGTAAAAAGTGCACGCTGTCTGCCGTAATGTGTAAAAAGGGGGACGCTGTCTGCCGTAATGTGTAAAAAGGGGGATGCTGTCTGCCGTAATGTGTAAAAAGGGGCCGCTGTCTGCCGTAATGTGTAAAAAGAGGAATCTGTCCGCTGTAAGGTGTAAAAGGGTCTCTACCTGGTGTAGTGGTGCTACTGTGTGGCGTAATTTGAAGACTGGAGACTACTGTGCACCGTTTTATGAATTGGTATTATTTTGTGGCCACACCCCTTCCCCACGAAGCCACGCCACTATGTATTTTTGCATGCGCCTACGGCGCGCACTGCCCCTGTTTTGCATGCAGGGGTGGGGCTCCGATGCCGTTTCTTGCACACAGTGCTAAAATGTCTAGTTACGGCACTGTTGCTAGGTATCCATTTCTCTGGCCCTGAGCAGGTCCCCCTCACCATATCCTCCCCAGGGGCGAGGGGGTGGACTTGGATGGGATGTGGGGGGGGGGGGCAAAGCATTTTGTCGCACCTGGGCCCACCGCTCGCTAGTTCCGCCACTGCTGCTAGTGCATGCATGATAATGTACCAGATTAGTAACAGCAATGCACTGTAGAAAAAACACGCCATTGTCCTGTGCATTATAAATGTTTCATGTGCATAATGCATCATTTAATTGTACAATCTGTAGGATTCCAGAGCAGGGGTTGGAGCCGTATTTGCCTACCTGACCCTCTCCATGAGGGAGAAAATGCTCTGTTCCTGGACTTTCCTGGTAATGTATGATTGCCATCACCTGTGGTGAAACACCTTTCTTATCAATTACCTAGCTCACCACAGGTGATGGCAATCATACATTACCAGGAAAGTCCAGGAACAGAGCATTTTCTCCCTCATGGAGAGGGTCAGGTAGGCAAGTATGGGTGGGGGGCCAGGCAGTGTGGCCCACCGGGGTTTCCTCTGAGCCCCTATGGGCCAGTCCGGCCCTGCGTCAAGGGCAACGGACGTCATCAGCTGTCAGGAGACCCGCTGGATCAGGTGGAATGCCGAAGCCCAGTTATATAATACAAGGATTAATTTAGAATTTTAAGAGACGCCAACCAAAACTAAATTTTTAATTTAGTGAGGACGAATACTTTAAGGGGCAGCTGTCACCTGTGCTGTATACCTATGTGAGTCTAAAGAGCTTATGCTGTATTTGGGTCTTATATTTACATCATACAGTAGTTGCCTACCCTCCCTCATTCTACAGGAGACTCCCTGAAATAGCAGAAATCTCCCTCTCTCCCTGAATAGTCCAGCAATCTCCCTGATTGTACCTTACCCCCATTATATAGCTGTTACATTCTTGGGGGGAAAAACTAAATCACAGATAGACACATTCAAATGGGATCATCAGTGCTATTTCACTGCATTGGTCATATGGCGCAATGATCCCTATGGCTACATGCATTTTAAATAAAGTTTCTCATGGCCACTTACAGTATATGGAACCTCTTTTAAAGCACAATACACAAACAATTTTTGTGTCTTTTCTTCAACAAGTAGATCTTACTAACTTTGGGGCTCATTTACATTTGGATGTAAGTCATTTGTATGACACGCCTCTCAGATGTAGCGGTACATGTCCGCACTGATAGGTGTTACTTTCACATCTCCCTGACATGCTTTTTCAAAAGTAGGCAAGTATGATTTACAGTTATAATTCTGTGGAGACCGACCATTGACAGAACAATCCAAAACTGTTGTTTCAATGAGCAGGAATTTACCATTCTTAACACTGGGGGTCATTCCGAGTTGATCGCTCGCTAGCAGTTTTTAGCAGTCGTGCAAACGCTAAGCCGCCGCCCACTGGGAGTGTATTTTAGCTTAGCAGAAGTGTGAACGAAAGGATCGCAGAGCGGCTACAAAATAAAATTGTGCAGTTTTAGAGTAGCTCCAGACCTACTCAGCACTTGCGATGACTTCAGACTGTTCAGTTCCTGTTTTGACGTCACAAACACTCCCTGCGTTCGCCCAGCCACGCCTGCGTTTTTCCTGGCACGCCTGCGTTTTTCCGAACACTCCCTGAAAACGGTCAGTTGACACCCAGAAACGCCCACTTCATGTCAATCACTCTGCGGCCAGCAGTGCGACTGAAAAGCTTCGTTAGACCTTGTGTAAAAATACATCGGCATTTGTGAAAGTATGTCGCGCGTGCGCATTGCGCCGCATATGCATGCGCAGAAGTGCCGGTTTTTTCATAATCGCAGCGCAGCGAACTTTTTCAGCTAGCGTTCAACTCAGAATGACCCCCACTGTGTGAAAAAATGCTAATTTCACCTATAACCAGATAGCAGAGGTTGTCACTTTAAGCAATTACATCTAATATTTGTAGAGGAATTAGGATTAACATTTTACTGCTTGTTTCCCTTAAGACACAGCCTCCTGCCAGCTCAAGGTGCAGTCTACGATGGCCTCCTCCAGGTCTTGTAAGTTAACTGGTTCCCTTACACATGATAAGCATCAATAGGAGGGAGCTGGCAGAGAGTGAAGAGTTTTTTTCTTTTCCAGAAGCATACCTTGAAACACTATGCGAGAGATCGATGTGAAAGGCGTTTTTGGCAGAGGGCGAGGATATTGTCTCGGCACTGTGGGAAAATGTTTAATGCTCAAACATTTCCTTAAAATTAGATTACAAAGGAACATTATAGGTCTTAGAGTAAAAGCTTCCGTGTCAGGGCGGTTCTTGTAGTAGGGTATAGACCATTATCTTGAGGCCAAACGAATCAAGCCCTCTGGCACAGAGTAAGTGCCCAAAGACCATACATGACCCATAGGTGGTTAAACTGGTGCACAAACCTCTTCTTAGAGTTTTTGAGCTACTGATGGGGCTTTTCTCATCCCTTTTCTGGTCTATTTAATATTCTATCCAGAGGTTTACTAAAAGGTAACCTAGGTATTCCCTCCCCAAAATCTTGTGTATTATCAAGGCTTGCCATGAGCCCCCTCTGTCTGTCATGCGTTCCATTGGTAGTGAGCCACTAACATCTTTGCAAAATACTGTACAAATAAAAATAGTTTTCTCATTGTATTCTAAATAAGTTCTCTTTACTGTGTAGATAGATTTTAACACGATCCACCCACTAAACCCTTTCCCGCCCATCATTAGACAGCAGAAAGGTCTGGTTCACCCAAACTTTGATGTCTTCTACTTATACCTCCAGACACGATTTAGTCTTGTAGGACAAGAGTAAATTAACATTAATTTGTTGTTGAAGAAGGGGGCTACCACCTGATTGGGTGGCAGTGCTTCCTGTCGTATCAGCTGACACATTTGCAAAGGCTCCTTTTACAACTTTTGAATTTGTTTATAAACTTCTTCTCCTCCAATTGACTTGATGAGGTCTAAGAGCCGATTAGAAGTCCCGGAGAAGGGGTCTTGGTCTTTTTTGCTCTTTAGTGTGCTGTAGGAGGTGTGAGATTATTGGGGAAAGATATTCATGTGGCACTGTTTCAATTGTCCCATTCTAGCAGCAGAACAGCTAGTGGGCATTGCCTTGTTTACTGACTATAATAGGCACTGCTTTATTTTCTATGAAATAAGGTCCTATGGTACGGGACTAAGAAAAAAACGTGCTCACCTAAAGCGCTGAGGATTCTGTGGCCAGGTCAGTGTTTCCCTGATCTAGTAGCTGGAAAGTAGGGGGGAGGGCGTCTGGTGATACAAATGTTAAGTTATAACATCGATCACGGTAGAAAAATTCCTGTTTCTGTCAAAATAAAAGAATGCTGGTACTCAGTAATTACTTGATTATTTTGGATATAATGGAAAGTTCTGAGGTCCGTTTCCAAATCACAGGATGGTGCCGACTTGCCATCAGATGTGTTATCAGCACCTGATGATGTCGACAAAATATACCACTACCGTGGTGACGGGAATGCCAGAATTATTTAAAATTAACCAAATTTTAAGCACAAAAGTGCTAAACCATAGATCAGTGAATGTGAAGTTGTGTGACTGCAGCTAAGGAATGGGTAGAAGACAGTATGGAGATAACATGGGGGAATGCACAGGGGCTCAGGTGAGAGCGTTCTGTAGTCGGTTGAAGAAGATTCCCAGTTTAATTAGAATGCAGTAACTGTTGACCATATCCTATCTGCAGTATCAGTGCGTTATAATGACAGATGGTAACAGCACTGATCTTCTCCCTCCATGACTGTTCCTTATGAGGTCTCCAAGGACAATGTATTTTGGGAAACCAATTCAGGGGTTGGTACACACATACCAAAGTGATGACCATCCTCCTTAACCAGTAAATTATTTCAGAAACAAATTGTTACACCTGTGCTACCACAATACTGCAGCCCTTTACACTCAGGAAGCACCATAATCAGCTTCCTAGACTAGAATGAAAACATTGTATTGAGTGTGCATGGCGCTGTATGCTGAATTAAACAGTCTTTCCTTAGGAAAAAACTTTCTCTGGCAAAGCAGTCTTCTAACACACCGTAACCAATGGAAACAAACTAACATTCGGGTTCTCACTCGCAGACTCTGAAAGGTTTCCTTAGGGCTGGACCCAAACACAGGGTGGCATAGACACGTATACGATGGTAGATACACTTGAGAAAAAGCACTTACATGAGTTTTCTATCCCGCGTTCATATAGCAGTATCTTTTAGCAGATCACCTTTCCACATCAAACTAGGTAATCCACATAAAAAAATTTAATAATGAAAAAGTATTCACAGGGTCTCGGAAAACACGGAGGAACAGTACTCAGGAGCGGTGAGATGCTACCGCCCCATCTCTCTTCTTCCATTTCTCTCGAAACTACTTGAATGACTGGTCTACAGCCATCTCACAAGCTACCTCTCTGACAACTCCAGCCTTGATCCACTACAAATTTTTGCCCACTCCACTCCACTGAGACTGCCCTGGTGAAAGTCATCAATGACCTGCTTTCGGCCAAATCCAGGGGCCACTTCTGTCTGCTTATCCTTCTGGACCTCTCTGCTGTCTTTGACACCGTGGATCATCCTCTCCTCCTCCGCACATTCCAAAACATTGGCCTCTCTAGCACTGTCCTTGACTGGTTTACCTCTTACCTCACTAACCACTCCTTCTCTGTGTCTGCCTCTGGCACCACCTCACACCCTTCCATCCTTCCTATTGGTGTCCCTCAGGGTTCTGTCCTCGGCTCCCTTTTGTTCTCCCTGTACACCTCCTCCCTGGGTGCGCTTATTAACTCCTTTGGCCTTCAATACCACCTCTATACTGATGACACACAACTCTACCTCTCCTCTCCTGATCTGTCCCCCTCTGTCCTGTCTCAGGTTTCCAGCTGTCTCTCCGTCATCTCCTCCTGGATGTCTGAGCGCTCTCTGTAGCTCAACATGGACAAATCTAAGCTCATTATCTTTCCCCAGCCAGCGTAAAAGAAACCCTACCAATATCCCTATCACTGTTGACAACACCACCATCTCCCCCGTTCCCCATTTCCGCTGCTTGGGCATCACTCTTGACACCAACCTCTCCTTTTCACCCCACATCCAAGCTCTGGCGCAATCCTGCCGGTTCCAGCTATGCAACATTGCTCGCATCAGGCCATTTCTCTCCCAGAGTGCAACCAAACTTAAAATCCACTCACTGGTCATCTCATGGCTCGACTACTGTAATGTTCTCACTGGCCTCACTTGCTCCCATCTTGCTTACCTCCAATCTGTCCTCAACTCCGCAGCTAGGCTTAGCTTCCTCTCCTGCCGCTCCACATCTGCCACTCCCCTTCGACAAAGTCTGCACTGGCCCTCATTCCCCTACAGAATCATCTTCAAACACCTCACCCTCACATACAAGGCCATCTTTAATTCCACTGCTCCCTACATCTCCAACCTCCTCTCCCTTCTAACTCCCTCCCGCCCCCTACGGTCGGCCAATGACCGTCGCCTCTCCCCTACCCTGGACACAGCTTCCGATGCTCGAGTTCAAGATTTTGCCCGTGCTGCACCCCTTCAGTGGAACGCGCTCCCCCGCTCCATCAGACTCTCCCTGACCTTGCAAAGCTTCAAATGGGCACTGAAAACCCACCTATTCATCAAAGTGTACCCTTCTGATGCATAACCTAGTCCTGAGGCTACTCCTCCATCCCCCTGCCTCATGTCTTGCCATCAGGCTACCTTCCGTTTGCTTGCACCTAATGTCATCTGTATGTCGCCCCTTCCCACTAGATTGTTAGCGCTTCAGAGCAGGGCCCTCTTTCCTCTTGTTGTCAATGCCGTTTTCTCGACACATTTCACTCACAGCTCTCTCCTATTCAGCGGCCATTTTTACCTGCTTTTTCTCCCGCCGGTAAAGGCTCATTTCTATCTATGGTCACCAACGCCAAGTAGTACACTGATTACTCCCTCACTACTTACATCTAAGCTGTATTATGTATTGAGAATTGTGGTGCTCTTTGTTACCTGTACTCTATTTCTGTTATTTATTTACTGTAATGCTAAGTTTTGTCTCCCTGTACTGTCCTTTGTACGACGCTGCAAAACACTTGTGGCGCCCTATAAATAAAATTTTATAATAATAATAATAATCCCGACACTGGCATCCAGAATGGGTACACCATCCCGGGACCAGGATTCCGACAGCCAGAATACCGAACGAGAAGAGACCGCGGCGCAAGGCAGGTAAGCCGCGGAAAGAGGAAGGTTAGGTTTAGGCTGCGGGGGGGCAGTTAGAGTTAAACTGCACCCCGGGGGGGTAGGGTTAGGCTGCGGGGAGGGGGGGTTAGGCACCCCCCTCCGAGGGTTAGAGATAGGTTGCAAAGGGTGAGGGTTAGGTTTAGGCAGCGGGGAGAGGGGGTTAGGTTTAGGCACCTATGGGGTTAGTTAGGGTTAGGCACCAAGGGGGAGGTTTGAGATAGGCTGTGGGGAGGGACGGTTAGGGGGTTGGGGAGAGGGGAGAACCCCCCTTACTCACCCCTGTTGGCTTCGTTTTAATCAGGATCCTGGCGTCGGTATTTTGACCGCCGGGATCCCATAAGTCGGTAACTCATACTACTCCCGATGCCGGCATGTTCAATGTCGACTGTGTTGCCAACATTAAGAATGTTGGGGCGGATGTATTAACTAGAGATGAGCGCCTGAAATTTTTCGGGTTTTGTGTTTTGGTTTTGGGTTCGGTTCCGCGGCCGTGTTTTGGGTTCGAACGCGTTTTGGCAAAACCTCACCGAATTATTTTTGTCGGATTCGGGTGTGTTTTGGATTAGGGTGTTTTTTTCAAAAAACCCTAAAAAACAGCTTAAATCATAGAATTTGGGGGTAATTTTGATCCCAAAGTATTATTAACCTCAAAAAACATAATTTACACTCATTTTCAGCCTATTCTGAACACATCACACCTCACAATATTATTTTTAGTCCTAAAATTTGCACCGAGGTCGCTGTGTGAGTAAGATAAGCGACCCTAGTGGCCGACACAAACACCGGGCCCATCTAGGAGTGGCACTGCAGTGTCACGCAGGATGTCCCTTCCAAAAAACCCTCCCCAAACAGCACATGACGCAAAGAAAAAAAGAGGCGCAATGAGGTAGCTGTGTGAGTAAGATTAGCGACCCTAGTGGCCGACACAAACACCGGGCCCATCTAGGAGTGGCACTGCAGTGTCACGCAGGATGTCCCTTCCAAAAAACCCTCCCCAAACAGCACATGACGCAAAGAAAAAAAGAGGCGCAATGAGGTAGCTGACTGTGTGAGAAAGATAAGCGACCCTAGTGGCCGACACAAACACCGGGCCCATCTAGGAGTGGCACTGCAGTGTCACGCAGGATGGCCCTTCCAAAAAACCCTCCCCAAACAGCACATGACGCAAAGAAAAAAAGAGGCGCAATGAGGTAGCTGACTGTGTGAGTAAGATTAGCGACCCTAGTGGCCGACACAAACACCGGGCACATCTAGGAGTGGCACTGCAGTGTCACGCAGGATGTCCCTTCCAAAAAACCCTCCCCAAACAGCACATGACGCAAAGAAAAAAAGAGGCGCAATGAGGTAGCTGTGTGAGTAAGATTAGCGACCCTAGTGGCCGACACAAACACCGGGCCCATCTAGGAGTGGCACTGCAGTGTCACGCAGGATGTCCCTTCCAAAAAACCCTCCCCAATCAGCACATGATGCAAAGAAAAAGAAAAGAAAAAAGAGGTGCAAGATGGAATTATCCTTGGGCCCTCCCACCCACCCTTATGTTGTATAAACAAAACAGGACATGCACACTTTAACCAACCCATCATTTCAGTGACAGGGTCTGCCACACGACTGTGACTGATATGACGGGTTGGTTTGGACCCCCCCCAAAAAAGAAGCAATTAATCTCTCCTTGCACAAACTGGCTCTACAGAGGCAAGATGTCCACCTCATCTTCACCCTCCGATATATCACCGTGTACATCCCCCTCCTCACAGATTATCAATTCGTCCCCACTGGAATCCACCATCTCAGCTCCCTGTGTACTTTGTGGAGGCAATTGCTGCTGGTCAATGTCTCCGCGGAGGAATTGATTATAATTCATTTTAATGAACATCATCTTCTCCACATTTTCTGGATGTAACCTCGTACGCCGATTGCTGACAAGGTGAGCGGCGGCACTAAACACTCTTTCGGAGTACACACTTGTGGGAGGGCAACTTAGGTAGAATAAAGCCAGTTTGTGCAAGGGCCTCCAAATTGCCTCTTTTTCCTGCCAGTATAAGTACGGACTGTGTGACGTGCCTACTTGGATGCGGTCACTCATATAATCCTCCACCATTCTATCAATGTTGAGAGAATCATATGCAGTGACAGTAGACGACATGTCCGTAATCGTTGTCAGGTCCTTCAGTCCGGACCAGATGTCAGCATCAGCAGTCGCTCCAGACTGCCCTGCATCACCGCCAGCGGGTGGGCTCGGAATTCTGAGCCTTTTCCTCGCACCCCCAGTTGCGGGAGAATGTGAAGGAGGAGATGTTGACAGGTCGCGTTCCGCTTGACTTGACAATTTTGTCACCAGCAGGTCTTTCAACCCCAGCAGACCTGTGTCTGCCGGAAAGAGAGATCCAAGGTAGGCTTTAAATCTAGGATCGAGCACGGTGGCCAAAATGTAGTGCTCTGATTTCAACAGATTGACCACCCGTGAATCCTTGTTAAGCGAATTAAGGGCTGCATCCACAAGTCCCACATGCCTAGCGGAATCGCTCCGTGTTAGCTCCTTCTTCAATGCCTCCAGCTTCTTCTGCAAAAGCCTGATGAGGGGAATGACCTGACTCAGGCTGGCAGTGTCTGAACTGACTTCACGTGTGGCAAGTTCAAAGGGCATCAGAACCTTGCACAACGTTGAAATCATTCTCCACTGCACTTGAGACAGGTGCATTCCACCTACTATATCGTGCTCAATTGTATAGGCTTGAATGGCCTTTTGCTGCTCCTCCAACCTCTGAAGCATATAGAGGGTTGAATTCCACCTCGTTACCACTTCTTGCTTCAGATGATGGCAGGGCAGGTTCAGTAGTTTTTGGTGGTGCTCCAGTTTTCTGTACGTGGTGCCTGTACGCCGAAAGTGTCCCGCAATTCTTCTGGCCACCGACAGCATCTCTTGCACGCCCCTGTCGTTTTTTAAAAAATTCTGCACCACCAAATTCAAGGTATGTGCAAAACATGGGACGTGCTGGAATTGGCCCAGATTTAATGCACACACAATATTGCTGGCGTTGTCCGATGCCACAAATCCACAGGAGAGTCCAATTGGGGTAAGCCATTCCGCGATGATCTTCCTCAGTTGCCGTAAGAGGTTTTCAGCTGTGTGCGTATTCTGGAAAGCGGTGATACAAAGCGTAGCCTGCCTAGGAAAGAGTTGGCGTTTGCGAGATGCTGCTACTGGTGCCGCCGCTGCTGTTCTTGCGGCGGGAGTCCATACATCTACCCAGTGGGCTGTCACAGTCATATAGTCCTGACCCTGCCCTGCTCCACTTGTCCACATGTCCGTGGTTAAGTGGACATTGGGTACAGCTGCATTTTTTAGGACACTGGTGACTCTTTTTCTGAGGTCTGTGTACATTTTCGGTATCGCCTGCCTAGAGAAATGGAACCTAGATGGTATTTGGTACCGGGGACACAGTACCTCCAACAAGTCTCTAGTTGGCTCTGCAGTAATGATGGATACCGGAACCACGTTTCTCACCACCCAGGATGCCAAGGCCTCAGTTATCCGCTTTGCAGTAGGATGACTGCTGTGATATTTCATCTTCCTCGCAAAGGACTGTTGAACAGTCAATTGCTTACTGGAAGTAGTACAAGTGGGCTTACGACTTCCCCTCTGGGATGACCATCGACTCCCAGCGGCAACAACAGCAGCGCCAGCAGCAGTAGGCGTTACACGCAAGGATGCATCGGAGGAATCCCAGGCAGGAGAGGACTCGTCAGACTTGCCAGTGACATGGCCTGCAGGACTATTGGCATTCCTGGGGAAGGAGGAAATTGACACTGAGGGAGTTGGTGGGGTGGTTTGCGTGAGCTTGGTTACAAGAGGAAGGGATTTACTGGTCAGTGGACTGCTTCCGCTGTCACCCAAAGTTTTTTAACTTGTCACTGACTTATTATGAATGCGCTGCAGGTGACGTATAAGGGAGGATGTTCCGAGGTGGTTAACGTCCTTACCCCTACTTATTACAGCTTGACAAAGGGAACACACGGCTTGACACCTGTTGTCCGCATTTCTGGTGAAATACCTCCACACCGAAGAGCTGATTTTTTTGGTATTTTCACCTGGCATGTCAACGGCCATATTCCTCCCACGGACAACAGGTGTCTCCCCGGGTGCCTGACTTAAACAAACCACCTCACCATCAGAATCCTCCTGGTCAATTTCCTCCCCAGCGCCAGCAACACCCATATCCTCCTCATCCTGGTGTACTTCAACACTGACATCTTCAATCTGACTATCAGGAACTGGACTGCGGGTGCTCCTTCCAGCACTTGCAGGGGGCGTGCAAATGGTGGAAGGCGCATGCTCTTCACCTCCAGTGTTGGGAAGGTCAGGCATCGCAACCGACACAATTGGACTCTCCTTGTGGATTTGGGATTTCGAAGAACGCACAGTTCTTTGCGGTGCTTTTGCCAGCTTGAGTCTTTTCATTTTTCTAGCGAGAGGCTGAGTGCTTCCATCCTCATGTGAAGCTGAACCACTAGCCATGAACATAGGCCAGGGCCTCAGCCGTTCCTTGCCACTCCGTGTGGTAAATGGCATATTGGCAAGTTTACGCTTCTCCTCCGACAATTTTATTTTAGGTTTTGGAGTCCTTTTTTTTCTGATATTTGGTGTTTTGGATTTGACATGCTCTGTACTATGACATTGGGCATCGGCCTTGGCAGACGACGTTGCTGGCATTTCATCGTCTCGGCCATGACTAGTGGCAGCAGCTTCAGCACGAGGTGGAAGTGGATCTTGATCTTTCCCTAATTTTGGAACCTCAACTTTTTTGTTCTCCATATTTTATAGGCAGAACTAAAAGGCACCTCAGGTAAACAATGGAGATGGATGGATTGGATACTAGTATTGGATACCTGCCGACTGCCGACACAGAGGTAGCCACAGCCGTGAACTACCGCACTGTACACTGGTTGATAAAGAGATAGTAGTATACTCGTAACAACTAGTATGACACTATGACGACGGTATAAAGAATGAAAAAAAAACCACGGTTAGGTGGTATATATTATAATAATAATACAATTATGGATGGACGGACTGCCTGCCGACTGCCGACACAGAGGTAGCCACAGCCGTGAACTACCGCACTGTACACTGGTTGATAAAGAGATAGTAGTATACTCGTAACAACTAGTATGACACTATGACGACGGTATAAAGAATGAAAAAAAAACCACGGTTAGGTGGTATATATTATAATAATAATACAATTATGGATGGACGGACTGCCTGCCGACTGCCGACACAGAGGTAGCCACAGCCGTGAACTACCGCACTGTACACTGGTTGATAAAGAGATAGTAGTATACTCGTAACAACTAGTATGACACTATGACGACGGTATAAAGAATGAAAAAAAAACCACGGTTAGGTGGTATATATTATAATAATAATACAATTATGGATGGACGGACTGCCTGCCGACTGCCGACACAGAGGTAGCCACAGCCGTGAACTACCGCACTGTACACTGGTTGATAAAGAGATAGTAGTATACTCGTAACAACTAGTATGACACTATGACGACGGTATAAAGAATGAAAAAAAAACCACGGTTAGGTGGTATATATTATAATAATAATACAATTATGGATGGACGGACTGCCTGCCGACTGCCGACACAGAGGTAGCCACAGCCGTGAACTACCGCACTGTACACTGGTTGATAAAGAGATAGTAGTATACTCGTAACAACTAGTATGACACTATGACGACGGTATAAAGAATGAAAAAAAAACCACGGTTAGGTGGTATATATTATAATAATAATACAATTATGGATGGACGGACTGCCTGCCGACTGCCGACACAGAGGTAGCCACAGCCGTGAACTACCGCACTGTACACTGGTTGATAAAGAGATAGTAGTATACTCGTAACAACTAGTATGACACTATGACGACGGTATAAAGAATGAAAAAAAAACCACGGTTAGGTGGTATATATTATAATAATAATACAATTATGGATGGACGGACTGCCTGCCGACTGCCGACACAGAGGTAGCCACAGCCGTGAACTACCGCACTGTACACTGGTTGATAAAGAGATAGTAGTATACTCGTAACAACTAGTATGACACTATGACGACGGTATAAAGAATGGAAAAAAAACCACGGTTAGGTGGTATATATTATAATAATAATACAATTATGGATGGACGGACTGCCTGCCGACTGCCGACACAGAGGTAGCCACAGCCGTGAACTACCGCACTGTACACTGGTTGATAAAGAGATAGTAGTATACTCGTAACAACTAGTATGACACTATGACGACGGTATAAAGAATGAAAAAAAAACCACGGTTAGGTGGTATATATTATAATAATAATACAATTATGGATGGACGGACTGCCTGCCGACTGCCGACACAGAGGTAGCCACAGCCGTGAACTACCGCACTGTACACTGGTTGATAAAGAGATAGTAGTATACTCGTAACAACTAGTATGACACTATGACGACGGTATAAAGAATGAAAAAAAAACCACGGTTAGGTGGTATATATTATAATAATAATACAATTATGGATGGACGGACTGCCTGCCGACTGCCGACACAGAGGTAGCCACAGCCGTGAACTACCGCACTGTACACTGGTTGATAAAGAGATAGTAGTATACTCGTAACAACTAGTATGACACTATGACGACGGTATAAAGAATGAAAAAAAACCACGGTTAGGTGGTATATATTATAATAATAATACAATTATGGATGGACGGACTGCCTGCCGACTGCCGACACAGAGGTAGCCACAGCCGTGAACTACCGCACTGTACACTGGTTGATAAAGAGATAGTAGTATACTCGTAACAACTAGTATGACACTATGACGACGGTATAAAGAAAGAAAAAAAAATACCACGGTTAGGTGGTATATATTGTAATACAATTATGGATGGACGGACTGCCTGCCGAGTTCCGACTGCCGACACAGAGGTAGCCACAGCCGTGAACTACCGCACTGTACTGTGTCTGCTGCTAATATAGACTGGTTGATAAAGAGATAGTATACAATACATACAACAATATACTACTATACTGGTGGTCAGGCACTGGTCACCACTAGTCACACTGGCAGTGGCACTCCTGCAGCAAAAGTGTGCACTGTTTAATTTTAAATTAATATAATATTATGTACTCCTGGGGGCTCCTGCTATAACAACCTGCAGTGCTCCCCAGTCTCCCCCACAATTATTATAAGCTTTGCCTTTTATACATTGATGTGCAGCACACTGGGCTGAGCTGAGTGCACACAGACTGAGTCACACTGTGTGACTGGCTGCTGCTGTGTATCGTTTTTTTTCAGGCAGAGAACGGATATAGCAGAGAACGGATATATTAAAATAAATAAAAGTTAACTAACAACAACTGCACTGGTCACTGTGGTAAACTCTGTCTGACTCTGCACAATCTCTCTCTCTCTTCTAATCTAATTTCTAATGGAGAGGACGCCAGCCACGTCCTCTCCCTATCAATCTCAATGCACGTGTGAAAATGGCGGCGACGCGCGGCTCCTTATATAGAATCCGAGTCTCGCGAGAATCCGACAGCGTCATGATGACGTTCGGGCGCGCTCGGGTTAACCGAGCAAGGCGGGAGGATCCGAGTCTGCTCGGACCCGTGAAAAAAACATGAAGTTCGTGCGGGTTCGGTTTCAGAGAAACCGAACCCGCTCATCTCTAGTATTAACCTGGAGAAGGCATAAGGAAGTGATAAACCAGTGATAAATGCACCAGCCAATCAGATCCTAACTGTTAATTTACATATTGGAGCTGATTGGCTGGTGCGTTTATCACCTTACACTTACCACTGGTTTATCACTTCCTTATGCCAGTCCGGGTTAATACATCTGCCCCATTGTAATTGTAAATGTCAGCATATGACTACATCCACATGGGCACTGGTTCCTGCCTTTTATCCAGCGCAAGAATTAAAAGGTATGCTTTAAATCAAGCTTCAGGTTAACAACTGTAAGAGAATCTAAAGATGGTCAGGAACTCTCCCAGAATTCCGTGTATTCCCTCTCTCTGTATGTGTGATAATAAATATCTCAGGCAACTCTTGCTGGTAATTTGAAGATTTTAAACACAAAATTATTATCTGGTAAATTCCCACCCTTGTGATTATACTATGAACTAACTGCACATGGATTACTGTATGTTCATTTTGCTTGAGAATGGAGTCAGCAAAGAGTTATTACTGTCATATATTAAATCCTATTAAATTACTTCATATATTTAGGGCACATTGCCTGCATTGCAATTAAAATGTACCTATCACCAGTACCTGGTCAAATAAGACAAATTTTCAGGCTGAGCCAGTACACTTGAGTCAGGCCCACCGTGTAGAGACAGCCAATCAGTTTGCAAAGAACTGGTAACATTGTAGCATCGAGTGAATTAATAGGCTACATTGTTAGGCCCCAAAATGGCTGCCTCCACTCTGTGTAGACAGAAGGTAGACTGTAATACTGAAAAATGGGAATTGCTTGACACCAGAGCAATTAAACTCTTCTATTTTCCCAAAACAGGGGCAGATTTGCCTGTATATAATATTAGACAAGAAAAAACTAAAGGGTTTTTCGCACGCACCCTAAGGGCTATTAGTAAGCCCTGTACACTATATGATAATAGAAAATTTAGAGATCTTGGTTACATATATTTTGCAAAATATATAAGCCTCCAGGCCACTTCACGGCGTCTCTATTGCTGGAGGTCCCTAATACTAAGTACAAGTCCAGGGTGTGGACCCCACAAAGCTGGCTCAGGCCCAACCACCTCAGGGCAGCACACCATTGAAATACTAAATTGTTAATATGTGTTAATAAGAAAGAAGCAGGAGCTATGTGTTAGAAAGTGATACAAAAATAAGGGTGGTAGCAAATGACTCAAAAGAGCAGAATGTTACCAGTTAGATTAGATCAGTTTGCCATTATATATTGCTGTACGTAATATTAAGATATTGTTTTTCTGTCATGTTTTGAATCCTTTATCATGTTATATTATTATGAGAGCACACTGTGATTGTTACTTTACAGTAAACTGCTATTCTGGAGGCTATCTCATATAATTTGCTTTTACAAAAAACAAGGTCGTCATGTGTGGTGTTTACTGTTTACAGCCAAAATATAACCTTTACTGTGACCCTGCGCTACAAAGAATATGTGTAGTTGATAAGAGGAACATGAAGTGTGAGGCAACATTGCCACCCATTAGGACGCCTGCTACCTTTGTAAATGGCACCAATAATATACCACTCACAACATAACCCTCTACAGTCCCGATCTAAATTGGACAAACCAGGGCAGGGCTTATCTATGTAGGGCCATGGTGTTGGCAAATGTTGGTTGGGGTAGGTCAAAGTGATAGATTGGGGGGGCATGGTCAAATTTGTCTTAATTTATGGTACAATATTGTTGCCAGGTATGTTCAGGGCAGTAGAGAGCCTAGCCGGGCCCAGGTACGTTTCAGTGGGTGTGGCTTAATCATGGGAGGCGTGGCCCTGCACAGAAGACAATAGTACTTTAAGTACATCCCTGACCACACTGCAGGAGAAGAGCCGCAAGTGCTGCTACCAGGTAGGGAAGGGGGTAGTGGGTACGCGCCGGGACTTGGGCCACCTCTGTCTGTGCTCCTCCATCAGGCCTGGGCCTGGGTAATTAGTACCCGTTTCCCCCCTCTCAGCACTACTGGGTATGGTTGGGATGCAGAAAAATGGAATCTGCGGACGTCACTTCTGCATAGAAATCCTTATTTTTTTCTACTAGAGATTGTGATGATGGGATTTCCAGGAATAATTGCATGTGAAGTCAGAAGAAACATTATCACACAATCTGTGGCTGATCAATACATAGATCTGCATGAAATCTAAAGGCCCCCATACACTAGAGCGATATTGTGCCTTTTGGCATGATATCAACGCATTGGGCCGACGTATCACCAGTAAGTGGACAACATCATGTGTGGTCCACACTGGCGTATCTATAATGTGTGCAGTGTGTGCGGTGCACACGGGCCCCTGGGTCCAGAGGGGGCCCACACCGCACACACTGCACCCATTTCTTCTATACTTACCTTTCTGGTGTCCGGGTGTGGGTCCCTTCTTCTCCCGAGTCCCATTGCCGACAGCCGCAGCAGCGCTGTTAGTGCTCTGTGTGAGCCCTAGAGACTCTGGCACAGTGCCAGGGTCTACAGCGCATGCGCAGGTCTCCGAAAATGGCCGCCGCACCATTTTTTCGGAGACTTGCGCATGCGCTGTAGACTCTGGCACTGTGCCAGAGTCTCTAGGGCTCACACAGAGCACTAACAGCGCTGCTGCCGGCTACGGGAGAGGAGGGGGGGCACGCCCGGAGATTGCACATGGGTCCCCTCCTTTCTAGATGGGTGTAGTATGGCTGACCGGCAGTCTCCTGACCGCAGGTCAGCTTACCGATGCCGGGATCCCGGCAGCATACCGACAGTCGCCACGGGTTCTATTCCCACTTTATGGGTGTCGTGGACACCCACGAGTGGAAATAGTCCCTGTTGGTCGGCATGCCGACCATCGGGATACTGAGCCGGCGGGATGGTGGAGGAGGTCATGTGACTGTCGGTCAGCAGACCGCCGGTCACATGAATACCACCCCCCTAGATACGCCCCTGGTGGTCCACTTACGATTACTATCCAAGGCACGCTCCCGGGGGTTGCAAGCAGGGTTTTCAGATCTTACCTGCAGCAGGGTAATGGGCCCTACACACTTGCCGATATGTGTGGGCGATATGAACAATCTGATTCAGTAATGAACGATAAATCGTTCATATCGCTCAGTGTGTATGCAACAACGATGAACGATGCGTGTCCCCGAGGCCGTTCATCATTAGTTTTCCCTCGTTCTGCATAGCATGCCAATTTGGACGATGGTCGTTAATTGTTGAAATCGACCATCAAGTGTGTAGGGTCTATAAGATCTGGCTGTGTCGCTTGCGATGATGTGCTTTAGCACATCGTGAGTGAGGTGCCCTGGACACACAATATCGTGAGTCCAGGAGCTGCCGGCAGCTGGCGGGGAGTTGAAGGGGTATCATGTGACAGAGCGCATGCCATACCTCGTTTAAGTAGCCAAATCTCAACATAACCCTCTGTTCCACGCTCTCTATGTACCCCATCTGTGTCATCCCTGTCTGTCTACCCCTCCCCTTAGAATGTAAGCTCTCACGAGTAGGGCCCTCTTCCCTCATGTGCTTATACTTTTCTTACTTTAATAATCCTCAACCGCCCAGATCCCACAGTTTTTTGACCACCTGGAACTTATCTCTATGTTTACTGGTGTAGTTATGCTTAGCTGCCCTGTACTTGTCCTATATTGTATTCAACTGTAAGTCACTGTTTTCCTATTTTTTATGTGCATTTGTACTCTGTAATCGGGCGCTGCGGAACCCTTGTGGCGCCATATAAATAAAGGATAATAATAATAATAAATAAATAATAATAAGTGTATGGGCACCTTTAGACTGTGCAAATATTTCCTCATCCCATCCATTTCTTATTCCAGTGTAGCCAGTTTTCAGCCCATAGGTATAATGGAATTTGCATGTGAAATGATAGAGATCAGATTATGTCTAACAAAAACCTTTAAATATTGTCATCTATATTTTATAAATGACAGACAAAATGTGATACCTTATTTCATGGGAACATTTTTGAATGGACGGTATTATCACTATAACTAAGCAATAAAATCTAAACCAGTGGTGGGCAACAGGTGAGCCATCACGTGAGCTGCTGGATTCCGCAACACGTGACCTTCTCCTTACAAAGCAGGGAGGTCATGCAGCACCCCAGAGGAGGAGGAGGGACTGCAAAGCCCTCTGTGCAATGTGCTCTACCTCCTCAAAATGTGGGCTGCAGCAAAGGGGCATGTGGGGAGGTCTGAGGGGCATGTAAGGATGTAGTGAGGCCTGAGGGGAATGTAATAAGATCTGAGGGACATGTAGTGAGTTCTGAGGTGCATGTGTGGAGGTATAAGGGCATGTGAGTAGATATGTTGGGAGGTCTGAGGGGCATGTGAGGGTGTAGTGAGGCCTGAGGGGAATGTAATAAGATCTGAGGGACATGTAGTGAGGTCTGAGGGTCATGTGGGGAGGTATAAGGGCATGTGAGGGGACATGTTGGGAGGTCTGAGGGGCATGTGAGGGTGTAGTGAGGCCTGAGGGGAATGTAATAAGATCTGAGGGACATGTAGTGAGGTCTGAGGGTCATGTGGGGAGGTATAAGGGCATGTGAGTGGACATGTTGGGAGGTCTGAGGGGCATGTGAGGGTGTAGTGAGGCCTGAGGGGAATGTAATAAGATCTGAGGGACATGTAGGGAGGTCTGAGGGTCATGTGGGGAGGTATAAGGGCATGTGAGGGGACATGTTGAGAGGTCTCAGGGGCATGCGAGGATGTAGTGAGGTCTGAGGGGCATTTAATGAGGTCTGCGGGACATGTAGTGAGGTCAGCCGGGCATGTGGGGAGGTATAAGGGGCATGTGAACATGTATTTAGGTCTGAGGAACAGATGGAGAGGTTTGTGGGTCATGTTTAAGCGTGCTCTTAAAACTCATATTATCATCCAAGCTTACCATCTTACCATCCAAGTTCCTCCTCTTAACTCTCCAGACTCTGCATTCTCTAACTCTAATCTAATCCCTTTACCCTATTTGAGTCCGCTCATATTCCATCTGGAATGTGAGTTAGTGCGAGCAGGACCCCTCTCCCACTGTCTCGCTATGAAATGATGTGATTATGTATACTTGTAAATTTGTAAACTTGTCTGTAACCATTTCATTTACTTATGTAATTTTATTGTATGCTTGGGGATGCGGTCAGAATCCTGGCGTTCAGAATCCCGGCAATCGGAATCCCGAAGCCAGAATACCAACACTGCAGGGGTTGAAATGCCGGCGCCAATATCCCGAATGGCGGTATCCCTAAGAAAGGACTGCCAGGATTATAGAGATAGGTAATTCTCAGGGGGGTGGAGCTTAGGTTTAGGATGCGGGCTGAGGGTTAGGGTTAGTGTGTGAGTGTGATAGGGTTAGGCTGCGGGTAGGGAGGCTTAGGGTTAGGCACCCCCCAGGGAGGGTTTAGGTTAGGTTGCAGGGCTGGGAGGGTTAAGTTTAGGCTGCAGGAAGGGGGAAGTAGGGTTAGGCGCCACCGGGGAGGGTTAGGATTAGGCTGCGGTGGTGGAGCTTAGAGTCAGGCTGCGGGAAAGATGGGTTAGGTTTAGGGGGTTTAGGGATCAGGGTTACCTGACTTAAATAGGGTTAGGATTTTAATCAGCGGGATGCCGCTGTCTGTATTTTGACAGCCGCCATTCAAAGCGCCAGGATATTGTATGTATTCCGTATACTCCATCCCCTATATACAGCACAATAGAAATCTAGTGACGCCATAATGTATAACTAAAACATATTCATAATATGGGGAGCTCTAAGAGGCATTGGGGGTGTTCTGAGGTGCATGTATGAAGGTGTGAAGTCGAGTGTAAGAAACTGGAGCAAATGAGGGGCTCTTGGGAAGTATTTTGGGGTAAGTGATCCGGGGCTCCAGAGTTCATTTTGAAACTATATTTCATGCTTGAAAATTGATATTGAATGTTTTGACCTTGTGAGAGTTGGAGGGCGACTTAATCCATGTTATGAGGCATATTTATTCATTGTCAGGTCCTAAACCCGATATCATTTCTTATTGCCACTATACGTGGCATTAAGGAACTAAGGGGGTAATTCAGACCCGATTGCTGCTGTGCGTTTTCTCAAAGGCTGCGGTCAGGTCTGAACTGCACATGCGTATGTACTGCAATGCGCTGGCGTGACGGACCAC
Organism: Pseudophryne corroboree; assembly: GCF_028390025.1. Taxonomy (NCBI): domain Eukaryota; kingdom Metazoa; phylum Chordata; class Amphibia; order Anura; family Myobatrachidae; genus Pseudophryne; species Pseudophryne corroboree. The sequence goes on from NC_086454.1 coordinate 50,980,365, forward strand.
AGCAACGAGGAGCGCCGGTCAGCGACGGGATGGTGCGAAAAATCTGAATGCACCGGCGATCACAAGGAGAATGACAGGAAGAGGGCGTTTGTGGGTGGCAACTGACCGTTTGTAAGGAGTGTCCGGAAAAACGCAGGAGGGACCCGGCGTTTGAAGGGAGGGTTTCTGACGTCCGCTACGGCCCGATCATCGCAGCGGCAGTGTAAGTCCTGGGCTGAGCAGAAAATGCACAAACTGTTGTGCAGTTCTGCTACAAATGCGATCGCACACCTGCACACATCCAAACCCCTCCCACTCTCTGACAGAATCTCTGACGCCCAGCACATGGCTAGTCCGCCCTGCATGTCAAGCCTCCCCCTCCTGCAGAGAGTGCAATGCTGCGTATTCTTGGTAAATCCACAGCCAGCAGTCCCCATAGAAACTTAAGGGGGTAGATTCAGCTGTCGGAAATGATGGGACCAGGGCAGATATCGGATACCATTGCACATCCGGGGGATGTTTAATATTTGCAGATACCAGCAGCAGCAATATTGCACCATTTAGGCAGGGGGTAGATTAATGTCACTGAAGAGCGCTGCCTGCTGGGAACTTTCCATTTCATTCACAAAGCTGGAGGAATGTCTTATGTCAGACTGCATTTTATACTGGAAATAACCATCATCACCAGTATTGACCAGAGCTGACTATGCGAGCAATGACTGAGACAGCCCCAGAGGCTGCATCCTTTGCATTCTCCCTCCCACACGAAGATACTTTGCAACAAAGCCATGTTTAATGTTTCTTTAGAATCTGACCTTTCAAATACTTCTTCAAATATTCAATGCAAATGATGTGATAGAAATGAGACCGGCACACCTGCATCCGCAAACTCTTTTTAAAGGCACAGTGCATATATATATATATATATTTGTGAATATTAGTATATATTTTTTGCTTAATCTGTTTATTTACTGCATTCATCCGCTTCCTAGCCAGGTGCTAACTATGCAGGACCACATTTGCATATCTCCCAACATGACCCAGGAGAAGTCCAGAAACTGAGCATTTTGTCCCTCCTGTTACAGTCATATAAGATAATAAAAGCATGCCTCCCAATATGAGACATATTGGGAGTAGTGATGTGCACCGGAAATTTTTTGGGTTTTGTGTTTTGGTTTTGGATTCGGTTCCGCGGCCGTGTTTTGGATTCGGACGCGTTTTGGCAAAACCTCCCTGAAATTTTTTTGTCGGATTCGGGTGTGTTTTGGATTCGGGTGTTTTTTTACAAAAAAACCTCAAAAACAGCTTAAATCATAGAATTTGGGGGTCATTTTGATCCCATAGTATTATTAACCTCAATAACCATAATTTCCACTCATTTTCAATCTATTCTGAACACCTCACACCTCACAATATTATTTTTAGTCCTAAAATTTGCACCGAGGTCGCTGGATGGCTAAGCTAAGCGACCCAAATGGCCGACACAAACACCTGGCCCATCTAGGAGTGGCACTGCAGTGTCAGACAGGATGGCACTTCAAAAAAATAGTCCCCAAACAGCACATGATGCAAAGAAAAAAAGAGGCGCACCAAGGTCGCTGTGTGACTAAACTAAGCGACACAAGTGGCCGACACAAACACTTGGCCCATCTAGGAGTGGCACTGTATGGATGGATAGTATATATAGCAGTACGGTACAGAAGGCCACTGCTCTACCTGCTATATATACTGGTGGTCACTGTCAGCAAACTGCAAAACTAAAATGCACCACAGGTATAGAATCTAGATGGATAGTATACTTGACGACACAGAGGTAGGTAGAGCAGTGGCCTTCCATACCGTACTGCTATATATACTGGTGGTCACTGGTCAGCAAAACTCTGCACTGTACTCCTATATAATACAGCTGCTCCCCAGTCCCCACAATTAAGCAGTGTGAGCACAGATATATGCAGCACACTGAGCACAGATATGGAGTGTTTTTCTGGCAGACAACGTATACTGGTGGTCACTGGTCAGCAAAACTCTGCACTGTACTCCTCCTATATAATACAGCTGCTCCCCAGTCCCCACAATTAAGCAGTGTGAGCACAGATATATGCAGCACACTGAGCACAGATATGGAGTGTTTTTCAGGCAGACAACGTATACTGGCGGTCACTGGTCAGCAAAACTCTGCACTGTACTCCTCCTATATAATAGAGATGAGCGCCTGAAATTTTTCGGGTTTTGTGTTTTGGTTTTGGGTTCGGTTCCGCGGCCGTGTTTTGGGTTCGAACGCGTTTTGGCAAAACCTCACCGAATTTTTTTTGTCGGATTCGGGTGTGTTTTGGATTCGGGTGTTTTTTTCAAAAAACACTAAAAAACAGCTTAAATCATAGAATTTGGGGGTCATTTTGATCCCAAAGTATTATTAACCTCAAAAACCATAATTTACACTCATTTTCAGTCTATTCTGAATACCTCACACCTCACAATATTATTTTTAGTCCTAAAATTTGCACCGAGGTCGCTGTGTGAGTAAGATAAGCGACCCTAGTGGCCGACACAAACACCGGGCCCATCTAGGAGTGGCACTGCAGTGTCACGCAGGATGTCCCTTCCAAAAAACCCTCCCCAAACAGCACATGACGCAAAGAAAAAAAGAGGCGCAATGAGGTAGCTGTGTGAGTAAGATTAGCGACCCTAGTGGCCGACACAAACACCGGGCCCATCTAGGAGTGGCACTGCAGTGTCACGCAGGATGTCCCTTCCAAAAAACCCTCCCCAATCAGCACATGATGCAAAGAAAAAGAAAAGAAAAAAGAGGTGCAAGATGGAATTGTCCTTGGGCCCTCCCACCCACCCTTATGTTGTATAAACAAAACAGGACATGCACACTTTAACCAACCCATCATTTCAGTGACAGGGTCTGCCACACGACTGTGACTGATATGACGGGTTGGTTTGGACCCCCCCCAAAAAAGAAGCAATTAATCTCTCCTTGCACAAACTGGCTCTACAGAGGCAAGATGTCCACCTCATCTTCACCCTCCGATATATCACCGTGTACATCCCCCTCCTCACAGATTATCAATTCGTCCCCACTGGAATCCACCATCTCAGCTCCCTGTGTACTTTGTGGAGGCAATTGCTGCTGGTCAATGTCTCCGCGGAGGAATTGATTATAATTCATTTTAATGAACATCATCTTCTCCACATTTTCTGGATGTAACCTCGTACGCCGATTGCTGACAAGGTGAGCGGCGGCACTAAACACTCTTTCGGAGTACACACTTGTGGGAGGGCAACTTAGGTAGAATAAAGCCAGTTTGTGCAAGGGCCTCCAAATTGCCTCTTTTTCCTGCCAGTATAAGTACGGACTGTGTGACGTGCCTACTTGGATGCGGTCACTCATATAATCCTCCACCATTCTATCAATGTTGAGAGAATCATATGCAGTGACAGTAGACGACATGTCCGTAATCGTTGTCAGGTCCTTCAGTCCGGACCAGATGTCAGCATCAGCAGTCGCTCCAGACTGCCCTGCATCACCGCCAGCGGGTGGGCTCGGAATTCTGAGCCTTTTCCTCGCACCCCCAGTTGCGGGAGAATGTGAAGGAGGAGATGTTGACAGGTCGCGTTCCGCTTGACTTGACAATTTTGTCACCAGCAGGTCTTTGCACCCCAGCAGACTTGTGTCTGCCGGAAAGAGAGATCCAAGGTAGGCTTTAAATCTAGGATCGAGCACGGTGGCCAAAATGTAGTGCTCTGATTTCAACAGATTGACCACCCGTGAATCCTTGTTAAGCGAATTAAGGGCTGCATCCACAAGTCCCACATGCCTAGCGGAATCGCTCCCTTTTAGCTCCTTCTTCAATGCCTCCAGCTTCTTCTGCAAAAGCCTGATGAGGGGAATGACCTGACTCAGGCTGGCAGTGTCTGAACTGACTTCACGTGTGGCAAGTTCAAAGGGCATCAGAACCTTGCACAACGTTGAAATCATTCTCCACTGCACTTGAGACAGGTGCATTCCACCTCCTATATCGTGCTCAATTGTATAGGCTTGAATGGCCTTTTGCTGCTCCTCCAACCTCTGAAGCATATAGAGGGTTGAATTCCACCTCGTTACCACTTCTTGCTTCAGATGATGGCAGGGCAGGTTCAGTAGTTTTTGGTGGTGCTCCAGTCTTCTGTACGTGGTGCCTGTACGCCGAAAGTGTCCCGCAATTTTTCTGGCCACCGACAGCATCTCTTGCACGCCCCTGTCGTTTTTTTAAAAATTCTGCACCACCAAATTCAAGGAATGTGCAAAACATGGGACGTGCTGGAATTTGCCCATATTTAATGCACACACAATATTGCTGGCGTTGTCCGATGCCACAAATCCACAGGAGAGTCCAATTGGGGTAAGCCATTCCGCGATGATCTTCCTCAGTTGCCGTAAGAGGTTTTCAGCTGTGTGCGTATTCTGGAAAGCGGTGATACAAAGCGTAGCCTGCCTAGGAAAGAGTTGGCGTTTGCGAGATGCTGCTACTGGTGCCGCCGCTGCTGTTCTTGCGGCGGGAGTCCATACATCTACCCAGTGGGCTGTCACAGTCATATAGTCCTGACCCTGCCCTGCTCCACTTGTCCACATGTCCGTGGTTAAGTGGACATTGGGTACAACTGCATTTTTTAGGACACTGGTGAGTCTTTTTCTGACGTCCGTGTACATTCTCGGTATCGCCTGCCTAGAGAAGTGGAACCTAGATGGTATTTGGTAACGGGGGCACACTGCCTCAATAAATTGTCTAGTTCCCTGTGAACTAACGGCGGATACCGGACGCACGTCTAACACCAACATAGTTGTCAAGGCCTCAGTTATCCGCTTTGCAGTAGGATGACTGCTGTGATATTTCATCTTCCTCGCAAAGGACTGTTGAACAGTCAATTGCTTACTGGAAGTAGTACAAGTGGGCTTACGACTTCCCCTCTGGGATGACCATCGACTCCCAGCGGCATCAACAGCAGCGCCAGCAGCAGTAGGCGTTACACGCAAGGATGCATCGGAGGAATCCCAGGCAGGAGAGGACTCGTCAGAATTGCCAGTGACATGGCCTGCAGGACTATTGGCATTCCTGGGGAAGGAGGAAATTGACACTGAGGGAGTTGGTGGGGTGGTTTGCGTGAGCTTGGTTACAAGAGGAAGGGATTTACTGGTCAGTGGACTGCTTCCGCTGTCACCCAAAGTTTTTTAACTTGTCACTGACTTATTATGAATGCGCTGCAGGTGACGTATAAGGGAGGATGTTCCGAGGTGGTTAACGTCCTTACCCCTACTTATTACAGCTTGACAAAGGGAACACACGGCTTGACACCTGTTGTCCGCATTTCTGGTGAAATACCTCCACACCGAAGAGCTGATTTTTTTGGTATTTTCACCTGGCATGTCAACGGCCATATTCCTCCCACGGACAACAGGTGTCTCCCCGGGTGCCTGACTTAAACAAACCACCTCACCATCAGAATCCTCCTGGTCAATTTCCTCCCCAGCGCCAGCAACACCCATATCCTCCTCATCCTGGTGTACTTCAACACTGACATCTTCAATCTGACTATCAGGAACTGGACTGCGGGTGCTCCTTCCAGCACTTGCAGGGGGCGTGCAAATGGTGGAAGGCGCATGCTCTTCACGTCCAGTGTTGGGAAGGTCAGGCATCGCAACCGACACAATTGGACTCTCCTTGTGGATTTGGGATTTCGAAGAATGCACAGTTCTTTGCTGTGCTGCTTTTGCCAGCTTGAGTCTTTTCATTTTTCTAGCGAGAGGCTGAGTGCTTCCATCCTCATGTGAAGCTGAACCACTAGCCATGAACATAGGCCATGGCCTCAGCCGTTCCTTGCCACTCCGTGTGGTAAATGGCATATTGGCAAGTTTACGCTTCTCCTCCGACAATTTTATTTTAGGTTTTGGAGTCCTTTTTTTTCTGATATTTGGTGTTTTGGATTTGACATGCTCTGTACTATGACATTGGGCATCGGCCTTGGCAGACGACGTTGCTGGCATTTCATCGTCTCGGCCATGACTAGTGGCAGCAGCTTCAGCACGAGGTGGAAGTGGATCTTGATCTTTCCCTAATTTTGGAACCTCAACATTTTTGTTCTCCATATTTTAATAGGCACAACTAAAAGGCACCTCAGGTAAACAATGGAGATGGATACTAGTATACAATTATGGACTGCCTGCCGACTGCAGACACAGAGGTAGCCACAGCCGTGAACTACCGTACTGTACTGTGTCTGCAGCTAATATAGACTGGTTGATAAAGAGAAGATGTCTATGTAACTATGTATGTATAAAGAAGACTGAAAAAAATCCACGGTTAGGTGGTATACAATTATGGACGGACTGCCTGCCGAGTGCAGACACAGAGGTAGCCACAGCCGTGAACTACCGTACTGTACTGTGTCTGCAGCTAATATAGACTGGTTGATAAAGAGAAGATGTCTATGTAACTATGTATGTATAAAGAAGAATGAAAAAAAACCACGGTTAGGTGGTATACAATTATGGACGGACTGCCTGCCGAGTGCAGACACAGAGGTAGCCACAGCCGTGAACTACTGTACTGTACTGTGTCTGCAGCTAATATAGACTGGTTGATAAAGAGAAGATGTCTATGTAACTATGTATGTATAAAGAAGAATGAAAAAAATCCACGGTTAGGTGGTATTACAATTATGGACGGACTGCCTGCCGAGTGCAGAGACACAGAGGTAGCCACAGCCGTGAACTACCGTACTGTGTCTGCTGCGACTGGATGATAAATGATATAAAAAATATATATATATCACTACTGCAGCCGGACAGGTATATATTATATATTATATAATGACGGACCTGCTGGACACTGTCTGTCAGCAGAATGAGTTTTATTTTTATAGAATAATAAAAAAAAAAAACACACAAGTGAAGTCACACGACGAGTGTTTAACTTTTTCAGGCAATCACAATATAAGTATACTACTAACTATACTGGTGGTCAGTGTGGTCAGGTCACTGGTCAGTCACACTGGCAGTGGCACTCCTGCAGCAAAAGTGTGCACTGTTTAATTTTAATATAATATGTACTCCTGGCTCCTGCTATAACCTATAACTGGCACTGCAGTAGTGCTCCCCAGTCTCCCCCACAATTATAAGCTGTGTGAGCTGAGCAGTCAGACAGATATATATAATATTATATATAGATAATAGATGATGCAGCACACTGGCCTGAGCCTGAGCAGTGCACACAGATATGGTATGTGACTGACTGAGTCACTGTGTGTATCGCTTTTTTCAGGCAGAGAACGGATATATTAAATAAACTGCACTGTGTGTCTGGTGGTCACTCACTATATAATATATTATGTACTCCTGGCTCCTGCTATAACCTATAACTGGCACTGCAGTAGTGCTCCCCAGTCTCCCCCACAATTATAAGCTGTGTGAGCTGAGCAGTCAGACAGATATATATAATATTATATATAGATAATAGATGATGCAGCACACTGGCCTGAGCCTGAGCAGTGCACACAGATATGGTATGTGACTGACTGAGTCACTGTGTGTATCGCTTTTTTCAGGCAGAGAACGGATATATTAAATAAACTGCACTGTGTGTCTGGTGGTCACTCACTATATAATATATTATGTACTCCTGGCTCCTGCTATAACCTATAACTGGCACTGCAGTAGTGCTCCCCAGTCTCCCCCACAATTATAAGCTGTGTGAGCTGAGCAGTCAGACAGATATATATAATATTATATATAGATAATAGATGATGCAGCACACTGGCCTGAGCCTGAGCAGTGCACACAGATATGGTATGTGACTGACTGAGTCACTGTGTGTATCGCTTTTTTCAGGCAGAGAACGGATATATTAAATAAACTGCACTGTGTGTCTGGTGGTCACTCACTATATAATATATTATGTACTCCTGAGTCCTGGCTCCTGCTATAACCTATAACTGGCACTGCAGTAGTGCTCCCCAGTCTCCCCCACAATTATAAGCTGTGTGAGCTGAGCAGTCAGACAGATATATATAATATTATATATAGATAATAGATGATGCAGCACACTGGCCTGAGCCTGAGCAGTGCACACAGATATGGTATGTGACTGACTGAGTCACTGTGTGTATCGCTTTTTTCAGGCAGAGAACGGATATATTAAATAAACTGCACTGTGTGTCTGGTGGTCACTCACTATATAATATATTATGTACTCCTGGCTCCTGCTATAACCTATAACTGGCACTGCAGTAGTGCTCCCCAGTCTCCCCCACAATTATAAGCTGTGTGAGCTGAGCAGTCAGACAGATATATATAATATTATATATAGATAATAGATGATGCAGCACACTGGCCTGAGCCTGAGCAGTGCACACAGATATGGTATGTGACTGACTGAGTCACTGTGTGTATCGCTTTTTTCAGGCAGAGAACGGATATATTAAATAAACTGCACTGTGTGTCTGGTGGTCACTCACTATATAATATATTATGTACTCCTGGCTCCTGCTATAACCTATAACTGGCACTGCAGTAGTGCTCCCCAGTCTCCCCCACAATTATAAGCTGTGTGAGCTGAGCAGTCAGACAGATATATATAATATTATATATAGATAATAGATGATGCAGCACACTGGCCTGAGCCTGAGCAGTGCACACAGATATGGTATGTGACTGACTGAGTCACTGTGTGTATCGCTTTTTTCAGGCAGAGAACGGATATATTAAATAAACTGCACTGTGTGTCTGGTGGTCACTCACTATATAATATATTATGTACTCCTGGCTCCTGCTATAACCTATAACTGGCACTGCAGTAGTGCTCCCCAGTCTCCCCCACAATTATAAGCTGTGTGAGCTGAGCAGTCAGACAGATATATAATATTATATATAGATAATAGATGATGCAGCACACTGGCCTGAGCCTGAGCAGTGCACACAGATATGGTATGTGACTGAGTCACTGTGTGCTGTGTATCGCTTTTTTCAGGCAGAGAACGGATTATAAAGTAAACTGCACTGTCCTCACTAGTAAACTCTCTCCACTCAGTCTCTACACTTCTACAGTAACAGTACTCCTCCTAGTCAGCTCCAGTAAATCTCTCTCAGTCTCTTATAATCTAAATGGAGAGGACGCCAGCCACGTCCTCTCCCTATCAATCTCAATGCACGTGTGAAAATGGCGGCGACGCGCGGCTCCTTATATAGAATCCGAGTCTCGCGATAGAATCCGAGCCTCGCGAGAATCCGACAGCGTCATGATGACGTTCGGGCGCGCTCGGGTTAACCGAGCAAGGCGGGAAGATCCGAGTCGCTCGGACCCGTGAAAAAAACATGAAGTTCTGGCGGGTTCGGATTCAGAGAAACCGAACCCGCTCATCTCTACTATATAATACAGCTGCTCCCCAGTCCCAACAATTAAGCAGTGTGAGCACAGATATATGCAGCACACTGAGCACAGATATGGAGTGTTTTTTAGGCAGACAACATATACTGGTGGTCACTGGTCAATAAAACTTTGCACTGTACTCCTCCTATATAATATACTGGTGGTCCCCTGTCCCCACAATTAAGCAGTGTGAGCACAGATATATGCAGCACACTGAGCACAGATATGGAGTGTTTTTCAGGCAGATAACGTATACTGGTGGTCACTGGTCAGCAAAACTCTGCACTGTACTCCTCCTATATAATACAGCTGCTCCTCAGTCCCCACAATTAAGCAGTGTGAGCACAGATATATGCAGCACACTGAGCACAGATATGGAGTGTTTTTCAGGCAGACAACGTATACTGGTGGTCACTGGTCAGCAAAACTGCACTGTACTCCTATATAATACAGCTGCTCCCCAGTCCCCACAATTAAGCAATAAGCAGCACAAATATTATTAATAAACGGAGAGGACGCCAGCTACGTCCTCTCCCTAACATTTCCAATGCACGAGTGAAAATGGCGGCGACGCGCGGCTGCTTATATAGAATCCGAATCTCGCGAGAATCCGACAGCGGGATGAAGACGTTCGGGCGCGCTCGGATTAACCGAGCCATACGGGAGAATCCGAGTATGTCTCGGACCCGTGTAAAATGGGTGAAGTTCGGGAGGGTTCGGTTTCCGAGGAACCGAACCCGCTCATCACTAATTGGGAGGCATGCTTTTATTACCTTATATGACTGTGTCCACACATGTGACAGAGGAAGTAGGGGGGAGCACCAGGGGTTAAAGTGGGGTGGAATGGGGGGGGGGGGGGACTGAACAGTAATTCCAACAGAAGAGCCAGCCCTGCCACCCATATAAATAGATGATGCGGGAGGTGCTAGCTTCACTGACGAGCTGCGTCCACCTCCCTCTTCCTCTGGTCCTGGCAGCTCCATTGTCATTCACCTGTGGCCCACCCCTTCTGGTACTCACACACGCTGTGTCTGTCGGACGATGTTCGTCCACTGCTCAGGTCCCAGCGGCTTCCTTTTCCGGCACAGCGTATGCGATGTCATGTTGTCACTGCCGCTGAAGTGAAAAACCCACAAAGTGGAGCAGGCTCTGTGCAGGCTTAAGACATGGTCTGGAGGGATACAGGGCATGAAGCTGCTGGAGGGACACATACAGTGAGCTGCTGGAGTGACAGAGGCAGAGATATGTATTAGGGGCACTACTGTGGGCATTATGTGTATAAGTAGTTCTACTTCTGTGGGCATTATGTGTACGGGGCACTACTGCTGTGGGAATTATGTATAAGGGGCACTACTGTGTGACATAACATGTATAAGGGGTACTACTGTGTAGCGTAATGTCAATAATGGGCACTATTGTGTGATGTAACATGAATAAGGGGCACTTCTGTGTGTCACAATGTGAACAAGGGACACTACTACGTGGTGTAATGTGAATCAGGGGCACTATGTGCGGTGTAATGTGAATAAGATTGTACGACTGTGTGGCGTAATTTGAATTGGGGGTGCTATTGTGACCAAGTCCCTTCCTTGTGAGACCACACCCCTTTTTTTTGCAACACAAGCCTTCAGCGTGCACTGTCCCTTTATAAAGTATGGGAGGTAGGGCACAAATGTATTGTTTGCAGGGGGTGGCGAAAAACCCTAGCACTGGCCCTGGCTCTGCCTGAGAGAGGGTAGGTGGAGGGGTGGGGAAGAGTTTCCACCACCTCTCTAGGACAACCTAAGGCCATGAGGAGCACTCTCTGAAGTGGTGGACTAGACATATCCTGGCTTTTTAAGCTGACTGGATTGGCTGTGACTCTTGTCCAATCAGATGATGCATATAGGACATCTAGTCTGCCCATGTACACTCACACACTTACACTATAGGGTAATTTTTGATGGGAGCCAATTAACCTACCAGTATATTTTTGGATTGTGGGATCGGATGTTACCAGAGTACCTGGAGGAAACCCACGCCAGCACAGGGCGAATGTACAAACTCCACACAGTTAGGGGCATAGTAAGAACCACACCCATGACCTCAGTGCTAATGCTAATCATTACACCGTCCGTACTGGCCGCTTGTTTTTTGCCTCATTCAAACACAGCCCACATCTTCCAGCTGTGGTTGAAAAGTACAAATATTTTTTTTTCTGCATTCATGGTCTCTTACTAACACGATCCTGGATGGTATAAAATGCCCTCCTGCTGAAGAGAGAAGTGGTACAGCATTAAACAACTTCTGCATCCTGAGACCTGTGCTTTCAGTGATAAGTACTTTCCTGCCCCCTAGTGGTGATGTGGGGATGTGTGCTTTAACTTTCTTTTTTCCTGTGTGTAATGAGGTATTGCGGATTTTCTTGACACCAGTTTGTTTGTAGACAGTTTTATTTGCTGGAATACACTTGCTGGCTGTCATTTTGCCTTCATCTATAAAAGCAGCAAAAATCAACCATGTGATAACATGTAATAGCCCCCAATAATTTGCTTATGGCCCCTAACAGCCAACTACACCAACCTGCTGTCTTGTTACTTTTTTGGAGGTTCAGGCCGATTTCACCATTCATTTATGTACTTCTCATAGGTCGCCCTGTAGACAGAGAGCATAAGTGAGGTGGTGCTAGGGGTTGGACACAGAGCAGACCCTGGAGGTCTCCCCCCAATTTGGGTCCCACCCAGGTATTCAAGTTGAAATAAATTCACATACTGTATGTTCTGCAGGTTCCGCCTCTGCAACCCGTATTCACAGCAGTTCTGTACGTAATATTAAAGTTGGTATCTGATCAGATGGTTTTTAGTAACCATGACAACATATATAATGCTGACATCACAATGTCTCAATTGATTGACAGGCACTATGTCATCACGCCCAGAATGTTGACATGTTCACAATGTTGCTATTTGAAGTGTTGACTGTCTGAGGATGCATATGGTTATGGCTTGGGCTGCCTGGAGGCTTAGGGTTAGTTTGCAGGTGGGGGGGGTGGGGGGGAGGGTTAGGGAGGCCCATAAAGATAGTTCTGTATATTACTTTCCAGAATTTAGTCCAATAACAATATTTCCTTTTGCAATTTATTTCAGAAAGGTATCGAATACAAAATGTGCCGGTAATTAAAAATGCATAATGCCCGGTGCGGACGTGTCTTTCTATTAAGATTCCATTTAAATTGATTTTGGCATCCATTGCTGACAAAGTTGGAGCCAGTTAATTCCCGGACAATCTAAATCTTTTACTGAACGTTGGCATATGATACAATGGGTTTCATGTAACACATCAGCTCCTCGCGTGAGTCCGGCAGTTGTATCCGCGGAAGAATAGAAATAGGAACTATGGCAGAGAACTATAATATAACAGGATTTACAAGACCAATTTCCCACCTGAAAAATGGTAACTGCTGCTTTCCTGACTCAGATTATTAACTGGCTGCTATCTCGCTGTAAAGTTTCCTCACTCAAACTTTGAGAAGGGGCGGTGGGGGAAGGAGCAGGTGCTTTTCCAGCTGAAGCAGCCGGTTGCATTGATTGAATTACATAAAGAATTGCAGTCTTTTCATTTTTCATGTAATCTGATTTTGTAAATATAAAAGGCGCTCTTTGCTTGAGGTGGTAAAGTTTAAGGCGCAATCTGCTTCTCTCAAGGCATTCTGTCTTCCACTTTGATCCGAAGTTTCCCTTATGCAGCGTTAACACCTTAAAGCTTTGTTATAAACCAAGTTGGCTTTCTTCAGCGGGGTAATTGTTCCAACCTATTCATTGAAAAAACAGCAATTATCTGGGATACAGGAAACCGAATACATTATAATGTTGATGTAAGACTAGAATACACACATGGCGGGATTTAGCAGGTAGAAGGATACTGCTGTAAAGCATCAGAGGTTTACCTCTAGGATTGCTATTAGTTACTGTATTTGCTGTTTGTGTTGGATACTGTTCATGGAAGGAGAAGTTTATGGAAGTAGATATTGACAGATGCCTAGAAGTTGGTAGGTGCATAGCAGATGTGAGCAAGGAGGTTAGTCAATCTCTCCTGGGCTAAGTACTGTACAGCCATACAGTACTTACAGTACAGTGATAGGCTTGGGCATATGCAGACCCTTTTATAGAGCCAAGTGAACAACATGCACCTGCAGTCTAATCAGCCTAACCTTTAAGTATGGTGACTCATACATTCAGACATGTGATGTTATTGTGGCTGAATGAGCCATGCACAATAACACAGATATGTAATGTTTATGTTGCTGATGAGTAACGGGGGAGAGCCTGCAAACACACAGCAGTGTCACAACCATTTTTTGGCATGTCTCAGCCTGCACCTGCGATCCTGGTGGCTGTTAGCCCCTCCCCCTGATAAAGGCAAATTGACTAAGCATGGATACATGTACAAATTTAGAGGTAGGGATAGGCATCGATAATCGCTAACCACTGAAGACCGATGGTTTTACCATCAATGGCGGAGAGCAGTTGGATCTCCACAAAAAAAGTGCACAGAGCCTGCATTGTTTTTTTCTTTCTGTCTGGCGCCAGGACATGGAGCCTAGCTCCGCCCCCAGATGCACCCTGGAAAGCCCTGTCCATACTTCTGATTGGCCCACTGCCTGATGAGTAATACTGCAGGGATGACCACCAGTAGACAAAACCATCAATATTTCCTCATTAGTGGTTTCATACCATCAAGGTTAACCACCAATAGCATAGCTCCCAACTGTCTCGATTTTGGCGGGACAGTCCTGTTTTTCTGGGACTGTCCCACCCGCATGTCGCAGTGTCCCGCAAGGAGGGGGGGAGGTAGTTGGAGACCCGCTCTCACCAGCTGCAGGGTAGCAGTGAAAAGACGCTGTGCGCATGCCCACACCCGCAACTATTCACCGGAGTGAGGGACAGGTGGCAAGCCAGCAACTCACAGAGCGCTCAGCATGCCCCCAGCGGCGAAAAAATGGGGGCATGGCCTGCAATCATGTCCCTCCTCCCAACTTTAGAAAGTTGGGAGGTATGCAGTAGTACCATTGATAATTAATCTTCCGATGTCCATCTCTATTTAGCTAGGTTCACTTCATCTATATAGTACATCAGATGCTATTAACCAAATAAAAATATACATACATAAATAGGGTGTTAACCAACAAGGTCAGGACCTCACCAGCCTCTATGACATTTCTGTCAGGCCTTTTCTCTAGACATTCGGTTTATATTTGTAGCTGAGGCATACTTACCGACTTTTTGGCTGCTCTCTCCTGAAAAGAGCAGCAAGGTCGGCTCAATAGGGGGCGGGGAAGGGTAGTGACGAACAGAGGGGACGGAGCAGAGGCGGAATGGGGGCTGGACAGAGGTGGAATGGGGGCGTGGCTGATGAATCAAGTCATTTAAACCACGCCCCCGCTGTGTAATACCGCTATTACCAGCGTTATACTGCAGGGGGCGTGGCTATGATGACACGATTCAACAAGAATCGCGTCATCGACTGCCCGAACCACACACTTTATTAACAAAGTGGGCGGCCGGGCAGGGGGGAACACAGAAATCGGGAGACTTGCCTGCTTTTCCGGGAGGCCGGGAGAGTCACCTGATTTTCGGGAGCCTCCCAGCCAATCCAGGAGAGTAGGCAAGTATGAGCAGAGGTCTTAGCCCATTTCCCAATCACTTCTTTGTGCCACTAGGTAAGCATCAGGGTACCAGGCTGTTCTGATTCAAAAACCGGGTAATTTTAAGGCCACACAAGCTTTAATAATTCCTAGCAGTAATGTATTATGGATAGAAGTGGAAAAATTCCACATACGTTTCTATGCTATTGCTTTCATGTTCCCTTGAGGTAAGTTTTGATAGCGTGGGGAAAAATGAATGTCCTATAGTTATAGTCACCCTGCAAGTTTGGACTGGCCTCTGTGGGTACAGGGGAGATCCCCAGTGGGCCCCACTCATTGCCTGGGGTCCCAGCTCCTCCTCTAGGGCAGAGCCGTCTTAACAGCAGTGTGGGCCCCTGGACACAGCAATGCACTGGGGCCCCTACCCACCCACCAGCGGAAGGGGTGGGGGGAGCTATCAGCGGCAGCTTTGATGTTCCGCGGGGGATAGGGGGGGTTCTATCTTTCGCTCAGTATGTACAGTAGGACCTGGAGAAATAATTTCTGCTAATTATTCCTTTACTGCACAGATGGGGCAGGAAGGAGAACACTAAACTGTAGAAGGGGGCATTGTGCTGAATGAAGGGGCCCTGGTACATGACTTCCAGGGTGGTAGGGGGTGTTTAATACACAGGGGAGGAGTGGATAATGGAGTGGGCTTAATATTCATCATTTTCCGGGGGTCAGGGCAGCGTGCTTTACTGCAGATATCTCCAGTTCCTGGAAATAGATTTCTTAGCTTTAATGGGGAAAAAAAAAACTAGAGTCCCACCTGTCAGGAGGTACTGGGGACACTTGTCAGGAGATACTGGGGACACCTCTCAGGAGGTACTGGGGACACCTGTCAGGAGGTACTGGGGACACCTGTCAGGAGGTACTGGGGACTTGGGGATCAGACTTTAGAAGCCAGAGCAATCCACTGACAAAAATATAAAACTGCATATTAGGAGTGTGGAGCTGGAGCAGGGAACAGCTGCTTGAAGGCTGATATCTCTGGTTCTGGGCATAGTAGAGACAAGCTGCCAGTGTCCACTGAAAGGGGGGAGTCACAGCTTTTGGAGTATACCCTCCGAAAAACTCTAAGTCAAAAAGAAACCGAGATATCTGGCTGGGAAAAACAATTAACAGGCTTGGATGGGGACCACTGCTTTGAAGTCTGATATCTCTGGTTCCCCAGGGCCGATTTTCAAAAATCTGGTACCCCTGGAAAGAGGGGACCCTCAGCTATCAGACTAGGTCCATTTTACTCCTGGGGCCCTTGGGCAAGAGCCCATTGAGCCCATATGAAAAGACGGCCCTGCTCTAGGGATCAGGTTCCAAATAGTGCACTTCTTAAATTATACATTATACATTACCTTATACCATACTTACCTACTTTGCTGCCTCCTCCTACGGGAGGAGGCAGCGTTGTATGTGAATGAGGGCGTGGCCGGCAGCAGGACGGGTGGTTCGGGGACGTGGCCGGCAGCAGGATGGGCGGTCCGGGGTCGTTGCATCAGGGTCGCGTCATCGTGACTCCACCACCCGCTGTACTGTGCCGAGAAACGAGGCGCTGCATAGTGGGGGGCGGAGCTACGATGACGCGGTTCAGCGCGAATCGCGTCATGGGACCCCCTCGGTCCGCCTACTTGTTCACTGCTGCAAGCGGCCGAGGAGGTAAGCGGGAGGCTTGCCCACCTTTCCGGGGGGCCAGGAGGGTCACCCGATGTTCGGGAGCCTCCCGGCCATTCCGGGAGGGTAGGCAAGTATGCCTTATACTGCACAGGACTATGGTGTATTCTCTACAGGACTTGACTGTTATTAATCCTGGACATTATTATGCATGCACTGGCAGCATACTTGCCTACTCTCCCGGATTCTGCAGGAGACACACGGTTTCTCGGGTAGTCCCCCGCAGCCCCGGAAGAGTGGGCACCCCTCTCGCATTCTGCCCACTTCCTAGGTAAATGGGCAGAATGGGGAGCTAAATAGTGCCAAATCGTAGACTGGCGAAGGGGGCGTGGCTTAATGTCGCGATTATATGCTAATTGTGTCATCGACGCTCCACCCATATGCAAATACCGTTCAATAGCGGTATTTGCTTGTGTGGTGGGCAGGGCCTAATTACGTAATTGCCTCAGCTCCACCTCCGTCGCAGCCCACCTGCTTCTCCCCTCTGGGTATCTCCTGGAGAGGAGAAAAGAAATGTAGGTAAGTATGACTAGCAGTATATACTATATAAATTTATCAAGGGGCCCAGCCCATTTCCCATGGTTAGGCAAACCAATGTTGTGTCTGGCCACACACCCTAAACATGGGACCCTACCACTGCATTCGGCCCTTCAAGCCCCAGCCCGACACTGCCACACCGAGCAAATAGCAACGGGATGGTGCGAAAATTTCGATCGCTAGGCATACACAAGGTGATTGACAGGAAGCGGAGATTTGTGGGTGGTAACTGCCCGTTTTCAGGGAGTGTCAGGAAAAACACAGGCGTTCCCAAGCGTTTTCAGGGATGGTGTGTTACGTCAGCTCCGGCCCCGATCAGCCTGTTTGTATGGCACTGTAGGAGTAAGTCCTGGGCTGCGCACAGGCTGCACAGACTGGAAAATCATTAGATGATTAGTGCGTTGCGAACGGATTTGCAGCTGTCCGCTGTATGGCGAAGTTTCCGCACGGGGAACACATGCATTCGCACACTTGCACAGGGCGGGTTTTCACTCTCCCTGGGTGGAGACTATCCGATCGCAAACCTCTGCAAATTCGCAGCACAGCGATCAGGTCTGAATTAGGCCCTTTGCCTGATTCTGTATGCCGGGAACGGAAGTCAGGCAGGTGCAGGGGCCCTGCCAGAGTAGTGGAAGTCAGTGGGGTCACGCTGAGTGTTGATGTTATGGCAGCTGTACAGAGCGCTCTACAAACAGCAGGTGAGAAGGTAATGGCCAGCTGAGGAGATAAGCCTTACCTGACAGGTGCTTATGTGTTTCCTAGCACAGTACATCCTGCAGACAGAGATATGAGACAACTTTATAGCAGCTGATTGATGTTTAAAGTGTGCCTAACAACTATACAGCGTGTTATACCCTCTGATTTCATAGCAGGATTCCAACAATGTATTAGAAGCGGCTGTAAATCCTATACAGGGGGTCATTCCGAGTTGATCCCTCGCTAGCTACTTTTAGCAGCCGTGCAAACGCATTGTCGCCACCCACTGCGGAGTGTATTTTCGCCTTGCAGAAGTGCGAACGCTTGTGCAGCAGAGCATCTGCAAAATAATTTTGTGCAAAACAAGACCAGCCTTGTAGTTATACTTCGTGTGCGTTGATTCTAACGACGGAGGGGCGGCATTTGACGTCACACACCCGCCCAGTCATGCCTGCGTTTTCCCTGACATCTTTTTTATCGGTTTGCCTCCTACACATCGCTCTATTTATTTAATAGGATTAGTCATGTTGTAAAAGTATTATTTTTATAAAAACTATGGATGATTGATATTTTATTGCTACACACCTGTTGGGCATCAGGTGATCAAACAGGGTTTAAATAGATCCCTGAATCAGAGGGAGCTTTACTTCTGATGAAGCTAGGTGACCGTGCCTAGGGAAACGCGTTAAGTGTGAAGAAGCTGCTTAAATACAAGTACTCCACATCATAACAGGATCCAGATATGGACATTTGCTAACTACACTTTGGAACATTTGCCTTGGAATCATTCCCTGTGGGACTTACACACTACAGCATCATTCGGAGAGACCCAGCTTGGATACAAGTGATACAGCTTGCTTGCTGTTTTCTAAAAAGCATTTGGAAGCCTCCGATCATACGGGTAAAACCAGCTGTAATTCTACTTATTTCCCCAGGGAACTTTTGGTTCAGCGTTCCAGTCCGGGATCCTTAGTGGACATTTAATAGCAGCACATTCTAATCTTTTCAGCTCCATTTATGCCCTAACTTCATATGAATGTGTGAATATTTATTTTATTCATGTTTTTATTCATCAATTAGTGTTTAGTTAATAAATCTAAATGTTTTTTTCATCATCCATAGTTGTTTAATTATTTTAATTATTGGAAAGGCAGCCAGCGCCAGCTTTAATATATTTTGTTTTCCCTGACACGCCTGCGTTTTTCTAAGCATCCCCTGAAAACGGTCGGTTAACACCCAGAAACGCCCACTTCATGTCAATCTTCATGCGTTCGGCCGTGCGACTGAAAGCTTCACTAGAACCTATGCAAAACCACAAAGGACTTTGTACCCGTACGTCGCACGTGTGCATTGCGGTGCATACGCATGCGCAGATTTGCCGTTTTTTCACTGATCGCTGCGTTGCGAACAACGGCAGCTAGCGATCAACTCGGAATGACCCCCACTGATGTATGTGGGGTGTACGGAACTCCTATGCCTCCTGCTGCAGAAACACTTCCATTTCTTTTTCCAGCTGAACACAAGTGGGCTTCGTGCTGAGTTATGTTATTTGGACAGGTGGAAGAAGCGAGTAGGAGTTTTTCTTGTTTTTGTTTTTTATTGGTTTTATGTCAAGGAAAAATAATTAAAAAAACAAAACAAAACCAACACAAGACGTCTATTAATTATCTTACTTCTAAGACATGGGAAAAAATATTTTCAGTCTGTATTGCTCCTCCCATTGGGCCTAATCCAGAAGTGCCTGCAGCGTCGATGTTTTATGTCTGCACGTGGGTGCGGGTTGTACTGCGTATGCGTCCTGATGGTTACCACCAGGATATGCAGCGTGAATATGGATGCAGAGAGAGACAACTTTAGAGTGGTAACAGGAGGATAGCTACTCAGACGCGGGTGAAAGACGCAGTTGCACCGACACAGGCAGCCAGGTTCAGACTCGGAATTTGCACCTTCATAGGCCTGGTGTAAGGATCAATGGTGTTACGGATGGCGCACGTTACTATGCATAGCGGCAGATTAGTGTTGCAGCAGGTGAGTGTCTCAGTGGGAAGCCCACCAGCTGCGGCATTTGAATAAAGATGCAGTCACGCTGCGTAAATAGACAGCCGTGGCTGTAATAGCATGCACCTTTTAATCAGAGGCGTTAATTCCACAGTCCTGACCACTCCAGTCTTCAATTCCTCACCTAGATAGCCGCCGACCTCATCCACTCCGGGCATCCACTGGCGTGTGCCATACCAATGCCAGCTGTGCATACGTATTCCAACAGTACCACGGAAACCAACTCTACATACCAGGAAAGCAGTAACATAGTAACATAGCAGAAGCTGGCATTACTCTCCGCACCGAAGCCCCGGGTTGCGGGACATTGGGGGACATGTACTAAGCAGTGATAAGAGCGGAGAAGTGAGCCAGTGGAAAAGTTGCCCATGGCAACCAATCAGCACTGAAGTAACATCTATAATTTGCATGCTATAAAATGATACAGAGCTGCTGATTGGTTGATGGGGCAACTTCTCCACTGGCTCACTTCTCCGCTCTTATCACTGCTTAGTAAATGTCCCCCTAATACGGTAAAAACCCAGCAAAACTAGTTTTTTATTGCATTTTTTCTTTTAGTGCATCCCACCCAAGTCAGTGTCTACAGACGATGCAGATGTGCTTGGTGCGTCATTGGTTGTACAATTGAAGCTTTAAGCAGCCCTACAGCAAGTTCTCTGTGTATGCAAGTGTGATAGCCCACTGGTATTAGGTATGCAAGATCTGCAGTCACTGTGTATAGTACATCACCCTTACCTTGCCCCGGCTTGTCATGGGTTCAGGCACAGTTACCAGAGGGTCCCCTGGAGAATCAGGTCTTTAACTACAAGTGCATTGTGGGTGTGGACTACAGGTGTCGGTGCAGCGCATAAAGAATTGGGCGCAAGCCCATCTCAGATAAACAGCATAAAGTTTATTCAAACATCAAACAGGGGATTGCAGGGATAACTTGTGAACACTCCTCCAGCACAAAGCATAAGTTACAGTGGATCACACATCAGGGCACCTCCTCCAGCGCATCGCTTAGTCGCAGCGGCATATGCATGGCAAACAGCATTACGTACCAGGGCATTCTGTGACCAGTAGTGCTACACATCAGGTGACAGTCTCTCTCTCTCTTACTTAGCGAGGATTCTTTTCCTTGGGGGCGCTTACTCACGCCGCGTGGCTTTCCGACCACTTCACCCAGATACCTCTCGAGATACTTTTCCATGGGGGCGCTTACTCACGCCGCGTGGCTTCCGACCACTTCACCCAGATACCTCTTGAGACTCACACCATTAGCACTCTTTTCTCCTGGCATCACCTTTTCACTGGATTCTGCATACTGCTGCTCTCACACTGCGATGTCTCCCTCTGTCGAGTGCCTTGCTGTGGCTGGCATCACTCCCCACCAAAACATGTGGGGAGCCCTCACTGGGGCTACATCTTTCTGGCTAATCCACCTCACTGTCTGCTCACTCTCCTCACTGACTGTCCTCCTCCTAGGCTGCTGCAGGACAACCTTTTTATAACCCTGCATTCCCAGGTACACATTCTATCTGGGATTTCCCGCTCTGTTTCCCGCTCTCAGTTTCCCGCTCTGAGTCTGCAAATGAGTGAGTCATGCCCTTTGCATTTTGCAGACTAATCTGTATAGCTATGAGCTGTGCTGTTAACTCCTTCTGTGCTGAAAGCCGTAGGCTGCTGGCACAGTGCTATGCAACTCCAGCAAACATTTTACTTTTATTAAAGTCATGCTGGCACCTGTAGTGCCACAGTTGATTTGGGCTGCAGTTTCAGGGTATCACACAAGCGCTTCAGCAACACTCCTGCGCCACGCCTGTAATGTGCCCATAAGATGGACCAACTCCATATACCCGCTTAACCAGCTCCCAGTCATCACCCAGGAACACCCAATTTGCTTCTCCATGCACACGTCTGAAATCACAAACATGACTCTGCACAAACGCAATCGGGATAAATGCGCAATGTGCGTTAGATGTGCGCACAGTAAAAATAAAAAAACAATACACAACCACATCTGATATTTACTCCGCAACACGACAGTCATATCCAGCTACAAAAATTTTTTAGGAAATGCTGCTTGTGCCGTAACTTAATATTTGCAGTCGATTTATCCACACAGAGCCGGATTAAGAGGGGGGCCCCGGGGTTAAGTAACCCGGGCCCCCCTTTTTAAAAGGGCCCCCTGCTGCCACCACACATCGGATCTCTAGTCCGATCTGCGGTACAGGGCACCTGAGCCATGGCTGTCCCCACTCCCTCGGTGGCTCAATACTGCATTCAATGCTGGCAGCGGCACCACACGCAGGGTGTGTGTACAGGAAGGACAGCTGAGCGAAGGCTCAGCTGTCCAATTATCTGTGGAGAAGCAGCCTGTGGCTCAGCCATTAGCTGGGCGCGCAGGCTGCAGGGAGAACAGCGTGTGGAGCCAGCCTGCGCCCAGCCAGCAACATATATATATATATATATATATATCAAATGTTGTTCTAATAGAGAGGGGTATGCATCCGTCCACTCATCATATATATAGAACAGGCGGCACTCTCAGGTCTTTGTAAAAAAGTGTATTCTCAAAAAAAATCAATGAAGTAATTGGCACATTATGCCAACGTTTCAGCGCCGCGCAGGGCGCTTTTTTCAAGGCTGTGTGCAGAAGGCTACAAGCAAAACAAACCCAAACAGTGTGTGTTCTTACCTTATATAGGTGAAAGACCGCATTGTGGAGCTGCGAGGACTGGCGTTCGGCGGGGCTTCCGGTGGGTATTCCCCTCGCGTAACCAGGAAGTGACGTCACTGGTTGCTGGGTTACCGCGAGCGTCCCCGCCGTCGTTGT